>NC_136057.1:357867626-358227123 GCF_964261635.1 Lissotriton helveticus | reverse complement strand
AGGGTAAGTGAGCTTCAAGCTCTTAGTTCAAAGCCCCCATTCTTGACCATTCATGCTGAACGAATGGTTCTTAGGACCAGGGCTGCTTTTCTGCCTAAGGTGGTAACTCCATTCCATTTATGACAGTCCATTACCCTTCCTACCTTCTATCCTCCCCCTCACCCTTCCAAGGAGGAGGAGCGACTTCACCGTCTGGACCCCAAGCGGGCGGTGAGCTTTTATCTTGATAGAACAAAAGACTATCGAGTGGATGACCAGCTCTTTGTTGGATTTGCTGGCTGCAGAAAAGGAAGAGCTGTGCACAAGCGCACTCTCTCAAGATGGATTATACTATGCATCATGATCTGCTACACCCTGGCTGGTAAGGAACCTCCAGAGGGTATAAGAGCTCACTCTACTAAAGCAAAGTCTTCTACATCTGCTTTGTCTAGGGGTGTACCTGTAGAGGATATTTGGAGAGCGGCAACTTGGGCTTCCCTCCACACTTTTGCGAAGCATTACTGCTTGGATACCGAAGTGAGGAGGGATGGCCTCTTTGCGCGTTCTGTCCTCCAGGATTTTCTGGTATAAAAGAGTGGACACTCTCCTTCGGGAGTGGGGACTGCTGTGGGAATCTATTCACAAGGTGAGAAATCCACTGGCAGATGTATCCATCAGAAGAACAAGTTACTTACCTTCGGTAACGCTTTTTCTGGTGGATACATTACCTGCCTGTGGATTCCTCACATACCCACCCGGCTCCCCGTTGTCCACTCTTCTATACCTAAGATTATGGTGATGTTAAATGTGTATATGTATATGTATATATATATATATATATATATATATATATATATATATATTACCTACTGGCGGTCGCCAGTAGGTATATATAGTTAGGATTTTTTCTCTATGGGATTTTTGAAAATTCTATGTCTAATAACTTTGGCGTTTGTGGACGGAATTGGCTGAAATTTTCAGGAAAATGGCACATTTTGTTTCTGAGCAGCCCTTGAAAATTTGGGGGGGGTTCGTCAAGGGGGGGCCGAGAAAAAAGGGGGGTCCCAAAACGTGTTTTTAACATTGAGTTTTCCATAGGGCGGTTGGCCTCACTTTTAGCCCGAACGGCTGAATGGATTTGCACGAAACTTGGCAAAATTGTAGGGACTGGTAGCCCGATGTGCCTTTTGTAGGTCTCAATATATGTGCTACAATGGATTTTGAGAAATTAACGTTTAAAAAAAGATATATATCTGTAACAGCGGACCGGGCAGCGCTCCAGGACGCGTACTTTTCGCGCAACGGAGCTTTGTGAAGCGAAGCTGATTGGTTCTCCGGCGTCTGTCAACATTCCAAACAGTCCGTAGCGGCCGCCATCTTGTCTCTCGGTAGGATCGAGAGACAAGAGGAGGCGAAAGCGAAGGGGCAAATGACCATAAGGGGGAATAGTAGATCCTCGCTGACCCCCTAGGTTTGATGTGGAGGTTTTAAAAGGGCCCCGCGGGGCAAAAAAAAATAATAATAATAATAATCGAACGGCTGAATGGATTTGCACGAAACTTGGTAAAATATTAGGGACTGGTAGCCCGATGTGCCTTTGCTAGGTCTCAATATATGTGCTCCAGTGGATTTTGAGAAATTAACGTTCAAAAAAAGATATATATCTGTAACAGCGCTCCGCTTCGCGTAACGGAGGTTTGCGAAGCTGATTGGTCATTCTGTCACTGGGCTATAGTTGGGCTACATCTGGCTGATATTTGGGCTACATTTGTTTTTTTTTCGTCTCTGGCGGCCATCTTTGGGCTACATTGGGCTACATTGGGCTTCATTGGGCTACATTGGGCTACATTTGGGCTCCAACATATATATAGGCCAATGTAGCCCAATATATATTTTTCAAAGTTAATTTTCGTAAAAACCACTGGAGCATATATCTTGAGACATAGCAAAGGCACATCGGGCTACCAGTCCCTACAATTTTGCCAAGTTTCGTGGAAATCCATTCAGCCGTTCGAGCTAAAAGTGAGTCCAACCGCCCTATGGAAATTAAGGAAATGAATGGGTAATTTGTAATTAGCAAATAGCTCATCGCAAACTAGGAATGGTAAAGAATCGCTATTTATTCCTTAAAGTTCGCTATTTAGGAAATGCAAAAAACTTTGATGATACATATGGCGGTTCATCTCTAACAAGATAAGAAGCATAGGGATAGATTTATGATGACTGGCGCATCACCAGGGATGTGTTAGTCATTCTGTGCCGCTGTTCCGTCACCTATGGTGTGCTGCATTTACAATGCGGCGCATCATGGGGCAAAAACAGCACAGATGCGTGATGTATCTGTGCCGTAAAGATGGCACATTGCTGGAGTTGTATCGCAAGTGTGATGAAGCTCCAGCAAGGGTCGGGGTGCCCCTGTCGCAGGGTTTCTGTTCTCACACAGAACTGTGGACAGAGGATTGGAACCTCGGCGAATTAGGGTGTCCCAAAACTCACCTTAGTAATCAAAAACCCCTTAGCAAGCTAGGTACAGTGTCACATTGGATATAACAAACTCTCAATGTTTAGACAATCCAGAATATGAACTTATAGTACCTCAGGATACGTGGAACTCATGAACAGTCGGTCGTTATATATTTCTTAGAAACCAGAACATGGAGTTAAGAAGAACACATGTGTATTTGAAATGTTTATTTACTAATGCCGTCTTCTCAGGCGTAGTATCTTAGATAATACAAGTACACATATTATCAGTAGCAAAATTACCAGCATAGTTACTAGTACATAAAAAGCGAATGGTGACAGTATGTTAACATGCTGTAAATGAATAAGAGTGCTGTAAATGAATAAGAGTTAGCAACACTTATAAGCAGCCGCGGGCCGTGGAGGGAGTTACGTAAAAACCACTGGAGCATATATCTTGAGACATAGCAAAGGCACATCGGGCTACCAGTCCCTACAATTTTGCCAAGTTTCGTGGAAATCCATTCAGCCGTTCTAGCTAAAAGTGAGTCCAACCGCCCTATGGAAATGAAGGAAATGAATGGGTAATTTGTAATTAGCAAATAGCTCATCGCAAACTAGGAATGGTAAAGAATCGCTATTTATTCCTTAAAGTTCGCTATTTAGGAAATGCAAAAAACTTTGATGATACATATGGCGGTTCATCTCTAACAAGATAAGAAGCATAGGGATAGATTTATGATGACTGGCGCATCACCAGGGATGTGTTAGTCATTCTGTGCCGCTGTTCCGTCACCTATGGTGTGCTGCATTTACAATGCGGCGCATCATGGGGCAAAAACAGCACAGATGCGTGATGTATCTGTGCTGTAAAGGTGGCGCATTGCTGGAGTTGTATCGCAAGTGTGATGAAGCTCCAGCAAGGGTCGGGGGTGCCCCTGTCGCAGGGTTTCTGTTCTCACACAGAACTGTGGACAGAGGATTGGAACCTCGGCGAATTAGGGTGTCCCAAAACTCACCTTAGTAATCAAAAACCCCTTAGCAAGCTAGGTACAGTGTCACATTGGATATAACAAACTCTCAATGTTTAGACAATCCAGAATATGAACTTATAGTACCTCAGGATACGTGGAACTCATGAACAGTCGGTCGTTATATATTTCTTAGAAACCAGAACATGGAGTTAAGAAGAACACATGTGTATTTGAAATGTTTATTTACTAATGCCGTCTTCTCAGGCGTAGTATCTTAGATAATACAAGTACACATATTATCAGTAGCAAAATTACCAGCATAGTTACTAGTACATAAAAAGCGAATGGTGACAGTATGTTAACATGCTGTAAATGAATAAGAGTTAGCAACACTTATAAGCAGCCGCGGGCCGTGGAGGGAGTTACGGTGGGGCAGGGAGGCGGGGAGGGGGAGGGGCAGGGTGGAGAGGGCTCCACCCTGCTTCTCCCCCTCCCCGCCTCCCTGCCTCACCGTAACTCCCTCCACGGCCCGCGGCTGCTTATATCTCACCCTCCCTAATACACATATTATATTATTTGCTAAGAAGGTCTCTTTGTGTTGGTTTAGGGCGTGCCCATACTTTAGTGTCTTAGATTTGAAGGAATCACATCAGCATACACCAGCTCTCTCTTCATGTGAACCGCATCAAGTGTTGTGTATGTGTGTTCGGCAAAGCAATATAAAACCCGCCTCATGCCCAGAATTGGCAGAAGTTGCACTTATGTTATGAGTATGAAGTCGTGGAGATCAGACCTCATAACAATTCTGTATCGTGTTGTTCTTGAAACTTTAGCACTCGCTGTACAGATATAGTTTAACAAGCAAAGCAGATAGTAGAGCAATAACATATTATTCTCATGTAAACCACGATGAACTACTAGGTTGAAAGCTAAAGCAACAACTAAGTGTCGTGTGCAGAAGTTGCAAAAAAGGAAAAATGGCGTTTAAACCGGTAATGAGCCCATGCTAACTTTTTTTTTTTTTTTTTTTTTTTTTTTCCCGTAAGACCTTTATTAACATAAAGCATAATACACAGCATGAGCCTACAACCCTGAGGCCGGCTCGCCACTGCACCATGTTAGATCAGTACAATCATAGATGAATATTTAAAGCCATACGTTAGCGTTAGATAGAACAATCCGGTATTCTCCAGTCAGGGCACGCATTGTACAATCGACATGAGCCTTACATTTTGTGGTTTTATCAACCAAACTCTAACTTCCCCAACTTAAGACCTCTCATTGCTCTCATTTACATCCTATACAGTGAGCTAAGCAGTGTTCCATAATTCCCTCCCGATGGTTCATTGGGGTCATAACCGAACGGCAGTCATACACCTCACAACGTCACCCACACATAAACTAATCCTCCCCATTCTCCTGTAAGGAGATCAGATAGTCTGTCAAAAAGCACCACACATCCTTGGGCCTAGTTTTAACAGGTAAGTCTTCCTCATACGTTTGTAGTTTATCCCTACAAGTAGACATGCTATGCATCCACGCCTTTGCAGTCGGTACCTTCCGGCTGTGCCAGCATTGTGCCACCTGTCTTTTGGCTAAGAGGAGTGCGATAGCACAGAATTTGCGCTTCAGCGCTCTGAATTGGGGTATAATACCAAGCAGGCAAATCTGTGGTGTGCAGTGCACCTCGTCCTCTAACATGACCGACAATGCGGCTGTGACCTCCTCCCAGTAACCGGCTACACGCTCACATTTCCACGCTAAATGTACAAAGTCCGCCCCCTCCCTGTTGCAGCGCTTGCATTTGTCTTCCTCTTGAAGCCCGTATCTGCGCATTTTCACCGGTGTGTAATAGCTTTGGTGGATGAACTTGAAATGGATAATCCTCAGATTCCCGTTTGGCGTCAGTATCTGTGTCAGGGCGCATGAACTATACCATTCTACTTCTGTCAGTGGAGCATCCAGTAGTGCATCCCATCTTTCCTTGGCTTTAAGTGTGTGGCCTGCTATGTCCGATTGTGCAGCAGTGTAGAGTCTGGATACTAAGTGAGAAAGATCACTTGTGGTGATCAGCATCTGTAATGACGCCAGTGTCTCCGGCTCCTCCGGGAATGTAGGGTAATGTCCCTTCAATGCCCTCGTCAGTCTGTAATATGTGAAGCGGAACAGAAGAGTTTGATTTTGTATATAACCCAAACTATCAAGTTCCATAAACGTGCCTCCCCGAAAGACGTCGCCCATTTTGTCGATCCCAGCCCTGGACAGGAGCGACATCCCCACTTTCTCGCTAGTGACTGATAAGGCCTGATGGTGCTGTAACGGCATGTTCGGTGCATATAGTGGGGTCTTGTGGGCCAATTGACCTAATCTATTCCAGGCCTTGATCGTGGTGTCTACCGTGTTAATGTCTTTTGAATGGAGCGGGGGTCTAGTGTGTGACAATATCGCCGGTAGGGGGACCGGATGAGCATCACCCTCCTCAATGGCCACGTGTGTAATGTAGGGGACTTCATGGTACCAGTACGCTGCGTACTGTGCCTGGGCACAGAGGTAATATAGGAGAAAATCGGGCACCCCGAAACCGCCTTTTGCTACCGGGAGTGTTAGGGTCTGTAGTTCAATGCGAGCCTGCTTACCCGCCCAGATCAAGGTTAGTACTAGTGATTTGATGCGCCTAAAGACCTCCCGTGGTGGTGTGATGGGAATGTTGTTAAAGAGATATAACAACTTAGGCAAGAGGTTCATTTTGACGATCGCTATGCGATCAGCAATGGACAATGGCAGGTGTATCCAGCGACGGACTTTGTCTTCCAGTTTGGTGATTACTACTCCATAATTCGCACGCATGACTTCGTCAGGGTCCCTATGGAACATAACCCCCAGATAGCGGATCGGGTCCCGCTGCCACTCTAGTGGATAATCCAGTGCAAAGGAAACAGTGGAGTCGGTGAGGGGTATAAGCGATGATTTGGACCAGTTGATCGCCAACCCCGAGTGTCCCCCAAATCGGATGTACTCCCTGAGGAGCGGGTTCAAATGTGTTTCTGGATCACGAACATATAGCAACATGTCGTCCGCGTAGAGTGATATGTGCAGTGGTCTGGACACAAATTGCAACGCCGATTCCCTGTAATTCTGACGCACTATGCACGCCAGTGGCTCCAGCGCCAGTACGAAGAGCAGGGGTGACAGGGGGCAACCTTGTCTTGTTCCCCGCCCAATGTCAAATGGGGCCGAAACGTACCCATTTATCCGGACCCTCGCACACGGTTTGGTATATAACAAGGAAATCCACTGCACAAATCTTTTGGGAAATCCCATCCTATTAAGGACGGTCAACATGTATCGCCATTCAATGGAATCAAACGCTTTGGCGGCGTCGAGTAGTACAGCCACTGCTTTAACCGAGGGCTTGAGATAGTGCGCCAGAGCAAACAGGGACCGTGTGTTATGTGAGGTGGATCTTGTGGGGACGAACCCCGCTTGGTCCGGGAGCACTAGGCGAGTCATCAGGGGGGACAATCTAACAGCTAGTAGTTTTGCAAGAATTTTGGAGTCCACATTTATTAGGGATAGGGGCCTGTAGGAGTCACAATTGTCCGGGTCTTTGGCCGGTTTGAGGAGTGCAATGATCATAGCTTCTCGCAAAGTGGGGGGGAGCAGCGAACCCTCAAAGGAGGCGCCGTACATGTCCACCAAGTATGGTGCAAGGAGATCGACAAATTTCTTGTAAAATTCGGACGTGTATCCATCTGGGCCTGCCGCCTTACCATTTGGGAGCGAGGCGATCACTGCAGTGACCTCCTCCACCGTGATCGGCCGAGCCAGATATTCCCGATGGGCATCTGACAGCCAGCCAATCGCCACATCATGAAGGTATTCGTAAGTTTCCTCCGCTGTAGCTGTTGGTTGAGACTGGTATAGTGTGCTGTAGGAGTCTGCAAAACATTTGACAATGTCTGCCGAGTGTGTCTGGACTACGCCCGCTCCTGATTTGACCCGAAGGATAGCCGAATGCCCCCGCCCTTCACAAATTTTTTGCGCTAATACACGCCCTGGCCTGCCCCCTTCCCCAAAAGCCCTGGCTGAGTGTTTGCGATCTAGGTACTTGATTTCTGACGTTAGGAAGTCGGCATGCTCTGTGTGTAAATCTCGCAGTTGGGGTAATAACAGTATGTCCTGTGTGTTTTCATATTGCATTTCAAGCTCCCTCATCCGACTTTCGCATCGGCGGATCTGGGTCCTGATGTCTTTGAGTACACCTATGGTGGTGCTAATGCAGACGCCCCTTATCGTGGCCTTGAAGGCTTCCCAGAGTAGTCGTGGGTCGTCCGTAGTTTGGGAGTTATTATTGAAGTAGTCTTTGATCGCCCCAGTCAGGGTGTCGACATATACAGGGTCCATGAGGGCCTGGGAGTTAAATCGCCAGTGAAAGGGGGGGGGTGTGTAGTGCGGAATGTCTAGCTGTAATACTACCGGGTTGTGGTCCGATAATGTGCGTGGGAGCACTTTTACCGTACGCGCCCATAGTGCAACATCCCTGGACCCCAGCCAATAGTCCAGTCTGGACCAACTATTGTGCGATGCTGTGATGTGCGTAGCGCCAGGATCGTCAGTGTGTTTCAGTCTCCAGATGTCCGCTAACGCCAGATCGCTCATCATGTGGTTTATCATAAGCCTCGCCTGCTTGTGCTGTTCCACTGATTGGGAAGATCGGTCCAGACCATCCCGCAGTGTTACGTTCCAATCCCCCCCACATAAAATGTGCGTGTCAGTGTGGTTCTGCAAGTGTCCCCAGATTTCCCGATAAAAGTCAGGTGCATCAATGTTCGGGCCATATATGTTGAGGAGAGTTATGTGTTGCCCCCTAAGCTTGCCGGACACTAGCACGTATCTGCCAGCCGGGTCCTGTGTCACATGTCTTTCTTCGAAGTGTATCCCCTTCTTGACCAAGATGAGCACCCCCCGGGAGTAGGAAGAATAGGAGGCCCTGTAGGACGATCCCGCCCATCTAGCCCCCAATGTAGCGTGTGTATGCGGTGCCAAGTGCGATTCCTGCAAGAATGCAACGTCAATATTCCACCTGGTAAGGCTGGCAAACACTTGCCTAATTTTCTGTGGGCGTGAGAATCCTCGTATATTCCACGTAAGGACATTTAGTCCGTTCCTGCTAGCAGAATTGGTGCCTTCAGTACCCATTTGACACAGTACCATTCATTCCCAAGCATGCAAGTAGACCGCCCCCATCCCGACCCCCTTCAGCTCTATGAACACCACCTGCATATACAAGCCCTAGCAGGGCCAACGTGTAGAATTTATTGGTTTGCAATACCTTCGGTCTTAGTAAACAGTTAAGCTTCCCCCCTCCCCAAGTCCCTCCCACTCCAGCAACCCCAACCTGCCGAAGCCTAACCCTCTCAGAGCACAACTCCCCCAACAGTGTAACCAACAACTTGGTGCTCAAAGCAAAACTCGTGTAGGGTTGTACCCTCATGGAGGACCGCTAGTGGCACAGCACATCACCCGATACACAGGTGCAGGCGATATTAACTCGAATCAAACTAATGCGCAAAATATGTGTCCATTTTAACCACAAGTCCACATTCCCAGTATCACCCCTGCGCTGGATATAGGCAATGAAGCAGACCCATGGAGAGCAGAACCCCATTTTATAATGCACAAACTCGCAGGGGAGGGGCCATTCTTATGCAATGCAGTGTATCTCTTTCCCCGCACTTAATAACTGTCCGGCTACACCCACCCTGGACCTCAGCAGCCTGTGTGGTCCGGACACCTCCAGTAGTGCACTTCTTGTGACGGGGGACGGAGCACGATGTCCACAGTTCTGCAACCCCATAGGTGATCCCCCTTCCAGTTCTGAGGGCATGCGGTCACAGAGTATACAAAAAAGACCCGACCCAGTGCACTCATGAGCGGCAGGAGCAGTCTCAATATGGCCGGTCTTTCCGAAATCTCATGAAGAAGGCCTGGCAGCGTAGGGCGGGCAAGAGTGCTCGCGACAGCGCAGTGCAGGATAGGGCTATAGTCACAGTTAGTTCAGCCGCCCCACACCCTGTCATCGCCCAATGCGCATACCAGAAATAAAGCGCCAGCAGCTCACCTCAGGTAGTCGCTCATCAACAAACCTTGCATATACAGCCGATAGTGGCAGTGTAGTAGTACCACGCGGTAATTTGTGCAGACGTCTCTACCGCTGTGTGAATTCTGAGTGGACTAGGCGCCTCAGTCAGAGTCTCTGTTCTGGTCTCGTCTGGCTTCCGACCTCGCCTCCTGTTGTATTTTCTTGACCAGATCGAAGGCCGCCTTGGGTGTCGTTAGTACTATCGTCTGTTCCTTCCAAACCACTCGCAGCCGGGCAGGATATAACATGGAATACCCAACGTTTAGTTCTCGCAATTTGGCCTTCACCGCTGTGTATTCTCTGCGTGCTTGCTGAACAGCGACCGTGTGATCGGGGTAGAATTCCAGAGTATTGCCCTGGTGAACGATTTTGCCCTTCTCCCTTGCAAGCCTCAGGATCACGTCTCTGTCCCTGTAATTTAGGATCCTCGCTACTATCGGTCGGGGTGGAGCGCCTGGCGGCGGTTTGGGGCCTAGCGATCTGTGGGCCCGTTCCACTATGAAGATCTGCGATAAGGCTTCTGCTCCAAAGATATCCCTACAGAGCCCTTCAATATACTGTTCCATGCGGCCCGTGTTGGTGGATTCTGGCAGGCCCGCTATTCGCACGTTGTTGCGCCTCGAGCGCGCTTCCAAATCCTCCTCCTTCGCTTTTATTACCTCCAGGATGCACTCCATTCCCGCGCATTTCGAGGTGGACGTGCGCGCCTCATCTTCTACCGCCGAGATCCTGGTTTCGGCTACATCCAGTCTCTCACCGTGTTGTTCCTGTCGGGCAGCCATGCCATCCATCCTGCACGTTAGATTGTCCAATTTACCGTTGATGTCCTGTAGATTTGATTGTATCGCCAGCAGGATCTTCTCCATGTTGGTGGACGGCGGCGAGGCCGAGGACCCGCTGGCTTCCGTTGTGTCATCTACTGGCTTAGACCCCTTCCTATTATCAAAAGAGAGTTTTGGCTGCTGTTTGTCCGGTTTGCCCATGGTGGCGGGTGGTGAAGGCACCTTACTCAACTGGGGTCTGGTCGCCCTCGTCACTCTGGTCGACGTCGCCGTGTTTCCGTTTTGGTGGTAGTCAGCAGAAGTACTCAATGGCTAGGTCGTTCCCTAGGTGGCCCTCCCTGTTAGTATTATTCCTGCCAGACTATGGAAGCGACGTGCACTGGCCAGCGCCGCTGCGTTGGGGGACGAGGGAGATAGTTGCAGTTAGGGCGTTCAGCCGCGAGTACAACCGGAGCCTCTGTCCCTTATTCGTGTGGTCTTCTGCCCCCGATGCCTGTGCGCTCCCCAGTCCCCTGCGTGTCGAACTCTGAAACGGCGGATGTCTGAAGGCCTCCAATGCGCTGTGCCCAAATAATGTAAGCGCTGTAGTGTGCCCAGTCCTACTATCTGCCGGACCGCCGTTAGGGCGCCTCGTTACATGAGCAGGGGCCCGCCTGTTTTAGTCCGCCGATATCGCCGTTGCGGGAGGGGGTGCCGCCATCTTGTCAGGCAACCAGGCGAGGTGGAAGCGGACTTCGCCGCCAGTGCCCAGGCCTGCTGTGGTGTGGACGCGTTCCCTGGTTCTGGCGGTCCGCTAGCGAGGAGGTGCGCTGATGTTGGGCTAAGCGGTCCGCCTGTTACCGCTCGCGCGCTGCTCGCGTCATACCTCTGGGCGGCCGCCGGCCATTTTGTCTGGCAGTCCGATGCGGGCTACAGCGACCTCGGTTTTTCTCCGTAACGAAGGAGAGGTGGCCGCCTCCGCAGTCGCCCAACTGTGCTCCTCATCTTCCCGCACCTGATCGTGGGCCCGCAGGGTGGGTTGGTGGGGCTTTAGTGGCAACGGATCACATCGTGTGATATCGCCCGGCGGAGCTGCAGTTCAGGCAGCCATTCCGCTGTGCGCCCCCTAGCGCCTCCCAGCCCATGCTAACTTAACACGGTGTAAAGATATCCAGGACCTAGATGACACCTCCCCATGATCCGGAAACGAACTGAATAAGATAATAGAAGTGCCATCTCATGAGAGCAGATTGCAAGTTTATATGTGGACGGTCCGCAAGGTAAAGCATTAAAAACTAGGAAAATTTAATGCTAAAGAAAAATAAAACAGCCAAGTACTTTATCGAGTCTTAAGCCAATAGGCAAGGTAAATAATAAAAACTTGACAAATAAGTCAATGAATTGTCAATGAAATGCTAGTACTCAGCATATCAAACATGAAAAAGGTCTATGACATAACTATGTATGCAAAATAAGCTGCAACAGCCTCCAATAGGAAGTCACCGTCTTCATCCGAAAAGAGTTCAGCCATCCAATTTAAAAGCGGAAAAGAACATACGTGCTCTCCCAGCACCGGATCCTCTATCACCATCAGAGGACAGCTCGGTGGGTTTTCAAGAAAGCTCTGTTCCAAGAAAGACTGTGTTGCCGCCAGTAAATTCCAGGGACCAATTAGTCCATGCATCAATGCCACAGCCATAATCCTTTCGCCAGGACAAACCAACTCGTGAGTAATGATAGGAGTCATCAGCTGATTAAAGTCGACGTCAGGAGAAACCGGTCCGCAGAGACACAAATCAATGGCCCAATCGAAATCACAGGTCAGGCAGTGAAATACAGGCTGGACACAGGTGAAGTAGGAGAATCGAAAAGATAATCCATATGCCGTGCTTAATATCGCCAACGGCATTGTGCCATAATATTCTAGCATGCGATTGCGGAACAGTGTCAGCAGCTGCAGGGCGGGAGGTTGCATAGGAGGGACATCCATATTTAAAAATGTAAAAAAGCACAAGAGCGTCCGCTGGTAATGCAAGTAAAAATGGCAATCCACGAAGCAGAGTGGAAAAAATAGAATGAAAGAAAGCAGGGATGACTCCAAAGATTTTCTCAAATGAAGTCACGAGACCACTGGTAACAACTTTAAAAAAGTGCGCCAGGGCCTTTGTGGAGGATGCGTTAAAGATAGTCCGAACCATCTTGCTGAAATGGAAAGGCAAATCTGAATTGAAAAGGGTCTGCACCGGGAGGAGCCAAGATGGCGACCTGAACGGACGTGTGGTCGCTCGGCTCCACCGGCCCTGAAGACCCGCGCCTACATCCTGCCTGTAATCCTGGGGTTTCTTTCGCCCGACATACGCGGGACACGGAGCTGATCCTGACGGTGTCCCTCTGACCTCTCAGCCCGCCCGGAGTCTCGAGCTCTGGGAGGATCGTCTCTGCCCCGGACCTCAGCCCGCTCCCTGTAGCCTGCCGGACCTCGCAAGTCTCGAAGAGATACTTTGTTGCGGTGGCTGCCTGTACTGAAGGAGTGTTTTCGCCCGTCTACAGCCTGGCCCGTGCCCTGCGCTCACTGTCCTGCCGAGATCGCACGGAGCAGCTCCGGCACGCATATGTGAGGGCTCGCACGGATTCCTTTGTTTGTGGCCGCCATGATGCCGGTCTGCTTTCTTCTCAGCTGCGCTGATTGCCGGTGAGCTCGAACTGCCCTGGCTGCCCGCCGCACCATCGGATGCCCCTTGCTTATGCAGCGCACAGGAGGGGGTGTAGAGTGTTGTAGGGCAAACATCCACTTCCCTGTCGGGGATTGTGACCCCCGTTTCTCCCCCCTCCCAACACCCCGTAGACTGCTGCCAAGATGGCGATGCCTGATCACCAACGGGGTGGAGGTGGCGCTGGGACTTCTTCCTGGGGTGGCACGTGTGCATTGGTACAGGGGACCGTGTTTGAGCCCTCCACTGAGGCTGAAGAACCTCGAGTATCGCAGCCGGACTGCACCTACAGGGAGGTGTTGAATATCCTGGATGAGGTACGGTCGGAGATGCGGCGTAATTATGCTGTGCTGTTTGAGAAACTTGAGGCATGTATCCCTGCTGAGAGCCGACCGCAAGGGGTTCACTCCCGACAGGACCCAGGTCTGACTTTGTTGCAGCTTGCCAGCCCCTCGCTACCTCCTGTTACTACTGTGTCAACCGATGGAACGACTGCTGGAGCCTTTGAAGATTTGTTGCCGCTCGTCGACACTGCTGTTGCAACAGTGTTTCCCCTTTGTTCTTCGACTGGCTGTCTGCCTCGTGTACCAGCCTGGCTGCGCAGTGCATCGCTAGCCTGTTCTCCTGCCCTGTCCCCTGCTCCTTCCTTGACTAGTTCCATCTCGTCGTTCAGTGACTTTTGTCATCTATACGCTCTGGAAGTACATTTTGTTGTTGGACTACTATCTACGGGGGACAGGCGAAGCTCCCTCAGCGATGGTGCGCCTCCCCCATCCTCGAGGCGGCCATGTTTTCACGTCGAGGCGGACTGCAGTGGACTGCCAAGTTGGTTGGGTTCCAAAGTGCCTCCTAGATCGGGCCAGGGCTAGACGATCCCCTGATTGCATTCATATACTGGCGGGTGGAGGATAAGACAGACTTGATATGTGTGTGGGACACTGGGTATTCTTTGCTGTCTCTCCCCAATGATTATATCTCGGGTGAAGTTCTCTGGTAATTGATATTGGGGTGTAGGATGCTTAATTGGTCGGCGGTATCCGAGGGTGTACAATCGGTACGGGGTTGGGCGGGTTCCTGGTTGTGTCACTGTCTTGCCGGGTGGGGAGTGGGGTTAAAATGTGGTACGTACTGGCTGCTTGGCTTATATTTACGATGTAGATTGTTTTCCCCCGTCTGTCTCTATTATAGTTAGTGGTTGTTTTGCTTTCCAATCAAGGCATCCTTCGGGTGTTGCGACCTTTGTCAATGGCACAGTCGGCGTCATACACTGGCTACCCTGATTGATTGCTGGATATCGGCTCCGCCACGTTTCTCTGGTTCCTGTTGGCTGGTCCTGGAAGCTTATTGTGACATGGAGGTTATTTGTATAGGGTAGCGTCCATCTTGCTCTCCTTTGTCTGCACTCTCATTGCAGCGGCCATCTTGTCCCTTTGTCCTGACTGGGGAGGGCTTTTGCTGGGCGTCATAGTGTAGTGGTCGCTCGTGACCGGTTTAAAGATGGAGGTCTCCGGGGCTTCACTCTTGTTGGACTACTGTTATGTTTCGTACTGTGCCTCCTCTCTGGCGAATGTAGTGGTCGTAGCTCCCCACATCTGTTCTGCTACTGTTGCTCATTCTGGTGATTTCGCACATGGGGTGTAACTGGGTGTATCCTGCTATGGCCCATATGGACGGGGTGATCATTCAAGTACTGGCTCGGGGTCCGGGGTGCATCTGTTTCAATTCTTCATTTGGTGGTGTACTTTTTTGATATGATTGCTTCGCTCGATGCTGGGGGCTATACATGGCTGGGGGACCGAGATTTTGTTAATGTTAGGGCTCCTCCTCCCCCGTTTCCTTTCTTTTCGGGAGTGATAGACTAGCTTGTTCTTTTCTTCCTCCCGATGCTTCAAGTGTGATAGCTTTCTTTTCTTATCTTTTCTTCTTCTTTTCTATTCTTTCTCTGTATTTCGGGTTTCTTTACTGGGCGACAGGCACTTTGCCGGGGGGGGGGGTAGGCCGTAGCCTCCGGATTGTTGCAGGGTGGGGGGGTAGATTTAATTTTCCTTTTTAGTTTCTATGGGCCTTATTTTTCTAATTTCTGCGCTTTCTTGTTCTGGTTTCTGTTCTGGGTCTGCATTAGAGGTTAGTAGGGAGTGGGTGGCGCTGAGGGTAGTACGTAACTGTGGACTGCAGCTCTTAATGTTTTGTATGGTACTGCCATATTGACGGGGTGTTCTTCCTAATGTTGTTCAAATTGATGCTGCCTGCTCATGTTTGTGTAACTAATGTCTGGACTCAGATCTTCTTGATTTTATTCTTCACTGATTTATATTTCTTCACAACTTTAAAAATTTAACCTTCAATACTCCTTTTCCTTGGCGACATGACTCTATTCAATGCAACTGCTACTGATTGCTGCTATCTTGCCTGATGCCGCTGTGGGACCGCGTTGCTCGCACCTGTGCTTAAAGTTTCGTGGCCGGCCTGATGGTTGTAGGCCCGTATTTGTTCTCTCTTTTGTGCACAATAAAGGTTTTTAAAAAAAAAAAAAAAAAAAAAAAAGGGTCTGCACCTCTGTACGGGTGTTCGCTATGTGAAGCACGAAAGTTTCACGGGCCGAACTCAAGGCCACCTCTCTCTGAGACAAAAGAGCTCTTATTCTTGCCATGCCGTTGAAATCTGCTCCCAAGGTTGGTATTTGTGGCGAGATTGAAAACTCCCTATGTTCATGTGTGGGAGGAAATAGAACATTTCTGCAGCAAATAACCCGTTCACTTACTGTTACGATAAAAGGAATACTTTTAATTAACCCAGAACAATCTTCATTATTGAGCATCAAATAACTACCATTTTCCAACAACTTGAACGTGGGGATGATAGCAGGAACTGGCGTGCCTTGCAACACGCAAGCCATATTTGGTCGGTGTTTGTTGCATGAACCGTGTAACTGTATGTGCCTACACATTAGTGAATGATCTGGCGTCTCAGTGCATTCCTCTCCAT
The DNA here is from genome assembly GCF_964261635.1 of Lissotriton helveticus. Classification (NCBI taxonomy): domain Eukaryota; kingdom Metazoa; phylum Chordata; class Amphibia; order Caudata; family Salamandridae; genus Lissotriton; species Lissotriton helveticus. Next base: position 358,211,108 of record NC_136057.1, on the reverse strand, counting down.
TCAGATAAACTTCTTGATCATCTTTGAAACATCTGTATGTGTATGGAAGCGACCAGACCTCATGAAGAAAAGCACTACCTAAAGGTTCATAACGACCTATTGGTATATATTTCATACAATTTGAAAACTTATATAAAGCAAAAGGCAGCGTTATTAAACCGTGGATAAGGCACGTTGCCAAAAAACCCGCAATCCTCTGCTGATGATGTCACTGAGCATGTCATGAATGATGTAATATGTGACATCATCAGCAGTGGATTACGGGTAATAGTATCTCTAGTTTACTCCCCTATAGCTGTCTTTCTTTTAACATAAGTGTCTGTTTCCTTCCCTTATACTTACTGTTTTTGGTTCGCTTCCGGTTCGCGTACCGGCGAGCGAACTGGGAAGCGAACTAAGAGAAATAGAGGTTGGCACAGTTCCAAATATTGTACCAATTTTTTAATAACGGGGAGGTAGTTCTGAAAAGAACTTTTTTTTAATTGTTTTTGTTGTTTTATATTTTTTTTATTTTTTTTCGGAACATTTTTTTACTTTTTTTGAATTTTTCTGAACAGTTTTATATTTTTTTGGGTTTTTCTTGGAGGGGGCAATGAAAACGATTCATTGTAAAGGGCTCAACAGGAGCAACAAAACAAAAAAAAAGTATTTATTATTTTGGGCGTTTCGTACAAACTTGCATATGATAGTCAATAGCTCTGTTGATCAGAGTGATGCTTCTTTCTCCGTAGCAAATGAATCCATCGCAAAATACGCAGATGTGTTTTACTTCACCAAATCTCATTTGTATATTTGGCACCATCTCCCTGCCCTCTGGTCCCGTTACTTCCGGTACAACAGATCTTCTGGCCATAATAGGGAGATTATCTAGGTCGTTCCGAAACTGTGCAGCACTGTAGTTGTTAGGATGCCACCTAGTCATATGGCGATGCATTGTGTAGTTTCCGAAACTGTATTTTTTCTCGGTTCCTCTGGACAGTCTATCTTGACATATAAGGCAAGTTACGTATCTTGCATTTACTTTTTTCTGACTTTTGGGAATTTTAAAAAATTGCCAAATGAAGTTTTCTTTCCGGTGAGACGTCCTGGGCTCCTCAGGCAAAAACTGCCTCTCTTCGTGCTCGTCGTTCTGTTCCTCTTCTTCCTCTTCTTGTTGAATTATAACTTGAGCAGGTGGTCCACTCTTCCTTGGATGTGGTGGAGGTGGTGGGGAAGCACCAGCTGAAGCTACTAAAGAAGCCATTGCTCAGTGATCACAAAGGGTCTTTCTCTCACAATGATGAAAGTCAGAGTGAGGAAAGAAGGAGGGATTTTCATCATTTGGGAAAAACAAGAGTTCTCAACCAATGAAAAGTGTTCATTTTAGATTATATGACCTAGTCTTACATCATTAGGAAACCAAAAGTGAAATGAACCAATGAAAAGTGTTATTACCAAGTCACATGACCTGCTGTGTTTACGTTAAGCGCTTTGCAGGGCCTCCCGGTTTGCTTCCAGAAACCTGCGCTTTGCGACTCGCTTCGCGTACCAGTTCGCTAACGTAGCACGTCATATGACGTATCACGCGACAACGTGAAACGTCATGCGGACGGGAGGCGTCACGATGTTGTTTTCTAACGCGGCAGTTGCGGTAAAGAAACGTTTACCGGCTCGCGGTCTATTTCGCGGCATCAAGGTCAGGTAACGGGAAGCTTCCCGATTCGCGAAGCGGGAACGAAGAAAAAAAAATATTTAAAAAAAAAATTATTCATAAACATATAAAATATATTTTTGGATTTAAAGAAGAATACATTTTACAGCTACAGATATTAGCTGTTAAAAAACCAATGAAATTCACTGAAAAAACCATAGGTTATAGACCATATATAGTTAGGAATTAGCATTTACAAAACCTTGAAAATTCACTGAAAAAACCATAGGTTATAGACCATATATAGTTAGGAATTAGCATTTACAAAACCTTATTTTACTCACACAAAACCATTGAAATTCCATATATAGTTAGTTGCACTAACTATATATCGCGCACCCGCAATCCACTGCTGATGATGTCACATATTACATCATTCATGACATGGTCAGTGACATCACTGATGACATCACTGATGACATCTCAAATGACATCACTGATGACATCACTGATGACATCTCAAATGACATCACTGATGACATCATGACACACCAATACCAGTTACTACATACGCACTCACTGATTCCTACGTCTACACACACATTCACTCATTCACCCATACAATCACTCATACATACAGTCACTCATTATTACAACACTATCATATGCACTCATACACCTATGCAGACACTCACACACTGCCACTCATCCATGGAGTTACTCACACACCTAGTCAGTCCTGTAAAGAATCAATCACACTTCCATTTCCTCATCTATACAGTTAAACACAGAACACCATACTTCAGTGACATCACTGATGACATCACTGATGACACCTCAAATGACATCACTGATGACATCTCAAATGACATCACTGATGACATCATGACACACCAATACCAGTTACTACATACGCACTCACTGATTCCTACGTCTACACACACATTCACTCATTCACCCATACAATCACTCATACATACAGTCACTCATTATTACAACACTATCATATGCACTCATACACCTAGTCAGTCCTGTGAAGAATCAATCACACTTCGATTTCCTCATCTATACAGTTAAACACAGAACACCATACTTTTTCACACATATACTAACACATACTTACTCTCTTATACAATCACTGATACAAGTACACATTGATATGCACAGAGTCACACACCTCCCAGCCAGCCACACACACACTCAGTCTTCCATACATCCACTCATTCTTCAGTATGTAAAACATATTTAAACTTTACAAAAACACACAGACACTAGATGATGTCATCTGAGATGTCATCAGTGATGTCATCAGTGATGTCATTTGAGATGTCATCAGTGATGTCATCAGTGATGTCACTGACCATGTCATGAATGATGTAATATGTGACATCATCAGCAGTGGATTGCGGGTGCGCGATATATAGTTAGTGCAACTAACTATATATGGAATTTCAATGGTTTTGTGTGAGTAAAATAAGGTTTTGTAAATGCTAATTCCTAACTATATATGGTCTATAACCTATGGTTTTTTCAGTGAATTTTCAAGGTTTTGTAAATGCTAATTCCTAACTATATATGGTCTATAACCTATGGTTTTTTCAGTGAATATATATATATATATATATTCACTGAAAAAAAACATAGGTTTCAGGCCTTATATAGTTCGGAATAAGCATTTAAAAAACCTTTCAAATTCACTCAAAAAACTATAAGTTTTAGGGGTGTTATAGTTAGCTGGACATTTCACTCATACAAAACCACTGCTGATGATGTCACATATTACATCATTCATGACATGGTCAGTGACATCACTGATGACATCTCAAATGACATCACTGATGACATCACTGATGACATCATCCAGTGAATGTGGTTTGCTTCGTTATTTAAATATGCATTATATATATAGCAATTTGCATTGAAGAATGAGTGGATATATAAAAATAAATATTTGGATGGAGGATTTAGTAACAGTGTAATTGACTGTTTACTTGACCAATTTATAGTGTCTCACTAAATATAGTGGATAGTGACTAAACTGTTTGAATATCTGTATCACTTTGTCAGTTGTTGTGTAAACTGGTTCTCCAGTTGGTTACTAGCTATGTGAAAGTCTATATTAGTTATTGATTAGTTAACTGAGTATTTGTATGGGAGAGTGAATGTGTGTGTGGTTTTGTGGGGGGTGTGTGACTGCCCAAAGATGTGTGAATAGTTGATTCACTAGATATATTAAGTTAAAACTACATGTTCTAACAGTTGTTTGGGTGAGTGCATATCTGTATGGGTGTGGTGATGAGCAAATATATTTCTCAATGGTACATGTCCAATAAACTAGAAAAATAAAAGGCAGGGTATGTGTCAGTTGTTGTATATAAATAAGTATACATAAGACTCAATGATTGTGTGAGTGACTGTATGGATAACTTTATACTTGTAATAATGATTTTATAATTCACTAAGTATGACTTACTATCTAAATGAATAGATGAAGTTGTGTTTGTATAAGTGTGTAGCTAAGTAAATATGTAAGTAGCTACACATTGTTTGCATAAGTGAGTAGGATGACTTCATATGTGAATAGCATGTGTGCTGGTGTGTAATGTCGATTTAGGTGTATACGTATTTTTGATAGTGTTCTATTGTTCATTTACAGCATGTATGAGTGAATCTACAGGTAAGTGATTAGATGTGTGTATACATCTATGAATCACTGAGTGGGTTTTTAGATACTTGTATTGCTGTAACAATGGATTCAAATATGATACTCTGTGTTTTACAAAGAGTGATGAAAGATTTTACTAGTGTATGAAAAGGTGTATGTGATTGTCACGTGGATGATGTCATCAGTGATGTCATCAGTGATGTCATTTGAGATGTCATCAGTGATGTCACTGACCATGTCATGAATGATGTAATATGTGACATCATCAGCAGTGGATTGCGGGTGCGCGAAATATAGTTAGTACAACTAACTATATAGGAGCAATTTCAATGGTTTTGTATGAGTGAAATGTCCAGCTAACTATAACACCCCTAAAACTTATAGTTTTTTGAGTGAATTTTAAAGGTTTTTTAAATGCTAATTCCTAACTATATAAGGCCTGAAACCTATGGTTTTTTCAGTGAATTTCAAAGGTTTTTTAAATGCTAATTCCTAACTATATAAGGCCTGAAACCTATGGTTTTTTCAGTGAATTTGCAAGGTTTTTTAAATGCTAATTCCTAACTATATAAGGCCTGAAACCGATGTTTTTTTCAGTGAATTTCAAAGTTTTTTTAATGCTAATTCCTAACTATATAAGACCTGAAAGCCCACCAGGAATCTCGAGTATACGCCAGGGGACTGCATTGCAGAGAGGTGTAATGAAGCCACGTCCCTTGTTACACCTCTCTGCAACGCAGCCCCCTGCCGCGTTTGCAGAGGGGGAACTAATTCCCCTTGAATACTGGGGGTCCCTGGGGGCCAACTAGCCCACCAGGAATCTCCAGTATACACCAGGGGGCTGCATTGCAGAGAGGTGTAATGAGGCCACACCCTTTTTTACACCTCTGTGCAACGCAGCCCCCGTGCATGTTTGAAGAGGGGGAACTAATTCCCCTTGCACACTAGGGGTCCCTGGGGGCCAACTAGCCCACCTGGAACCTCCAGTATGCGCCAGGGGGCTGCATTGCACAGAGGTGTAATGAGGCTATGCCCCTTTTTACACCTCTCTGGAACGCAGGACACTGGCGCGTTTGCAGAGGGGGGACTAATTCCCCTTGCATAGTGGGGGTCCCTGGGTCATATCTGCCCAAACGCCGATATTCCGAACGATTGAAAATGACTTTTCTTGAGAAACATTTGGATTTGGATTATCATGTCTTATTCTTTGGAAGTTTTGAAAGACTGACTTTGAGGATGCTATAAATTACTCAAGTCTGCCCGAATTGTGTGGGTAAAATTGATACCTAGTCCCTTTGAATAAGAATGTACTTACGTCTCGTCTAACATTTGGAAGAAATATCTAGTTATATGACAACAGGATACCGACATAACTTAAAGGAAATAAGAACGCCCTGAAGAAGTTCTGTTGTACAGAACGAAACGTGTCGGCTGGCTGTGGTACATAAACTTAAGGATAATAAAAGCATTTGAATATACACCAAGATTCAGCGCTTCAATAAGGACTCTAAGTGATATGATTTGATTGGACTTATTGTACAAGTGGTGCTGTGCCAAACTTTGGAATATTCTCCACTATTCTCTACTACTTACTCTCTACTACTCCACTACTCTCTAATACACATTCTCTACTACTCTACTACTCTCTACTACTTTCTCTCTACTACTCACTCCCTACTACTCACTATCTACTACTCTCTACTACTCACTCTCTACTACTCTCTACTACTCACTCTCTACTACTCTCTCTCTACTACTCACTCTCTACTACTCACTCTCTACTACTCACTCTTTACTACTCACTCTCTACTACTCACTCTTTACTACTCACTCTTTACTACTCACTCTCTACTACTCACTCTCTACTACTCTACTACTCACTCTCTACTTCTCACTCTCTACTACTCTACTACTCACTCTCTACTAGTCTCTCTCTACTACTCTCTACTACTCAATCTCTACTACTCACTCTCTACTACTCACTCTCTACTACTCTCTCTCTACTACTCACTACTCCTCTCTACTATTCTCTCTCTCTATGCTACTCACTCTCTACTATTCTCTACTACTCACTCTTTACTACTCTCTACTACTCACTCTCTACTGCTCTCTACTACTCACTCTACTACTTACTCTCTACTACTCTCTACCACTCTCTACCACTCACTCTCTACTACTCACTCTCTACTACTCTCTACTACTCACTCTACTATTCACTCTACTACTCTCTACTACTCACTCTCTGCTACTCTCTCTACTGTTCTCTACTACTCTCTACTACTCACTCTCTACTCTCTATTACTCACTCTCTACTCTTTACCTCTCTACCTCTCTCTATTTCTCTCCCTCTCTACCTCTACCTCTCTACCTCTACCTCTCTACCTCTACCTCTCTACCTCTCTCTACACGCACACATATACACATATATATATGCATATATATATATATGCATATGCATATATATATGTATGTGTATATATATACACATACATATATAAACATATATAATCTGCATATCTATATAAATACAAATATAAATGCATGCATACATATACATATATGCATACATATGCATGTTATTTACATGAAAGTTTTAAAAACACTAATAAGAGCAAAGCTAAAAAGCCACCTCATTACAAACAGAATGGCTTTAACTTAAACGAGGGCGAGATCTATTGCATTTTCAATGCTTGTTTACTTTGGTTCCATCAAGAAGGCATTCAGATGTGTCACACATTTGCCATAAATTCTGAATGTTAGCACTCTAGTTGATCATTAGATCACTGTAGTAAAGCTACTGCTCACCAGGGAAGTCTGCTGCTGGTATTCAAAGTGCATGTTTCAGTCTGCATGTCAGAATTTATTTAATGAAATAGAAGAGGATTTGAGAAGTCACTCAAAATGTGCCCTAATTTTTCTTTTTGAAGCACTAATCATACTTTCTATGGCAAAATGAACCTCCTCATTTTGTTCCTTTTTAAATTAAATGTTTTCAGACTTACCACTTCATTCCAATCAAGATGGCTTCTGGTGTGCCATTCTTTTGTCATAAATAAGACTGTTAGCGCTCTAGTTGTTCTTTAGAACACTCTGGGACATTCTGTCATTGGGCTACACTTGGGCTACATCTGGGTGATATTTGAGCTACATTTGGGCTCTTTTGTCTCTGGTGGCCATCCTGGGAGACTGCATGCCAGAATTTTTTAATGAAATTGAAGAGGATTTGAGAAGTCACTCAAAATGTGCCCTAATTTTTCTTTCTGCAGCACTAATCATACTTTCTATGGCAAAATATACCCCCTCATTTTGTTCCTTTTTAAATTAAATGTTTTAAGAGTTACCACTTTATTCCAATCAAGATGGCTTCAGGCGTGCCATACCTTAGTAATAAGTAGGACTGTTAGCGCTCTAGTTGTTCTTTCGAACACTCTGGGACATTCTGTCATTGGGCTATACTTGGGCTACATCTGGGTGATATTTGTGCTACATTTGGGCTCTTTTGTCTCTGGTGGCCATCTTGGGAGACTGCATGTCAGAATTGTTTAATGAAATAGAAGAGGATTTGAGAAGTCACTCAAAATGTGCCCTAATTTTTCTTTCTGCAGCAATAATCATACTTTCTATGGCAAAATATACCCCCTCATTTTGTTCCTTTTTAAATTAAATGTTTTAAGAGTTACCACTTTATTCCAATCAAGATGGCTTCAGGTGTGCCATACCTTTGTAATAAGTAGTACTGTTAGCACTGTAGTTGTTCTTTAGAACACTCTGGGACATTCTGTCATTGGGTTATACTTGGGCTACATCTGGTGATATTTGGGCTACATTTGGGCTCTTTTGTCTCTGGTGGCCATCTTGGGAGACTGCATGTCAGAATTATTTAATGAAATTGAAGAGGATTTGAGAAGTCACTCAAAATGTGCCCTAATTTTTCTTTCTGCAGCACTAATCATACTTTCAATGGCAAAATATACACCCTCATTTTGTTCCTTTTTAAATTAAATGTTTTAAGAGTTACCACTTTATTCAAATCAAGATGGCTTCAGGTGTGCCATACCTTTGTAATAAGTAGGACTGTTAGCGCTCTAGTTGTTCTTTAGAACACTCTAGGAGGCTGCAGTAGAACACAAAGGAATCAACTGACAGTCTCTGTCCTTGTTGGATGTACATGTTTTACTGAGAATGTCAGACTTCATTCTCACATGACTGAGAAAGATAATGTGAATTTACAGAAAATATGCTTTCAGTTTAGCTTATAGATCCCCTTCCAAACCACTGTGGGAAAAGCATGAGATAATAGTTTTCTTTCAAACATGATTCATGATATCCCAGCAGAAGGCTTTTTCACATGGTAAAATCACCTTAGAACACACCACAATTCCTAAAATGAGTATGGTACCATCAACAAATGATTGATAATGTAACTAAAGTCCTAAATCCCTCTATTAACTACAATGTTTTTTAATGAGGTGCTATCATGTATGTTGGTCCCAAGATGGCTGCCAACACTTCTTGGATGAAGTGCTGACAGCCAATCAGATTTCACAATGAGATGTGTGGTTAGGCTCCGCCCAGATATATATGTGTTTTTGAAGTTAATTTTCATAAAAACCACTGGAGCAATTTTCACCAAATATAGCAAAGGCACTTCTGCGTACCAGTCCCTACAATTATTTCAAGTTTGGTCAAATTCCGTTCAGCGTTTTGGGCTGAAAACTTGTCAGAACGGAAAACACGTTTTGGGACCCCCCTTTTTTCTCAGCCCCCACTTCACGAATCCCCCCAAAACTTTCAGGGAAGGAGCGCAGCGGAGTTGGCCAAAATGTTGGAAAATTACACGCAAATTCCTCAACCGGCGCCAAAGTTATTCCCAATAGAATGTTGCGGATTTCCTATGGTAGCCAATCCTAACTATATATACCTACTGACTATCGCCAGTAGGTAATATATATACATATATATATATATATATACCTATATATATATATATATATATATATATATATATATATATATATATATATATTTGTTTTTATATATTGTGTTTTCATGTTTTACCTTCGCACTGTGTGTGTTATCTTGAATATTTTGTACTATGTACATTGTATATGTATATATCTATTGTCATTGGTCCGTCCGGGTGCCTCGAAGGCACGGAAAAAAGGGCGGAACTGATGTCATCACGCCAACGTAGGCCTAATAAGGAGTCAGTGACGTCAGTTGGAGTCGCGCGCGAGGCCATGCTCCTATGACGTTGTCCACGCCGGCGTGCTGCAATAGAATTTTCCGAACGTTGCTGACGCAGGGGGATATTCACAAGGTGAGGAATCCACTGGCAGATACTGTATCCACCAGAAAAAGCGTTACCGAAGTTAAGTAACTTGTTCTTTCCAGTCATATCTGGTCTGGACCCCAAAATACCTAACACAAAATCTCTTTACTTCCAGCAACTCCTTGTGCTGCATCCTACCTATTCTTTGGGAACTGCAGTACCCCATAACACTGCTCAACGTTTTCCTGCTCCTCTTGCTCAGTTGCTGTCTTCTCACTAATCAAACCCAATCACAGTAACTGCTTTAAATGTTCAGCAGACATCTGTCCTGTGCCCACTGACTGCCACTGCTCCTTGGAGTTCATGTGGTGTAGATCAGTAAGACTCAAAATGGCTGAGTAGTAAGGCACTGGAAGTCTTCCAATTCTCTGCACATACTCCTTACTGGGTGCCTCCTGCTCTACAGGCATGCTGATGCTACGTGCCATTGAGTTTCAGTGTAGTAGGCAACAAACTACATATTTCTGTTCTTTGGACCATCCTTCATTTCAAAGCAGATCTCATCCTCTCACAGGGACAGCTCAACCGCTGCTTTAAAGCATATCTACATTACCACTGTACGGAGTTTAAAAAAACCATTATTAGCGGCAATTAGTTAAATCTTAAGGAAAGTTCAAGGATGAGACAGGGGCGAGTCATGTACTACATCATTATTCACTCTCAGCATTCCAGACACCTGGCCAGACATATAGAGAATAAGGACACACAGTTTTCTACAGTTTGTTTTAATGAGGTCTTTGAGCTTTTCAAGGAGTCTCCCAACCCTGGCATTTGGCCTAGTTGATTCAAAGCAACCACAGTAATCCTGCTCTTTTTCCCTCAAAACACTTGTACCTGTTTGTGTTTAATTAGCTCACAATCTCCCTACCCTCCCACAGCCCCCCTCCCACAGCCCATGCAATCTCCTTTAATAAGGCTCTTGTCAACCACACTCCCAACCTCTGCTCACGGCAATCCTCTCACTTCCATCCATGTTCTACTTGACTTCTCGACAGTATTCACCATGGTCACCCATTATACCATCCACAAGAGCTACACTGCACTTCACTAGTGCAGCACTCAACTTGTTCTTCTTGTAACGCTTAGGCTGTATTTTCTGGTGGTACTGAAAGCCTTCTTACCATAATTCAGGTGTTTACGGACAACACCACGGCCTTGCAGTACTGCAACAAACAAGGTGGGGTGGGGTCGTGGACCCTTTGTCAGGCAGCCCAGCGCCTCTGGACTTGGCTGGAACAACAGGGCATATCCCTGGTGACTTAACACCTGGCTGGTTCTCTGAACGCAAGGGCAGACTAACTCAGCTGTCGGTGCCTAGCGGACCACGAATGGCGTCTCCATCTGGAGAAGGTCTCTTTCAGCAGTGGGTGAGCCTTGGTTAGATTTATTCGCCTCTGAAGAGAACACGCAATGTCAGCAGTTTTGCACGGTGGAGTTTTCAAGGCGGCTCTCGCTCGGCAACGCTTTTCTTCTCGAGTGGAGCACAGGCCTCCTGTACGCTTTTCCATGGCTGTCCATAGTGCTCAAGAAGATCAGGAGCAACCGGGCCTAAGTTATCCTTGTGGCACAGGACTGGGCACGGAGAGTTTGGTATTATCAAGCTTCTGTAGATGAGCAATGAACCTCCAATCTGGCTGGAAAGTAATTCTGGCAGCCAGGCGTCCCTTCACAGGTTGGTATATGCCTGCCGATGGCAAAAAAAATCTTAATATTGTACAGAGGGCTGTTGATTCCCGGTCTGCCTCCCTCTATGAGATTCTTCTTCTCATTCTTTCTTTGGGCCAGCAGGGAGGGCTCTGTTCTGGACACTCTGTAGGTTTACCTTTCAGCCCTTACTGTTTTTTCTTTGGTTGCCAGATCAACTGTCACTTTTTGAATCTCCTGTTGTGCGTAGGTTCTTGAGGGGCTCAAACACCCAAACCACCATGTGTATTGCTTTGTATAAACTTGTATAATAATTGTTTAGAAAACTATAGATATTCATTAGTTCTGCTCAACAAATGTACTTATTACTGATAGTTACATTATTCTATGTTTTTAACACGTATATAAGTGACTGCATTATTAAGTAAATTTTTTATCATAACTATTTATCTACAATTGCTTCACTATTGAATTACAAAAGAAACTATATATTTATTACTTTGCTTCTAATTCAGCATATCCAATGCACTACCCCATTTCTCACCCTATACCACTCTCAATATATCCTCTATCCCAACTCTGACTCATCTCAAAACCTAATTCTACTACTCTTTCCAATGCACTACCCTATTTATCACCCTATACTTCTATTAATATATCCTCATGAAATGAAATGAATTTGTACTTGTAAAGCGCACTGCTGCCCCAGCGACGGGGCGTCCTGGCGCTGTACTCATACCACTGTGGAACCCTTCCTGGCTTTTCCCTGTGAAATGTCCACTCCTGGGCACCCCCAAGGTGAAACCAGGCATCCCAGCGCTGTTGGGGCCGTTGTGGAGATTAAGCAAGTTATTGCCCAGAGTTGCAGAGTGGGACCCATGATTAGAATAGGCACCGAGGCGAGAATTATCAGGTCCGAGGAAATTGAGCCCAATACCCGCCGAGGCTGGAATTGAACCCTGGTCCCGGGCCAGACCTCTGCATCAGGGTCTGCCGCTCTAACCATTGAGCCACACTTTTCCACTCATATTCATCCCAAACCCCATACCACTACTGTGATCCCAAAAATAACCCTCTCTACACTGTTTCCTACTCTAGCCCTCCTTGCACCATGTCATACCTCTTTTACTATTCAGATCACCCAAACTAACCTTTCTTAACCCTTCTCTCGGACTGTTCCCCCTCCACCTCCCATTTATTAATCCCAAGCCTCCTCCTATTGCTATGAGATAATAAATAAATAATAATGAATACATTCTAAATTCTTCCATCCCTCCACTATCCTTCTCAATCCAAATAACTGATTAACATATCCACCATTCAAATTACTTTCAAATTGTTGTAATACTTTATTCGATAGATATTTATCATAAAAGTACAAACATACAAAATACATAAAAACAATCTACCCAATAGTATTACATTTCCAGCAGAACAGCACAAGACAATTAAAAAAAGGAAAAAAGAAGGGTTTTAAAACAATACAATCATCCAAAATAGCTTTTATACATTGCCCAGCAACCTAGAACGGATTATCCAAGCACACGCGAGGTATTTTGCAACCCCACAGACGATATACATAGAGGCAGTGTTGGTTAGCATAATTCGCAGGGCTGATCTATGATCCTTCACACCCAAAACCCTACACACTGGTTTCAACCATTTATTCCTAACATGCTTATAGGATATACATGCGAATAGAAAGTGGCCCAGGGTTTCCTCCGGGCAACTACAGCCTGGGCAATTTAAGTCATGCACCCCCTTGCTTTTCCAACCCTCCATAAATTTCTTGAGGGGCAGAGTACCGTATCTCAGCTTCAAAAACAAAGTCCTGTCTCTAGGTAGCTGGATAAAGTCCAGGAAGGGTTCCAGCTTACAAGTTGGTTTATGATCAAGGAAGTTGGTCGTCAGGGTTCCCAATTTGGGTTTGACATAAACCTTAGCCTCAACCCAGTCCCAATATAATTTTTTGACAATTTGTTTAGCAGGTGGACATTGCGAGGCCCAAGACTCTCCCAAGCCTATAGATGTTGCCAACAATTTAAGGTTGTTAAGCCACTTTATCTTGTTGTTGACATTTAGGGATATTAGTTCGTCCAGCACTCGAGCATATTCTGTTAATTCTTGAGTCCTTCTAAGGCGCACCCAAAATAACAGCGGCCTAAGATGGACTTTATCAGAAATTGTTTTTTTACCCATGTGAAAAAATAATGGTAACAAAACAAAGGGGTTGACACTGGGAGTGAAACCAAATCTCTAATGAACTTATTCTCTGCGGATGTCAGGGCCTTAATATTTTCGGTACCCCATAGTTCAGAACCGTAAACTGCCGAGGCTACAGCCTTCCCTTCATAAACTGCCAAGGCTGGGGCAACCGGTCTGCTGATGGAGAGGCGCTGGTTCTTTAGTATCGCTCCAGAGACCCTTTTGAGATTAAGTACCATTTTAGATATATGAGAGCCCCAGGACATATTGTTGTATAGCCTAACCCCCAAGTAGTCGAATTCATTCACCACCTCCAGATGGGACCCAAACAATGTAATGTGTACCTTCCTAACCTTTCTATTTGCAGATAAAACCATTAGCTTTGTTTTCAAGGTATTTATCGATAGACCGCGCTCTTTACAAAAGAGAGCGAAACGGTCAAGCAGTTTTTGCAGGCCCTTCGGAGTCTTAGACATCAGGAGGGTATCGTCCGCAAAGAGGAGTGAGGGGGTCTTCTCTCCGGCAAGGACAGGCGCGTCCGCAGGGTCCTCCCTCAAATGGTCCACCACCCCATTTATAAAGAGGGAGAATAGCGTTGGGGCCATCACGCATCCCTGCCGCACCCCTCTATTGACTGATACCCTCCCTGTCAGTTGCCCCTGACTCCCCCACCGTATCCTTGCAAAATTGTCCTCATGGAGCTTGATGACCAATTGCAGCAGATAGCTTGGGAACCCCATGGACAATAATACCTCCCATAATTTAGCTCGTGGAATAACATCAAATGCGGTTTTAAGATCAATGAAAGCCAAATAGAGGCTGCCCTTATTGATAGATACTGACTTCCAATAAACCGCACAGAACCGAAACACCTGGTCCAGTGCACCAACATTCCGCCTAAACCCGGCCTGAAAATGTGTTAGTACACCTTCATCCATAAGCCATGTCTCTACTCTACTTATAATGACCCTGCCAACTACCTTTTTGATGGTATCAATTAAACTAATTGGTCTGTAGTTGGCAGGGTCCTCTCTATCACCTTTTTTATAAATCGTGATCACCTCCGCCCCTTTCCAAGATTCCGGGACGGTATGGCCTAACTGGATTAAATTCATTAGGCATGCTATAAAGTCTGCCCAAATTAGGGGGTCGTAAGAAAATAAGTCTCCAGGCAAGCCATCTGCCTTGCCTGGGAGAATATTGGAAATAGCATCTCGGACCTCTCGCGGGGAGAATGGGACAGCCTCGGTAAGAGAGTCTGTTCTTAGGTGGGACAAGGGTAATGGTGTTGGGTTAGCTTGAGCAACATCATCAAAATATAATTTTGAAAAATGGGCATGCCATTGCTGTTCATTAATATGATTTAAAATAGGATCAACTCCTCTTCGGTCTAAAATATTTATTAATTTCCAAAAAATTACTGAATTCTTTCCACAGGCCACGATTTTAAGCTGCTGCCAATGGTCCTTCTCCCAGTTTCTTTTTGCTAGGAAAATGGTGCTGCGGTAGTCCCTCCTGGCCAGTCTCACTGCTATGGGGTCTTTCGATTTTATAGCTAAAGCAATAACCTTCCTTTTGTTTCTACAAATTGCTGTGTACCAAGGATTAGTCTTTGGGGGTCTAGGATCAGCCAGTGGGTTCCCCTTAGAGTTTTTAAGGAAATACTTTCCTATTTCTACTGTGAAATTCTGGTAGTGAGCTAATAATTCCGACTCCGAAATATTTAGATTGGCCAAATCCATCACTGCAAGACGGGAAGTTTCGGCTATAACAAGCTCTTTGATACAGTTAAGTTTCCCCTCTTCGCACGTGACCACATCCCATCTTAGTTTCCTGTTGCAGTTAGAAGGAAAGACCTCCTTGGTGATCAACTTCGGCCCCACGCTCTCACATAACCCATTGTTCCAATTGATTCCCATACACAAAGGGTTATGATTGCTGTCTGAGGACTGCCTGACCTCCATATCTACAAGATTGGCCCAGGATTGGACGTCTAAAAAGATGTAATCAATTCGCGATGGGGAACCTATCCTATTGTAGGTTATCGCCCCATTGCGATCAGAGATGGTCCGCCCATTGAGAGCCCGTAAGTTATGGTCCAAAGCCAGAGCATTCAGCTGGATTGCTCTGGCGGACCATTTCCTAATGGGAGCCAATACTAGAGGGGCTATAGAATGTCTCCAGTCCTCCGAGCTCCAACCCAATATGTCCTCATCATCCAGGGGTTCAAATGTGCAGTTAAAATCGCCCCCCACCAGGATTTTTGACCCAGGAGGCAGTTCTGATATTTTAGTATCTAACAGCTCTATTATTGGCGAAGTTTGGCCACCCTGTGCCCCTCTTGCATAGACACAAAAAAGATGTATAATACCCCCGTGGGGGCTTTTCAGAGAGATATGCAAAATATCATTGGAGGGGACACTGTACATAGTGACCACATAGTTTAAATTTACTTTCACCCATATGAGAAGGCCACCAGACGGGCGACCTTTCCCTGAGGAGACTGCCGGAACGTGATAGGTGGAGTACCCATTTTTGTATTGCGGGGACAGACACCAGGTTTCCCGAAACATGCAGATGTGGAAGGGATCAATAAAATCATTCCAGTCTGGAATTGTAAGGTGTTTCCTAAGCCCTGCTATGTTCCAGGAAAGAATATTAATGGGAGTAATGGCTGGAGTCGGTATAGTTAAGTGTGTGGCACCCGCTTCCTCTTCACTAAAATTAGAGCCGCAGAACTCCAAGTGTACTTGGCCCTCCCTAGCACTACCAGCTTCAGCCCCTGGCGGGTCTAGCGCGTCCCTCAAAACTTCTGTACCCGGTGAATTTGCGTGTGTAAAGTCATCTTCGACTTCACTTAGACTAAGGCTACAGGTTTCCACGTATACTGGGCCCTCCCTAGCACTATTCACATCAACCCCTGGATCATCCAACATTTCCCTCAGAGCTACATTACCCGGTAAAAGAGCTGGGAGTCAGTCAACTGCTTCCAACCCACTATAACGATTAAAACAAGGTATAGGAGGAGGATTATACTGTGGACCTGTCCATGCCCCATTGAGGGGGTTAGCCCCATACAGGGGCCTATCAATTCTTCTGGGGACTGTGCTCCACCCTCCAATGTCGCCACCATCCCACTGGCTGGGGTTATTAAGATGTTGACCAGACCATTTCCCATTTTGCTGGTTGACGGCAGGAGGGCGCCTACCCGTTGTTCTTTGCGCTAAAGGCCACCCTCCGCTGTTACTACCATCCCATTGATTTAAGTTGTGGTCCAGCCAAGGCCCCCCTCTTATTCCTCCTCCCGTTTGGTTAGAGCCTCTCAACCAACTCCACCTATTACTACGATGGTCTGTAAGCATATAGAAATAGGATAGTGGTTTAGCTAAAATTGTGGAGTTAATGTTGCATGGAAGCCCTACACATATATGTTCAACCGGACGCGAGTCCTCAAATGTCACAACAACACGGTCCCCTTGAATATTTTTTTTATTCTCACCCACCCACGGGGCTCTCTCTACCATAAGCAGATTACTATGAATATTTGGTGGTAATGGATAGTTTTTATCTAACCAATGGCAGACTTTATTTTTGAGAGCCCAAAAAGATTCTGTTGTTGAGGGGGCAAGCTCAGGGACGCCTATTAACACCATTACATATGGGCAGGACCCAGATGGTAAACTGATATTGCGACGTATCTTAGGGTTCACAGATGGGGGTGTTGGCAAATTAAGTGCCGGGATGGGGGGTCCATCAGAATTCTGGGGTTTGCTGGGGGCGTTAGATTTGAACTTAGCTGCACCGTTGTCAGTGATCATGGGAGTGGGTGGTTTAGGTGGAAGTGATTTATTTTTCGAATTTTTCCCTACTGGCTGCTTAGGAGGTACCAGTGGTTTAGTATTAGACAAAACTGGAGTACCCGATGCTTTTTGAACAGGGACTTTTGGTGAAGTTTTTAGCTACAGGTGTAGGGCCTGGAGCTGCTGTTCAATCCCCTGCAATCTAATCTCCAAGGGCGTAAGTAGAGATTTGATGAGGTTGGATAGGGAACTCATAAATAAGCCATTTCTATCTTCCAATCCCTCCGTTGTTTCATCCAGGCTGCTTGTCTCGAGGAGACTCGCAAGGCTGGTATTTGAAACTGAATCGTCAGGAATACTCATCAGGAGGGGGTTGGATACGTGGTTTACCTCTACTCTCACTGCACTATTGCCCAAATTAACCATACTAGCCCTTCCCTCAATATGGCCACTATTGATGCTGGCGGTCTCAATAGGACCCCCTGCCCCTTCATCAACCTGCATACAGTCACTACTTTCCTTACTGGTTGGTTTAGGCCGTTTAGGGATAGCACCCTCCCGTATGCCCCTATGGTTAAGTGTCTCTTCCTGACGGTCAGTAACTAACTGGGGGGTCACGGAGGGGATAGGAAGGGCTGGGGGAGGGGAGATCAAAACAAGGGGATCCAATGGGGCTGGCTGGGTGCTATTGAAGGAATGGGTTATAGGAGAGGACACAATTAAATTTGGTTGAGAGGTTTGATGAGCTTTAAGTGGCGTGCGTGCAGAAGCTATAATACCTAAAGACGATCTTCTCGCTTTTGCGAGGTCCTGGGACACCCTTCTTTCCATAAGGGCAATACCTTCGTCAATTAGGGAATTAGTATGCACAATAAAATTATCTAAAGTGCCTGTTAATTTTGAAGCACCAGCTGCGGTCTTACTTCGCGTTTCACGGGTACACATTCCTATAGCAAAGAATTAGGCCTAACTAGCAAAACACAACACTGCAGAGTACAAAACAGTTACTTAAGGAACAAGCAGTTCACTCACAATAATAGCGGGCCACAGAGACTACGCAATAATATATAAGGGAAAAAAAAGAGAGTGGCTTACAGCAAAATCAAGAGTTCAGGCCCAAACCAGACTCTGCAGGCCTCGGAGGGCCACAGAGGGCCCGCCCTTTGCCCGGGCTTAGCCCCGGGCTGTGTCCCGCGCGCGTCCCGCGAGCGCGGGGTTAGAAAGGTTAAAATAAGGGAGTTGGGGGCGGGAAGAGACACCAGGTGCGCTTGGATGGTAATGCGCAAAGCACCCTGGGTCTCGCAGTCCCTGCCCCGGCAGCAACAGCGATGACAGCCCCGAGGTCCTCGAAAGTCAGGCTCCAGATGAGGGGCAGGTCGTGAAGAGTTTACATCCAGTGTCCAGCCACGGCTAAAATATTATCCAGCAATAGTATTCCCAGTTCTCGGCTGCGAGCGGCTCCCGCGGAGCGGGGGCCGCGAGCCGTTTATTGCCGCGAGGGAGCTGGGGGCGGGAAGAGACACTAGGTGCGCTGGGATGGTAATGCGCAAAGCACCCTGGGTCTCGCAGTCCCTGCCCCGGCAGCAACGGCGATGACAGCCCCGAGGTCCTCGAAAGTCAGGCTCCAGATGTTTACATCCAGTGTCCAGCCACGGCTAAAATATTATCCAGCAATAGTATTCCCAGTTCTCGGCTGCGAGCGGCACTTTCATATTTCACTATAATTATTCACCACTAATCCTTTATGGGTTCTGGAGTAGCGTGTTACTTGCCGAAAAAGCTCTTCAACACCTCATCCGGGATTGCAAGCGCTATATTAATGCAAACCTTTTCACTCTTCTATCCCTTCACCATCCTTCACCATCCTTCCCAATCCAAAAACTGACTAACATATCCACCACTCAAATTACTTTCATATTTCACCATACTAATTCACCACTAATCCTTTATGGGTTCTGGAGTAGCGTGCTACTCGCCGAAAAAGCACTTCAACACCCCATCAGCGGTACCAAGCGCTATGTAAATTAAATTACAATACAATATCCAAATTTACTGTGTACAATTCGATGTGCAGTGTTTCTGGTCAAAATGCTTCCTTCTGAAATAAAAATAGAAAATACAAAGAGATGATGCTAAAGCCACATGCTTGTGACAATAGAAAAAAGAGCCTAGTACGAGAAGCATATGATGGGCATGAACTTCCTTCACCCTATTAACTCTGCAGGCAGGATAAAGGTGCTACCTTACTCCTCCTTAACTGACTGAGGTTAATCTTCCTGGATTTGTGGCTCCTTATGCATAGGTTAGGTCTCACAAAGATCGCTTCTTGAACGCTTTCTGTCTTTAGGTTACCTGTCATTCTGAGACTAACTTTGTGAGTTCGCATGAGAAAGCTAGCTGGATGGTGTCTATTAGTAAATGAACCAGTGCTCTCTGGACTCCTCCTACCAGGGAAGTGCTAGGGCTTTCAGTAGACTGGATACATGAACACCATGTACACAAAACATCAACAGGTAGAAATTCCATGGCGACGCATTAAATTACATTGTATAGACACAAAAGGTAGATTATATTGTTAATGTTTAAATGTTGAGTCTCAGAGAATGGATTTTATATGCCACACCTGTGCATTCACCTTTTCTATTGTTCTGGCATAACATCGACTACCTGGAGTGAATCATTGTGAGCATTATGAAATACAATAATATTCAGAAAGCTTACTAACAATAGCCTCTTTGACAGCTGTGTTAGTTTTGTTTGCAAGTTGCTGCTAGCCCCAAGGACAGGCGAGAAGCCTCAAACAAAGGCAGCTCGTGGGTTTTGTTGTCTGTGACTACATATGAGTCTTATTTCCTCAACATGTAAAAAGAGAATCAGACATAAGACGGAGAAAAACAGAGGATAGAAAGTGAAGGATTGGGTTTTCTAAGGTAAGCATTGAGAAGCTGAGGACAATATCATAAATTAAATATATAAATAACACAGTGTTATGTCTGTTATGTCAGAGTTTCCATAGGAAGAGCTTTTTTTGTTTTGCTAATAACATTGTAGCCATTCAATGAATCTGCACAAATCTTTCCTTAACAAAACAATTATTTATGCACTTCAGCTCCTTCCTGGAAATTTTTTCGGTCATCTGTCAAGTGAGGACCAAGAAATTTGGCAGAAAGTTAGAATTTTAATCAGAAAGTGTGTTTTTCCTTATTTAGTGGCAAACCATTCAGCCATTTATGAGAAATGCACATCGAAGAGGTGCTCAGGGTGGTCATGAATTAGTTAAAAAGTTAGGTATATCTGTACGATTGGTCCTGCGGGAGTGCAACTAGAGTCCCATGGTACCTTAAATAAAATAAAAAATAGGGGCCTCTGATTGGCTGAGGAAGCTTGCCTGCGGTACCAAGAGAATTGATGTGCTGACTGGAACACAGATAAAAATGTTATGGCCACTATTACATGACTCATGAACTTGGTCCCTTTGTCCTGAATTTACTTTTAAAAAGTAGTATAATGCAGCAGGGTAAAGACACCCTGACCTCCTGGCCCTTGTTTTTTAATGCAGAACCTGCACGGCTATCCCTTGAGGAACTGTTGATGGTGCTTCCCCCATAGTACCGCACCTAGGAAAGCGTGCACAGTACCTTGCTGGTGAAGCTTGAGAGCTGGCACCACGGAAATACCATGGTAACCACGAAAAAAACTAAAAATAATAATACATTAAATGTGGTTTGTGGGTATGTGGGAAAATGGGCATTTGTGGAATGTTGGGTGCAGGACCTGGATAGAGGCCAGGCCCTGCAGCTAACCACCTCCTGCATGCAGCTGAAAGCCATGCTCAGCTGGGGGGTTGACTGAATATGATAAAAAAAATCCCCAGAAATTCATAAACTCCCTCAGGTCAGAGAGATGTTTATTGTTACATGGGCCATGGAACTGCAGCTGATCCGAAATGCCAAGTCGGGAGTTCATGTTGTCCGAATAGGGATTAAACGGCCACCATTTCTGGGCTCGTTGGTTGAACACTAAGTTCCTGATTACGCTCAGTCCAGCTTACGCCCACATGCCGGACGTGACTTTGCGATTTTTAAGAAGGGATTTACATTTTGAAAATTGCCTATTCAGAAGATGTTATACTTTACTCTAAAGTCAACCCAGTAAATCCCATATTGCCCTGATGAAGCCCTGTTTAGGGTGAAGCGCGTTGGCTGCACATGTTTTGAATCAAGAATATTAAAGAAGGACACAGATACAATACTGAAGACTCAGGAACCTCTTTTCAATTTATGTCTAGTTGTTATTGTTGCCTCTCTGCCTTTGATATTGTCTGTCATATTGTATGGTCTATAAGCAGCGGACCATTGAGGTGGGCAACATTACTTTTTCTCTTCCAGGGGATCCTCATCAATAGTCATAAGCACTGAATATTCCCGCCCATGTGTGGGGACCCCGGAAATAATATAAAAATTATATATGGAAATCATATATATATATATATACAGCTCTACATATATATTTAAACATATATCATTTTTTCTCATACAAATGCAGCTCCCAGGCTAAACAATGTAATTACACACATAAAGACTGTATTTGCAATATATAAAAACACAAGAGGGCAAGTAGCACTTAAACCCTGTTTTTTAATGAGTAAAGCACTCATAAAGAGTAACACTACAAATAAAGTAGACATTGTTAGCCTCCAGGCTGCATTGTAAACCAATAGCATAGACAATGAAAGCATTTCCAACGAAAACTTCTTTTTGCCACAAGCAGGGCAAGGATCGAACAAAGAAGGCATTTTTTTCAGAAAAAGATATTTCTGTCACAGAAAAATGGTTAAACTCTCACTCCAATATCAAAAGACGTCGAGTGAAGTAAAGAAAACTACAAAAAACACAAGATAGTTTTGCAGAAAAGTAAAAAAAGTAGAGAGCTGTGAATCCAGGGTCCTGACAGAAGGAGCCGGAAAAAACAACAGGCCTAATTGTCACCCCTGAGACATGGCTGCCTAAAAGGCACGGTGCCAGTTTTTGTTGAAAATTCTTTCCTTTTCTATACTATTGGTTTACAATGCAGCCTGTATCTAACAATGTCTACTTTATCTGCAGTGTTACTCTTTATGAGTGCTTTACTCATTAAAAAACAGTTCAAGTGCTACTTGCCCTCTTATGTTTTTATATATTGCAAATACAGTCTTTATGTGTGTAATTACATTGTTTAGCCTCCTATTGGGAGCTGCATTGGTATGAGAAAAAAAGGATATATATATATATATATATATACGCTCCTGAGGTTACCACACTAGCAGGAAAGCACTCAAACAGCAGGAAGGTTCACCTCATAACCTTTAATCTTCGGTACAGGCGAGTAACACATGCAGGTAAATGAAGCAGTTCCAGCGCTTTGCCTTACGCGTTTCGAATGTCTCTTCATCAGAGGCTTGGCGAGGATAGCGTGCTGCGGTGGACCCGCCGCCATAGATATGCTCGCATCCACATCGGTGCATTATGGGAGACAATATATATATATATATGTATGTATATATTGGAGTGGTAAATGGCTTTTGTCATTTTACAGCTCGGCGTGGATAGCACTGTGCTAATCCTATGCTTAAAAACTTTGCTGTACAAATGGCAAAAGACTTTGTCCATTTCTATCTCAGCGTGGATAGCACTGTGCTAATCCTATGCTTAAAAACTTTGATAGAAAAGCAGACATTTGAGGTGAGCAAATTTAGAGTATCGCTGGTGTTGAGGGTGCCCTATACATATATATGATTTCCATATATCATTTTTATATTATTTCCGGGGTCCCCACACATGGGCGGGAATATTCAATGCTAATGACTTTGATGGGATACCCCTGGAAGAGAACCAGGAATACAGGTAAGTCGCTTATCCTTATTTATTAATTAGGGTGTGCGGCTTCAAATCCCTTGGCTGCTTGTTGCAAATGAAGCTCAGCGCTCTAGTTGTTCTACTCTGCAGGAGATAAATTCACATTCGGACACGACCACGCAGCGGACGCGCCAAAGGCAATCCCATCTGCGCCCCTCAGCGCCCGGAATGCACCATTGGCCATGACCTCTGGTCCTTTCTCCCCCCACTCCTATTCCACTGAGCAGCTGACAACACTTAACAAAGGTAAGTGCTGTAATACACCTATATGGGACTGTGATCAATTCAAAACCCTTCCCAGTTGCAATGAATGTCAATTCTGCACTATGGCTAACCTCACAGGTGTCTCTTCCTTGAGCACCTCATTGAGGGTAAATTCCTTCCCAAAAGCCACAAAGAAGACTATGACTATTTTATTGAACACCAGTTCTGTGATTAAACACAAATATGAATTCGAGAATTTCATGCAAATAGGTAATCCGGACCTGGCGTTTATTACTGAAACCTGGGCCAAAAGAAATCTGATCCTTATTGGATCATAGCTATTCCAAATGGGTAAGAGATCGTATCAGTAGACAGGGAAGGAAAACGGGGGGGATTGGATTGCGATTATAAACGCATCGATTTTAAAGCTACTATTTGCCCCACTCAGCATCTAGGAGTAGAAGCACTGATGTTTAATTTTAAACTTCGTAATGTAGATATTTTTTCTGGAACACTACCTTAGTATCCGCCGGGACCCAGGGTTCCTTTTATTCAATCCCTGCAAACCTTCTTGGAATCTTTATCAACTCCCCTACTTTTACCTTTTTAGGAGACTTTAACTTTCATCTTGATTGCAGAAATAATACTGACACCACCTATCTGGTGGACAGCTTGGCCTGTTTGGGATTGAAACTGATTTTCACAGAGCCCACACCTAAGGCCGGCCACACGTTAGATGGGATTTTTACCAGTAACACCAATATCACGCTGGAAAAAATACTGCCACTTACGAGGATGGATCACATTGCTATTGTCTATAAACTTCCACTTCCAAGTGCAGAAAGACCCTCTCGTAACAATCCGTCCATCTTCAAGACCCGTGGTTGGCACAATATCAACAAAATGGATCTAGAAGAGGCCCTACACAGATATCCCCCTCTACCAGATCTAGATAATAATAATGCCGCTGATAATTTTCATAACTGGGTCAGCCCAGCTATTAATCTTTTGGCCCCAGAGAAAATGATAAAACAATGCAGGAACCAACTGTCAGCACCATGGTACTCCACTAAACTTAGAAGTATAAAGCCTAAGTGCAGACGCATAGAACATACCTGGAGGCAGGGATGTGGAAATCCTATAGCCAGACACCATGGACATATTGTTTGGGGTCAAGGGCAACACGTTTCATGTGTATTTTGTCCTTGGGACAAGTAGGCCCAACCTCCTATAGCACAAACCCTTTGGCTGCCAGTTTGCAGTGCCACATTATGTATCAGGGAAGGGCAATGTCTGCAGTTAAGGTAGTATTTATGCCTATATGTTAATGCTGTTCAAACATGTATTTATTGTTTATTAATTGAAAGCCTTTATTATTAGGGTGAGCGGTCTAAGTAAATGTTGTAAGCTCCGACTGTACTACTGACAGTAGTTCCAGTATAAAAATGTGTACACCGGCAGCAGCAACGTTCACGCCGGACTCAGGACGTCTCTTCACCTCACAGAAGATTACCTTAGCATAAATATGGATTACCCGGGAGGCTTACCAATTGCCCTCAACTAGGTATTTCTTCACCACCTCAGTCAACGTACGCCTTTATGTAGACTGAGAACTTAAGGGCACTGGTCTTATTTCATGGGAACCCTTTTAGACTTTATTCATTGCTGGCACCTACTTATGGACTCGCTTATCTAGCTACCTTCTATTGCCCTGTAGAAGCCCTTTTGAAGGGTGAAACGCGTTGGCTGTTCTTCTACATGTGCATAAAAGACATTTGAATAATAAAAGACTTGCAATCAACATCAGAAGACTATACGTTATACTGTTTACACTATAACCTGCTGATTTTGTGTGTTGCCTCTCATCACCTTTTTCTGTTTGTAATTATCTGTGGTCATGTGCCTGCTGACCATTTGAGGTGGGCAATACAATCTTAATTTACTGTCGGTGACGAGCCTAGTTGGTGCAGTTGTCTTTCACCATGCTGCCCCTCTGCCTTCTTGATACGAGTTCTGTTTGATGATCATCTCAGCTTTGTGGAACATATTAATCATGTTTCATCCTGCTGTTTCTTTCTCCTTAAGGTTTTGCCAATGATCCTCCCTTTTATTCCGCAAGAACTGCAGAAAAACGCGATTTTCTCACTGATCCTCTCAAGAATAGACTATTGTAATGCCCTTTTTTTAGTCATTTTCAAATGTCTACAACTAAACCTTCAGTCTTTGCAGAATGTCCCAACACGGGTGCTACGAAATATTACCAAATTCCATGCCATAGCCACTAGTATTATGGACCTTCACTGGCTACCTGTTCAGCAAAGCATTACAGCACTTTTTGCCTGGTGCATAAAGCCCTGTTTGGGGGAGAGCCGCGTGATCTTCAGAAACTCTACTCTTGGTATGTTCCTCTGCAGGACCTAAGATCAGCAAATGCAGGGCTGGTACATGCTCCTAGGATCCAAAGGGCTATGAGAAGTCTTTCCTATCTGGCAGCGAAATTATGGAATACGCTGCCAGTTGCATTAAGACAACAATCAAATAGATCCTCCTTTAGGAAGCTGCTTAAGACCTGGCTCTTTCAGCCGAGGTAAGCTGCAATGTTCTCTCTCGCCTTTTTAGATGATGTACATGCTATACCCAGCGCCTGGATGCCTCGGCATTCGTTGCGCTTTATAAATACTTACTTACTTATATGCTATATTGAGGTATGGCATAGAAGCTCCACCAATTTCCCACCCATCTTATCAATTGGCTCCTGTTACTGTCCTTGCGAAATCGTTGTTTTTCATTTGTGAATAGGCTTATTCCCTCCTTCGTACCGCCTTGTCTGCATTTGTGACCTCTCATAACGACTGGACTTTTTACTTGTGTTGTTACATGGTCTGCTTTATGTACTATTTTCTGCTTTATGAGCACTATTTTCTTTAATGATCTCCTATTCCACCCACGACATCGCAGCACACCGCACACTTCAAATATATATATGTATGTATTTTTTTAAAATACTAGAACTATATTGGCCGCACTTTTTAAATTATTTAATTTACAGCACAGGCTGCTTTCACTTTAGCAGCCGCGCTTATTTATTTAATAAACCGTGCCGGCCGCTTTCACTTTAGTGCCTGCGCTACAGAAGCTTTCTTAATTATAATTTTTTCCGCTTTGGATGAATGCGCCCCATATGCGCTTTCACTTTAATGTTGCCCATGTCTCTTTATGTAGATGCTAAACACTGTAACTTGAATATGGCAAGCAGCGTCTAAAGACAGGGGTGCGGCCACCATTAAATTGGTCTTGCATTTGCGAGAGTTTGAGCTATTGGCATCAGAAATACCAATACCTTTTATATATATGTTGCTTTTAAAAACACATGATAAAAGGCATTGTTATTTTCAATGCCAATAGCTTAAACACTCGCAAATGCGAGACCTATTGCATTGAAAATGCTTGTTTCAGCTTCGCAGCAGGTCTGCCTTCCTTCCCCCTCTGGTCTCCTGTTTTCACTTGGCTTCTAAACGCTTCTCATGCCACACCCTTCTGGTTTTCCGTCTCTCCTCAGCCACTTTAGATGAATCATCCTGGAAAATATTTCGAGCATAGTTGGCATGGCGTTGCCTTGTTTTAATAGAAGACTTGCAGTGAAAATGGATTGTTTTTTTCAAGATTGTCTGTTCAGACTTAAATCTTAAGCCTGCACATAGCAGCACACTTGCTAATTCATCGGTTTGTGTAGCGTAGTCTTGATCAAGTGTATCATTTCCCTGAATTGTACAGAGAATAATCATAGTTGCAGTGTCAGGTTGTGTACTGTTTAACCAGCCTGCATTTGTATGTACACTTTTGTGCAGTGTGGGCCTTGTGCAGTGTATAAATGTTTGTGCACTGTACTATGTGTGTTCTTTTTTTGTGTTGTGTGTGTCTCTTTGATATATATTTACTGAAAAAACAATAACATTTGCCGTTTATGATGTAAGATGCACAACGTACACCGTAGTTCGCACCTTCTGCCTTGCTCAGTTTACTCCTGATCAGCAGACTGTACAAACATCACTGACAGAAGCATCTGCACAGTTAAAGTGGTATAAAACCATATAAACATAATGCACAATAGTGGTCGCTGCTGTGTAGTTATGGTTCAAGACAACTGTTCATTGAAAATGCATTATTTTAATTTGCCAATAACTGATCCCCATGAACAGATCTACACAAAATAGGGGACTTGCTTAGCATATGCATGTCAATTTTCTTTTAGTTGTATGCAGGGGAAAAATATTAAGGTGTTGAGGTCAAAAATATGTGTGGTTTTTTTTTTGGGCTCATTGGAAATTTTGTTCACTGGTATAGCAAAAACCACTGAATGGATCAAAGCTAAACTTGGAATGAATGGAGAACTTTACTAAGACATATACATTTCTTGGCTCTTTGTAAATCCATAGAGTGGTTTTTGAGAAGTTGGAGATACGAAAAAGGTGCCAAATAGGCAGGAAAAGGTAACACATTGTTTATATTGTCAGTTAAATTTGAGAATTCTGGAAAGTACGGTTTCGGTCAATAATATTTGAATTTTCAAGGAGTAATTAGCTGAGGAAGATGATCAAAAATAAATTCCGCCATAGGACAGAAATTTTACATCAAAAGGTAAGCCTAATGAGAAGTGCCAGACCCTGGGAAGAGAGGTGGACACTCGGATGCACTGACAACGGGAGTAAAATCATTGAAAAAAATAACAATTTTGAATCCAGTAAAATCGCTAATTTGATGGAAATCGTGAAGACGTGTTGCCATTTTTGTATTCATAAACAGGCACCAATTTTCCAAACTTGCATAAAAATCGTACTTTTTAATGGAATAAAGAGTAAAACAGTCAAGGCTATGGTTGGATGAAGGCTTTGGTAGGACGCACAGGCTGGAGGTTGTAGGGCCCTGCGACCAACCCCTGCAGTGCAGGGCTAAAGGTCATGCGCAGTGCAGAATGGCTACATGGTAGGTGAATACACTGTATTTCATAAAAATCCCATAACTTAACTTTAAAACAAACAGTTTATGATTAGTTATGGCCTAGCAAACACAAAACCTATTTTTTTTTTTAAACACTATTCACCAGTAACGGTATGCAACATACAGCTCATACTATAGCTCTTATGATTTGTTCTGTAACGGGTTTTGCCCGTCTCGAGGAGAAGCCAGTATGTATGTGCAGTTCTGCTGATCAGGAACTGTGGCTGAGTGTGTGGTGTGTACATCAGTTGTTCTTGCACAGTATAAACCTCTTGAGCTGTACACAGTGGTGGGTAAGAACTGTGCAGTGTATATCAGTGAGATAAAACAGCGTTTAGTTGGAGGTTTTCATGGGCCCCGTATATCTATATTAAAATCACAAAAGGTGATGGAGAGAATGTTAGCAGATAGTCTAAACTACTAACATTAGCTGTGGCGAGCATTTCAAACCCATCAATGTTCGGCGACTATGCCACGTGTAGGAAAGGAACACTTTTGTATGATCACCCCCCATGACCTTGAACTGATGCTACTGGGTTTTCGACCCTGTAGTGAGATTGACCCTGTTGTCCAGGCCCTTCTGTGCATGTGCTCTGACCCCAAAGAACATGTACAATTGTCTAATACCCGATGGAGTCATTTCAGCTTACCTATAACTTCTTAGAATATTGTACCAAAGGTCCCTAGAGCTCGTAAGTTAAGTCACTAGTGAACTGCTGTACATAATTGTGCCACCATTGCAATGACAAGGTGAAAGAGTAACTCTATGCTCGCCAATGGGGCCTAGTCAGGCAGCTTTAAAGCATGGTAAAAGAGACCTTTTCATAATAAAGATTGGTAGTAATACACTACATGTTTACTGTATTCTAAACAAGAACTTTTATGAAAATACTTAAAAATTTTAAAAAGAACTTTTGTGTGCACACCGTAAAAAGGGCTCCACCCTAGCTCAATACTGAAGAAAATAGAAAAGGAACCTAGCGCAAGTGTCCTAGACACTGTGTGCAGTACTGTGCCCTGAGGCTGCTCCGTAAGCCAGTGAAATACAATTGTTGAAACAGTCCTCTCCGAATCATACAAGATGAAATTATGCAAAATTAGATTATAACAACGAAACAATTCTATTCTTTAATCCAGTTGATTGTAGATGGAAAATGCTTTTCACAAATGTTGTTTTCACATTCGTGTTGTCCAACATGACATAGGTCTATGTCGTCACCACTTGAGTAGACTAATATGATGAGACGCATGACGAAATTCGAATAAAAATTCCTGTATATTATATATTCTTTGATTGTAGTGACCCCTGATGAAGGGTCCCTCATAGCCGAAAATCATTGAGGTTTTTTTAACTGCCCGTTACAAGAGAGCAGTTGAACGTTTATGTTGGACAACACAAATTTAAAAAAAACATGTATTCATTTTTATTTATTTGAAAAATTGTATATAGCGCGAACAAGACCCATGAGGGTATCATGGCGCTTTACACTTGAGCAATAGATATGGGCCATATAGAGATGAAAAGCATTTTCCATCTACAATCAACTGGATTAAATAATTAAATTGTTTCTTTGTTATAATTTCATTCCGTATAATTTCATCTTGTATGATTTTGAAAGGACTGGTTAACAATTGTACATAGCAGCCTAAGGGCACAGTAGTGCACACAATGTCTAGCACACTTGTTCTAGGTTCCTTTTCTATTTCAAGATAAACCCTTTTGCCAGGTCAAAATCTACCTTTTTAATATTAAGAAGCCATCCCTATGGAAGCCTTAGTAGCCCACTAGTCCCTGTGCTTATTAAAAAAATAGAAGGGCTTGTTTCTTTTGTGTTCAACATGCCCTACAATAAAAACATTACATTTCTGTTTTCACTGTAGCACAGCCGATGGTCCCATTGCCTAATATGGAATTTTAAAAGCCACCACACTAAGTGCTAACTTTCATTTGGGCCCACCAAAGATAATGCTACAAGTTAGCAAATTAATCCTGACGTTAAAACCCACTCATTGCTGCGAACGGATTTAAGGTAACTTTAAATAGAAAGGTAACTTTAGAAAGTCACCACTTTATTGCCCAACCCTGGAGTAGCCTTTCCAGCCTATCTCAGCAGTTGTCACCTGGGACAACATGCTGCCCCCTGCTAGGAAGTTGGTAGCGCTCTCAGAAACAGGGAGCTAAGAGAATTGTTGGAGAGAGGAGGTGTGACCTCCAACAGGCTAACTACCGGTGGTGTCCACAGATGCCCCATTTTCAAAGAGGCGACCGCGTTGGTGAAGCAAATGGTGATCACACCTTCGCATGCCCACTCCTTTGTATAGGTAGACAGACTGGCTTCTCTTTGAGAGGGGTAAAACCCATTGCAAAACCAGTTCTCCAGGCGAAGTAGCTCTTTATGCTGGGTACACCCCATGGGTGTGCCCAGGGTTCCTCACAGAGGCGAAGGCTTGTACCACTTGGATTTGGGTACAAAGGGGTATCTTGGGATTGTTTGATGGCCAATCCCCAAGGAAGTGATGTAAAGGGGAAGGGTTGCAATGTGGAGACTATTGTCCCAATGGCTAGTGAATGCTCTCTTCCCACAAACATGAAGATGGTATAAAAGTGGCAACCCATACACAGTCCTCAGATCACTACTGGACTGTAAGCAATACAGAAGAAAGACTTCCCTGATGCTCCCTGGTCCCAGCAATGACAGCTTGCACCAAAGACAAGTGCGCCTGCTGAACCCGAGGGACCGATATTGAGAACTGTGCCTGCTGTGCCCACTCGTGGAGAAGAGCTCCACTTGTGGCAGGATGGCTCTGAGAGCTAGTTGGCTATCCTCCTGTCTTAAGCTAAAGTACCATCAGCTAAGGAACCCTGCACTCCTAGGGAGCCCAGCTGCCCAGGAGTGCCTTATCACTGCTGGACACCAAATTGCCTGTTGGGTGACTGAGTCCTGACCTTCCAGAAGTGTCCCCAATCCTGTGGGACCTGTAGCTGAGGATCTGAAAGGTAACTGTGTCCCTGAACCCCAGTGGTCCCTGTGATTGGCCTCCAACCAGTTGTGGCCCATCCAAGTGGAGAGAAGTAGCGGTACTAGGCATCTGGCTAAAAACTGCTAAACTAGTTTCAACGATTTATTGCATTTTTCAGGGGTGAACTGATTTACTTACCATTAAATATTCATATCTCCTTTACCCTAAATAGAGTCTGATCGTTTTGGTGTGTATTTCAAGATGACAATGCACTCAATTTGTTCTACCTATTACCTGTTTTGGTACGTGTAAATGCTTTACACTTGTACCATTGATTAAGCCTGACTGTTCTGTGTCATGGCCACCCAGGACTGTGTTAAGGGGTTTATTAAAGAAACTTTACTGGTCCTGATTAAGATTGTGACATTTTTACATGGTGAGGTCTCACAACCACATAATAATCCACTTTGCTACAGAACTATAAACAGAGGCCGGCTTATGCAAATCAGTAAAGACCCTGCTGCGCATGGGAACTGTGCACCCTGAGCTGCCATGCATGGGCCGCACTAGAAAGGAACACAAGCAACCCCAGACTGCTCCCCTGGTTAGGCGTCAGTGAGGCATGGCTTGGATCCTATAGAACAGCAAGCAAGGGACCAGTGGCAGGTTATAACTTTGGATCCTTAAGGCGTTATATCAAAAGGTGATGGGAGGGATGCTTTCAAATAACCTTAACGACTGGCAATCAGTCTGGTAAGCATTCCAACCCATTGTTTTGCCACTCTAGACAGAGGCCTGCCTTTGCAAATCAGTACTTACCCTGTTCCTCCTGGAAACATTCCTTCCATAGCTGTATATTTAGTTGTCATTGATATGTCTTAACTGTAGGATGTCTAGGACTATACAGTGTTTTAGCATCTCTGAGGCTGTTAGTCTGTCTGCAGCATGTATTTAGTTCTGCACTGTGAGCCTAACAGTGCAGTACTTGCTTCCACTGTTTTACTGGCTCCATGTGCAAGTTGCCTGTGGGAAGTATTTAAGACTGTACAGAGTCAGTAGGATGTATGTTTAGACCTGTACAGTGTGTGCCTTTCAGTGGTTGTTTGATCATATAGCATTTCTATGATCTGTTACCTAGCTCCCTGTGCTGTCTGTCTGTGAGACCTGTCTCTTATTTTTTTTTAACATATTTTATTTCCTTTGGTGCGCATCCGCATTATACCATTGTGTACTGTATACATTGCATTACATATATGCATGGTATCATGTGTATATATCAGCGTAGGGCAATCCGTCTACTCCACATCAGGCAAAGTCATGATCAGTCTTTTTTTGGGGGGGAGTTATAGTTTTCATATTAGGTGCGCAAGTTATGGTTTGTATATTGGACCATAACTGATAACATTTCATTAGTTTGGGTATTGATTTGGACCTTTTGCCAGGCCCCCAACTCCCCCGCCCGTGCCCTCACTGCAGGTCGTCGGTTTATCTTGTCCTCGCTAAGCTGTCGCACCCTATCTGAAAGGAACATGGTATTTATAGATTCCTTACCTTAGAATATTCCCTAGGCGTCAGACTGGATCCGGAAAGTGTTCGTGAGCAGTACCTCTGCGCGTCAGTAGGTGGCATCGGTCGGCTCCATGTCCATTGTCTGCATCGTGATCACCCGGATGACATCGCAACAGCTACTTAGATGCTGCCTTTGCGTGCTGACGTCAGGTCTTTCTATTTCCACACCAGCCAGAGCAGATCTGGGAAAAGCGGTACCTCTAGTCACTTTTTGACTGACTTTTTCTCCACTTTTTTGAGTATTCGACTCCTGTGCACGAGGGATGCCTGGCTTCAAGGCATGCGGTTCCTGTAACCGGTTGTTGTCTATGATGCATCCGCACGGCGTGTGCCTCTTTTGCCTGGAGCGCGACCACAACCCCAAGTCGTACTCCGACTACCGGTCGATGGCGCCGAAAGCTTTGCAGGAGCGGTCCCGAAAGCTGCTTGAGCGCCGGCAGTCAGCTCTACGCCGTTCGAGGTCCCGGTCGTGAGGGAGGTCGAGGGACCAATCGCGGAGCCACCATCATTGATCCAAGTCCGAAGTCTTCGCATTCAGGGTCGGGTAAGTCGAAGCATAAGAAGAAGTCGAAGAAGCATCGCTGCTCTTCAACTTCTCGTCGGTCGGACGACCCGACGAGGGATGCGGGTGGTGCTCCTTCCGTAGCTCCGCGTGCGGAGCCTGAAGAGTCAACTCAGATTTTCCCTCCCTTTCCGGGACCCAGAGCGACTCCCGCCCAGATTCGTACTTTCTACGAGGCAATGCATTCCATCTTTGGGCGGCCCAGACCCACCGGCGTGTCTTCGGGCCCCGCCGAACCGGTTGGGGGACCGAGGCCTGCTCCAGCCCAGACGCCGCAGGTCCCCCTTGGATCCAGGCCTGGATCCGGATCGGCGCCGGTTTACCTGATACACCTCCACCAGCGCCGATTCCTCCGGCACCATTACCGCACTCGACGCCGGTCGGCCCCTCGGCCGGCGCCAACCCGGGCCTCCATCCTGACGTGGAGCCCGCCAGATCCGGCACTGAGAGGGGTTTTTGTGCCCCTGTTCACTCCTGGGGTCTATTTCGGCCAGATTGGCACCCAGATGATGATGAGGAGGAGGACTGGGAGGGATCAGGAGACCCTTTAGCTGATCAGGTAGACTCCGAACAGAACTGGAGGAGAGGAACTGGGGGATGCCAGTGGGTTGGTAATTTGGCGCTTGCCTAGTATTTTCGCCCTTGGCTAGTAATTTAGCGCATGGCTAGTATGATGGCCAAGTCCTGGAATTTGTCTCTGACCTTTGTCTTGGCTGTATGGGGGAAACAAACCAAGCAGGCAATGTGTCGTCGTGCACAGCACTTCTTGGTGGTGATTCGGGCTGTTTCGTTCGTGACTGCCTGCCAGTAAGGAGTAAGGTCTCGGCAACTCCATATCATGTGAGTGAGGCTCGCTCCCTCCTGTAAGAAACTGGCTCTATATATACTGCACCAAAGTGAGGTATAGTGTGTATAGAGTCCAAGGATCTCCAGAGGTTTGGCAGAGGTTAAAGTTAGATAGAACCTTACTCTATAAAGTGGTAGCTTGGTCGAGCAGTAGGGCAGTATCAGAGGACAGTGTTAAGCATTTGATGTACACACTCAGTCAGCAAATGAATTCACACACTCAAGAACTGAACTCTAGGCCAATTGTTTTTGTATAAAAAATATACTGTTGTTTTATTTCTGTTGAATACTTTCAAAATATAGTAGGACTTTGTACCAATTCGAGTTTACAGGGGTTGCAATGCAATGCACTAACTTAGTAGACTCAGTACATAGGAATCAATAGGCTTTTTCAGTAAAATGTAATTAAATTAATTTTCGTATTACTTTTACTAACACAGTGCTGGATCCTAGATTCAACACAAGAGTAATTCCTGAAAACAGTTGAGTAAATACGTTTCGTTAGTTGTCGATTTTTCAAGAATATTCTTGTATTTTAAAAGTGGACACTTTGAAACTTTTTCACATAGAACCACCAATGTTATCCTATGGAAAGAAATTCAATTCACAGGTAAGTTACTTTAACGTTACTATTCTTACTCAGTGTTGAATACCTAGATTCTGCACTGGAACATGCCCTGAAAACAGTTGAGAAAATGCGTTTTGGTTGTTTGTGTGATTTTTAAGGAATATTCGTAGTTTTCAAAAGCCGACAGAAACTTTTTGGGAGAAAAAGTATCAATGTTATTCTATGAGGAAAAAGAGGTTATTGGTTTCCAGGTAGGTAATCGGTCTTTGGAGTTGGGGTCCTGGGGTTAGACTCAGGGGTCTCCCAGGGTCAGTGATGCACTGTTGTTGCACCCTCAGCGGCACTCGGGCGGCCGGGTGCAGAGTGTTGAGGCCCAATGTTATCCTATGGTGGATAGGGGTACTCCGGTTGGTGGCTGCTGACGGGCAGGCCACGGGGTTGTGGGAGCAACGCTCCTAGGGTTAAGCTCAGGGCAACTTAGGGGCACAAAAGGGGCACCCTCAGCGGCACTATGGCGGCCGGGTGCTGTTTTGAGGTTGGGTGCCCTGTTGATTTCAATGGAGATTCTCCGGGACAAAGAAAAACTGCAGGCTCGGCGACAAGGATCTTCCAGGAGCGACCACCACTACAAGGGGTAAGTAGGGATGTTGAGGGTTGGTTAGGCACTGCTGGGTTGGGCACACGAGGCCGTGGGTGGTCGGGTCAGGGGTGCCTTAGGACATCGGATTTTCTTACCTGCTCTGGTCGCTGTAGGGGCGGGGTCCTCTGGATTGAGGCTGCAGGCGTCGTCTGGAGGCTTGAGGCAGGTCAGGGGTCGCCGGATCTTGGGTCAGGATCGCCGGGGGGAACCTCCTCTTGGTATATTTCTACTCGAGCTCAGGCCGGGTTCGGCGGGTGCAGTGTGGACTCGATTCGTGGTTCCTGGCTGGCACCAGAAGCTGCAGTTCAAACAGGTCTGGAGAAACAGCTTGGAAAGTGAAGGCAGGCAGGTCCTCCGGGGTTTTTGAGGTTGCTGACCGCTGGACACGCCGGGGTTTTGCAGGAGCAGGTTCGAGGGCATACAGGCCTGTAGGGCTGGGGCCAAGTCAGTGGGCGTCGTCCTCTTGTTAGCTCTGCACGACTTCTCGTCCTTCTTCACTTCTTTTTCTTGTGGTTGCTGGATCTAAGGAAGGAAGTTTCAGGGTGCCCCATAAATACTACATCTAGGGACGTTACAATAGGTAAAGGGCAGGGACCAATGGGTCTGTTCCCTGGGGTGGGTACACACTCTATTTTGCCACTCTCCACTGGGAGGGGGCAGGAGCCTGTCCCTGGTTGGCTGAGTCCCCCATCCCAAGATGGCGGGGACTCGAGGTTGTGATTCACCTCGCCTCCCCCACCTGAGGGGTGGAGTTGGCAGAGGTGGGCACACCTCCTTTCCTCACTTGGTAGAACCAGTGGGAACCAGTTGCTGAAAGCAGCAAATGGTCTGGAGAGGCTCACAAAGGCGGCATGCCTTTGAAGCCTCTCTTTCGTGAACCCTGCCCATCCTGGGGGAGGAAGCTTGGCTCCTTGTCCCAGGACGTGCATTGTTTCAGGCCCCAGAGAACAGCAAGCTCTCGACCAGGGGTCCAGAAACATGTCTGTTGGTGGCAGCCTAGGCAGCCACTCAGTCAGGTCACTAGGGGTTTGGGCGAGCTTCAGTGGGCATCTCTAAGATGCCCTCTGTGGTGCATTTTACATTAATCCCACACTGGCATCAGTGTGGGTTTAATGTGCTTAGAAGTTTGATACCAAACTTCCCAGTCTTCAGTGTATCCATTATGGTGCTGTGGAGTTTGTAATGGCAAACTCCCATCACCATATTCTCTTAATGGCAGCACTGCACTTACAGTGCCCAGGAATGGACCTGGGTACGGTAGGGGTACAGGGCTCATGCACCTGTACCCTCACCACTGGCATAGGGCACCCAGCAAGAGGGGTGACTGATGTATGCCAGGGCAGTGGTTTGTGGGCATGGCACACAGGGATGTGTGCCATGTCGACTCTTCACTTTGTTCTGAACCAAGACATGCAGCCTGCAAAGGCAGTGTGTGAGTGTCAGGGTACAGGGCCTATAAGGGTGGCACAATAAGTGCTGCAGCCCTTAGAGGCCTTCTCTGGTCACAGTGCCCTGGGTACCAGTGGTACCATTTACCAGGGGCTGACCTGTAGCCAGATATGCCAATTGGGTTAGTTTTGGGGAAAGAACACAGGCCCTGGGAACCTGATTGGCAGGGACCCAGGGCACACCAAGAAAAAGTGCTTCAGTAGTCTGGCAAAAAGTGGGAGGGTTACTGCAACAGAAACTCACTTTCCTACACCTCCTCCCTACATCTCGGACATCATCTCTATGGAAGTAGCGGTTAATTTGGTTCGGAGTGATGTATGCCCGGTGCAATATGTAAAAACGAATCAGACCAAATCGGGCATTTCTTGAGACCCTGGGCGTCCTCTGCTGTATGTTCTCCCAGTCCTTATCCTTAAGGGGCCTTTCTAGTTCTTCTGTCCAGTAGTTACTCAGCGTGTCCATTTGCTTAGCGGAGTCGTTGCCTATCGCCCTGTACAGACAGGTGACTGCTTTTATGGTGCCCCCAGCTGTTCCTTTGTACCCACACGTGGCGTGGCGAGCAGGCTCAAGGGTACCCATCCCCCAGGGTCGTCGTATAGCTCCCATAATCGCGCTATGGAGCAGAAACTGGCCCTGATCTGTCTCTTTTCAATTGCGCTGGTCCCAATTGGGTGTACTGTTTTAAGATTAGGGATTTAGATTAGTCAGCCCTACAATTGTGTCTTTTAAAGCTTATTCAAAATAAATGAATTTTTAACTTTCAATATGTCTTTGTTGTATGTACTTGTGATATTGTAAAGTTTGGTATAGTAAACCTGTGCTTAGTTCTGTTTCAAGGGAATTTTTATACTTTGGTTGGATAACCCCATTTCCCTTGGTCTACTCAAGGGGTACCTCTCTACTTTACACTCAACTTCATGCACGCCAACATACACCAACACAGTTGCATGCATACAGATAAATGCACATAAAAACGCTTGCTCAAGTCTGCATTTTATACGTGCACTTGCATACAAACAGATAAATTCACATAAACTCTCCCCCACTCCACCTCCCTTTAAGACTATTTTGTATACTTTCTTGTATTGAGTCCTTCTATGGCTGCCTTCCTGTTCATGCTATTTCACTTGGCACCATCATGGTTATTGGTTGTGACTGGACCTGCCCGTCACACTATACGTGGGGTGCATGATCTGACATTGGTTTGTTGGGACTGTGGGATGTGATTACAACACTAAGAGCATCAGCACTCTAAACTCAGATAATGCATGTCTGATGGGTTGAGCATGGGCCACCTGCCCATTAAAAATGGGCAGATTATTTTCTCGTATCCGGTCACTCCAAGCATCTGGAGCTGTGGTGGAGCAATTCTGTTACTTGAATTTTGGCCTTTGAAATTATGGACGAAACATGTGGTTGGGTAAAACACAAGCAACCATTGCATGTGTGATATGTATTCACAATTGTACAGAATGTAGAGCAAAGAAGCAGGTTTATAGAGAACATATATTTAATAAAACTATTTTTCTATTCTAAGTTTGACTGAAGTAGTTCTGTGGGAATTGATTTATAGAAGCATACGTTACTATAGCTATAATCGTAATATTTTTAGTTTCTGATGGATTGAACACTCATTATATCTTGCTTTATCATTTGGAAATGTACACTGAGCAACTATTTTATTTCTGTTTTGAATCTTCTCTATTACCTGCTTCTGAAATA
This sequence comes from Lissotriton helveticus, assembly GCF_964261635.1. NCBI lineage: Eukaryota > Metazoa > Chordata > Amphibia > Caudata > Salamandridae > Lissotriton > Lissotriton helveticus. Next base: position 358,172,419 of record NC_136057.1, on the reverse strand, counting down.
AGTGGTCACTTTACATACAAGGTATTGCACTCGTGCTTTCTCTCAGACAAGACTTTTTCTTCCTAACACCAATTGGATCTCATTTACTGTATACACCAAACTGGCTGCAGTGGGCCCTGTTATCCCAATATAGTTTTGCATTAATCAGTGAAACTTAAAATTGTTAACAAGAGCTCAACTAATCCCTAACTCTGTTAGGTTGTTTATTATCGGTCTTAAAAAATTGTGCACCCGCTCTATAAAAAGTGAGGTGCCTGGAGCCCCCCCTTATTTTGGACAGAGAAGCTCAAGGCTTCAACTCCATGTAGAACGCAATTGACCTTATTCACTCTTCAGTGTTTATCTCTAGCCATCTTCTAACCACTGCACTCCTCTGCTCTGATCTTCTAACTCTAAAACAAAATGGCTGCCCTGACATTCCCCTCAGAATTCTGAGAGTGCATTCATAACCATCCCCACTTTTCATGTCTAGGACTCGCCTCCTAATCATGTAGTCAGAGAACCCACCATGTGCAACACCACACAATAGTAATACAAATATTGGTAACAGAATGGTTTGCTTTTAGTCAGATACACAAACACATGCATTCCAACCGCTACAAATTTACACCAGCATTGCTCAGCATCAGATCATGAACACAGCACTCCTTTTTTCAGATTCCTCATGGCCAATATTTAAGGAACTCATATACACAGCAAATTGCTAGAAGAAACGTATTTATTCCATCCTCATGCTTTGCTCCAAAGCACAACCAAAATTTCTCCCATGTACATTGTAAATAAACACCCAAGGGGCAAACCAATATAAAGGCGAAGGCAGGGGAGCCCAAACAGGTGAGAGGCAACAGACCATAATGAGTACAGTATTTACAAAACTTTGAATTTTTATTAGCTTCAGATCTTTTGTTCTCTTTGAAATGTTTTACCTGCATATTTGCATTACCAATAGCTCCTGTTGTACCGTGAATGTGGGATGAAATCTATTGATAAATGGCTACTGGTGAGCTGCATGACATGTCGATTGTTAGGGGATTGTATACTCTCTCTTATCACCAGTGATTTTGTTTGAATCTTTATTTAAAAAAAATAAGCTTTTCTCATTTCATATTTGCAGGTGGGATTGCCTGATTAAGACTGTCCGTTCGGAGGGCTTCTTTGGCATGTATAGAGGTGAATATTAATTTCTTTCCATACAGAGATGGTAGCAGTTCTTGAACAATCGTGATGCATTGCTACATAGCAACATCCTACCCAGCTGCACTATTTTGAAAATGGTAGAAAAGGCAAAAGTTCTGATCAAGTTGATGCAGAGGCCTGGCCAGTTTCTCAGTGCCAGTGTGATCAGGAATAACTATTACCAGTAAAAAGTTGACAGCACTTTAGATAATCAATTACCATGACAGGAAGAGTGACTATGTAAATGTAGTGATGCTGTCTGTTTTTCAGTGTTGAACAGAATCCCTACATATGCTAATAAGAGAATAATTGTATACCTTAAAACAGGTAAGGTATGACTACAATAGAAATATTCCTACTGCATCACGTGCTACTTGGACTATTTGTAAATACATGGCTGAATCAAACAGTGGACAGGACTTTGAAGCAGAGAATATATTCCTAATAATATCGTGGAACGTGCTTCATTCAAGAAACCTCAATGCGATTTTATTCATTGCCGTGTAGTGGGCAACTCTAGACTTTAAGGCAGGGTAGGCAGTGTACTCCGCCTCCTGTTTCTCTTGCGACCCTCCATTCAGTGTAAAATACAATAATGTATTCACCAAAATTGTTAATAGTATTCTTTGACTAACATGTAATGCAAGTTCTTTTCTTTTTTGAGCTTTGTAACCCTTTTAGTCCAATCTTTACTCAGAGATACCTCTGGCCTGTAACTCATACGAAGTACCTTCAAATGAAGGCTTTATAACAGGCATGCCTAATTAAGGCTATTCTGACTTCGCTCATACCACTATTTCAGTGCATTGTCATTAAGGCCTTTACCTGACCCGCCAGAGATGTTGCACAGTGAGATGGCTGATGAATGGCAACAGATGACGTAGGGCTTTTAGTTACATGCTCCAGAAGACATAGGTGGGAAGTCTTAGAATGGCAGGTGCAAGGTGGTGCCATGGAGGCATTTTTGAATTATTAAAGTGGTATATAGCATCAATTAGGATTAATACATTATTTTCAAATATTAATGGTGCATTCATTTTTAGTTTACAAATGTTAAAATATTTAAATATAAATGAATAATTGTTTTATTTATATACCTTTTAACATTAATATTTATTTATATGTTTAAATAATGTAATTTATTATAGCAATAGTTCCTTTGGAATTATGGTTTATGACCGTACATCTTGTATTTGCTCTGGGATGGTATTGGATGGGTTATATGTCCGTAAACCCCTACATAATCCTCCTTAATCCCCTCCTTACACCTGCCTTAGCCCCTCACCTTTAGAGTTCAGAATTTCCCGTCTTCCTGCCACTCCCCTCTGTCCCTCATTTCCTACTAAAAAGTATACTTGAGAGCAGAGATCTCTGCGCAGAAAAGATAGGAGAAACAGTGGCGTAGAATTCCTCACATAGGTTTGTGAATAGCACTTTGTAGTACGTTAGCAATACCGTTGCAGTACTAGTAAACATACTACAAAATGCAGTTTGTAAATAGCCCCCTTTGCTTTCAAGAATTACAAGATACAGTCCAGGACTCAGCTGCTAACTGGCAAAACTATGCACCATGTGTGAACCTATGATAGAGACAAGCTGCAGAAGGGTTGCTACAGGTAAATAAGGTTTTCATTCTTCCACATCCCAAACTCAATTATCGTTTATCCATCATGAAATGTGAGCTGTTGCTGTTGGAGCAAGTTATTTTCTTGTAACAAGTACTCCGACCATACCTTATGACTGTGTCCTTTCATTAGGAAGAAATGAGTGTCAAGTGGTGCAAAATGTCACAATTCTGACTGTTGATCAGGATATAAAGATGTGACCATGTCAGAGAAGGAAGGAGAAGCACTTTTAGAGTCCTACTCAGATAGTCTATTTTTCCATGCTTTCTGATGAAAAAGGTGTACAAATTCCCCAAAACAGGTGTTTTCCTTCTGGTTATTTGGCCCGGCTCAGGAAAGAAATGCATACAGTTCTGATTTTTGTCTCTTTTAGTTTCCTATATATGAAAGGCATAAAAGATTAGAACATCCCATTGTTCTCATGATTTAAACTCCATGCACAGAAATCTTATATTGGAGAACCCATCCGCTCGCTCTTCACATATAAGCTTAAGATCAGACCTAAAACTACAGGATACAGCTTTTCCATTTGTTAGATTATATTAGTGGCCCACAAAGAATGGACAGATAACCTTTTAACAAACAATTACATTTCCTTTAAAAAAAAATATGATTTGTATATTCTAAAAATACAATGGAAATAAATTGCCTATTTACACTGATTGAAATTAAATATTTATCTTCCAACAAAACTGGTGTATTCTGATGATGCAAGATGATGAAGAGTTATTTCGTCTGTAGGTTCTGTAGTGCTAAACTATTCTTACGAGATTCTGCACAGGATACAATCATTGCGCGTTGTTCAGGGTTGGGTTTTTAACAGTAAAGGAATATTTTGTGGCTGAGCAGATTGTGTTTTCGGAGCATTGCCTGCTGTGATGCAGGCAGTGATTTGTTCTGACCATTTTGTACCACAGGAGCTGCAGTGAACCTGACGCTGGTCACCCCGGAGAAGGCCATCAAGCTGGCAGCCAACGACTTCTTCCGACAGTTGCTCTCCAGAGATGGGTATGGACCACAAGGAACAGTTAAGATTACACTAAATCTTACTGGCCTCTGAGTGAATCTGGAGCTCTAGGCTGTCACTTCTCACCATCTTCTCTCTCTGTATGAAGCTCCATGGCGTCACCTCTCATATCTCTCTGCCTGTGTAGCTCCTTGGTATCACTTCTCACCAGTGCTTGTGACCACCGCTGCAGCTATACCGCGGCACCAGTCGTGTGTGTCTGTCTCTACCTGTCTCACTCCCTGTGTGCGTCTGTTTGCGTCTGTAGCTCCAGGATGTCACCTGTCTCCTAGCCTTGTGTCTTTTCCTGCATCTTCATGGGAGCTCAGCTCCTTGCTGTCTCCTATCTCTTGCCCATTGTCTGCAGCTCCAAGGTGTCACCCTTCGCCTGCATCTATATCTCACACACTTCAGATGTGCATCTGACTGTCTCTGTATCTGCAGTGTTTCACCTCTCAATTGCCTTTTTGTTTCTACATCTCAAGGGTGTCACCTCTCATACTGCTTTAGTGCCTGTCTCTGCTGCTCCAGTCTCTTCTCGCATACTGTTTTAGTATCTGTCCCTACAGGTCCACGGTGTCGCCTTGCTCTTCCCCTGGCTATCTTTACAGCTTATAGGTATCAATCACGTGGTGCATCTGCTTGCAAATCCAGGGTGTCGTCTGTAACCTGTCTGTGTATCTTTCTCTTCATCTGAAGGGTGTTGCTCTTTCTCTTTTCATTTCCAGGGTATCCTCTGCAGCTGGCTCTGATGTTCTAGGGCATTATCTCTGTTACCCCTGTCTTTCTCTTCAGCACCAAGGTATTACTACTCACGTGCCTCTCTGCCTGTCTCTGCCGCTTTAAAGGGTCCCTGTGGGTCTTGGATGCCGCTTTGCTACCACTTCTCAATTTCTGCATTTCACTCCTCACTTGTTCATCTTTGCTCTAACACTGCCTCTCACCTGCCACTCTACTTGTCTCTAACCATCTACAGGTTCAGCGTGCTGCTGATCACTTGCCTGTTTGCTTGTGTCTCAATCTTCATCTGTCATGATACTTACTCTCACCTGTCTGTTTCTTGCCAGAGCTCTATGGTACTGCCTCTGTCTTCCAAGCCTCCCCACCTCTGTAGCTCCTGAGCACTACATTTCACCTACTTTCATCTGTTTCTTATCTTTAGTAAATCTGTTTCTTTCTACTATCTGCCTTTCATAACATTCTACAGTTCCAGTGCAGTGCTTATCCCCTAACTTGTCTGCTGGCTCCTCCCTCTTATTTGCTTTTTCAGTGTGGTTGATCTATGAAGTAATTGAGAGTGAATGTATCCATAATCCAATGGACTTGATTTTACTGTAGCATGTTGGATGACGCCATCAATGTTTTGTTACAATAACAAGTCCTGTTGAATTTGGATTTGTGATGCCAGTAAACCAGAATTAAATTGTTTTGGATTTAGCCTGAAAGTATTAGCTGACAAACTTATAGTTTTAGAAGGTGTACCTTCAAAGAGTCAACATCTTTGATGGTGGTCATCTCCCCATGCAGACATGAGTGATGGCACCATATTGGTGTGCTGCTGCAATGCAAACCTCCTTCAACAGCATTCGCAGCCGCTCCATATAACTCGAACAGCATAAGAGCGAGAGTCGATCCTTGAGGAACTCTGCACTTGATTGAGATTTGGTTAGGGATGGAGGGATCCAGTCTTAACAAAGACTTGAACACAATCTCACCCACCCTCTCCAGTTGCTGTTTGTGAGCAAGGGAACTATCCAAAACAGAACCCTTTCTTATCTTCCTGTTTATTCTTTTTTCTCTGTATTGGGCACAGTCTCTTGCCTGCGTCTCTATAGCTTTTTATTTTGCTCAGAAGCTAATGTGATCTACTGCATCTTATCACCCTATCGGTTGCTCTCCTTGTATCTCGATGGCTCTGTGGTGTGGTTGTGCACCACTCTCCGCCCTGGAGTTTTTAATTTTTCTGCTATTGAAAAACTTGGGCTTGAGTTGATCTATTGTCGTCAGAGGAAATAGATGCCACAGACAAAACTACTTTTTTGTTTGAGCCTAGATACATCTTTTCTCAGGTCAGAAAGAGCATCTGCCCCTCTGGGCGCATATTAAGCATAGACAAAGCTTAATGGAACATTTAGGAAATATTACTTTGCCATGTCAGATGTTATCATTCAAGTCCAATTATGTGAGGTTAAACATCCGTGCAGCAGTGTAAAAAAGCGAGCACCGCAGCAATGCTATTTGACTACACAAGCAGAGAAACAAACAGCTAGTCTGTCCACTTTAGGACCTACTGATGAATCCACCCTGCTCGGTTTCCAGATGGTTTTTACTTTTCTACTGCTGTTACTCCCTCACATCCATCTCATTAGAATTCAGCTTGTGTATTTTTCCTTCGTCAGTACTGCTTGGAGGTGGTGCTATCAATTTATTATTATAAGTTGTATCCTAAGTTGGCCAAGCACATTCCTCTTGGAAGTTAAATAAATATAAACAGGCTCGTTATTTTCGCATACAAGATGTGGCCCATAGCAGTTGATTATTTGAAAGAGACGATGGTCATTGAATGAATGGATGACTCGTTCATTACCCAGATACTTGCCGTAGACACTAAATCAGCATTGGCAATGCCACTGCAAAATGGTTCAGAGAGTCCCTGAGTCCAGCATTTATTGAGTAGGTAATGAATATCCCCAAAATAATGAATATTGTGTAGTTCATGTTAGAAATAAATAAGAATAAAATGACAGCAGCTGCTGCCAATGATTATTGCACAGTAATATAAATAGTTTTAGATATCAGCCCCTGACATTAAACTGTTTTGCTATTATCTTTTAGAAAAATCTATGAATCAAGTTGATTCCCATGTGTCTTATTGCTGGAATATGCAGGGTGTCACCTAGGTAGAGACCTTTGTAAATGGAGGCACTTTGTCTCACTTATGAACTTTCGCCAAATCAAGCTCTTTAGAGACTTGTGCTCTGTATTTCTGAAGTAATGCTAGGTGCAAACAGCACTGGTGCTTAAACCGGAAGACTGATGATTTAAGCAAAATTCTACCTTTGGTTGCCCCTGAGAAGTTGAATTCCTTAGCTTAAACAAAGTTCTAAAAAGGTTACACTGCTCTAAATCAGGCCATTCAATATTTTGCCGGGGAATTTTTTGTGGCCAAAAGTTAACGTTAGTAAGAACTCAGAATTAATAACCTTCAAGAGAGGAATGAAAGATGGTCCAGAAAATTATCTCAAGAGTCTGCCCATCTGATGGAACTTGCCTTTAGCTTGAGGCTAGTTAATTATTGATGATGACCACCCATCGTGTGAAAATAGGTCCCAGTTATTTATAGATAGTTCTCGCAATGGGGTGACCATTGAAAGATGAGTTTTCTAGGTTTTTGACGTTAGTCCCCCAAATTAATTTTTTTAATCAATGTTGTTTATCAGTCTGTATAATTCACAGCACGAGAAAAGAGCAGATAACTGTAGTGCCAGACCAATATCGGTCCTGTCCAGCAGGACCAATACATCTGCATATTGCAAATAAGGTTATTTCACCCCTCACTTTAGAGGACACGAGCTAGAAGAGCTAATAAAATACCCCAGATCTATCACATAGAGGTTTATTAGCGAGGATGGTGAGACGCACCCCTGCTTTAAACCTCTGACTGTAAATACGAGGAGAAAGTATTATTGAGAGGGCTATTATGTTATCGCAGTTCTGCTGTTTGCTCTAAAACCTGTCTGAAAAAAAGGAAGTACATTTTATTCCAAGTGCCCAGGTGTTCTATTCGTCCAAAAGCATTTTGGCATAATACTTTGCATTAACATCAAGAAAGGCTATAGGATGCTTTGATCTGCTAAAGGGCCTTTCCTGAAAAGCTATAGGAGACTTTGATCTGCTAAAGGCCCTTTCCTGAAAAGCGGATGAAGCACTGAGCTCATCCATGACTCTGGAATGGTGTACTTTTGAAGTCAACTTTTAAAGAGTGGAAACAAGTATTCACTCTTCAAGTCTGTTTAAATACATCCAGTGGAAGGCTGTTGGAGCAGACGCACCAGCTAATTTGGATCCTTTAATCATCCTAAATATTGGGCTCCAACTAATGATGTTAGATTAGTCAAAGACAATCCCATGGGGATTCCTGCGAAAGGTGATGGGGTAAAGATCACATAAAAAAGACAATATGACAGAATTATTGCATATTGAGTTGCTTTTTTGTTGTTGGTATTACGTCCAGTTACAGACTTCATGTATTGCCAGCCATTGTGCTTGGTCATACAAATTTTTGTGGTAGCCAGATTGCGTGCTTATAAATTTTCCTCAGGCGATTGATCCTATTTACGTTAGCATTATCGTCTTATTTCTTATGAGCTTATCTGTATCTGAGATCCACAGATATCATTGTAATTGTCCACCCAAAAAGAGAAGACCCATCCCAAGCAGATCCATTGACATCACAGTAAATGGACCTTTGTGGTCCACTCAGAGCAGACAAGACCTATCCAAGAAAATCCGCAGCTCACGCAGATACCAGTGGCTAAATGGTTCAGCAGTTCTGGATCATGGCCTTTCCCAGGCTCCAACAGGGAAGATGCATTAGGAAAACATATTTAAGCTCTCCAGCCTTTGCTTGGACACAGTTGGTAGAGAGGGCAAAGGTGCGATGGGCAATGATCAGCCGCCATGTAGTGGTAGCAGGACGGAAGTTCAAGGTCATGTGACTTGTGCGTGAGAAGCCTGTTGGGCCACTGCAACCTCAGTGATGCTATCAGTTAGTAGGTAGGGCATCTATGCAACTAAATCTGCTGTACCTACAACGTCCACACATTTAAAAACAAATCACAATAGCGGAATCAGATCTAAAGTAAATTGCCCGGGGGGCGTGGCCAAGATGGCGGGCTGACAAGACGCTCTTGCCGTGAGCTCCTGAGTCCCCGGAGCCCCTGAGCCGTTCTGCGCCGCTGATCTCCCCCGGATTCAGCGGAGGGGAGGCCCGGCACGGCTGTGAGCACGGTGGAGGCAGCTTGGAGCCTCTGGTGACTCCGCGAGTACAGCGCGACGCCTCGACCCACCAGCCCCTGGAGCAGGCGGGGATCGCAGCTCGAGCGCAGCCGCATGAGACGGAGGCCACGATCAGCCTCCGGAGCCTGAGGGCCGTGGTGCTCCTGTGAGCCGCATCAAGGACCGGAGGACACAGGGGATACCCTCCTGGCCCGCCGACGAGCTTTTGGGGGCGGAGGTACCGGACGCGGCGCAGACGCGCCTCCCGGAGCGGACCGGGGGAGGAGCCGGCGTAGACCCACTACGCGACCCCGGGGATTGGAAGGCCGGGAGGCCTAGCTCACCGGAGCAGCCGGCGGGCCCCCTCCCGCGGCTCCGGCTGAGGGGTGGGCCGAGTGACGCTCCAGAAGACGTGCCGGAGCACCCGGCTGGCCCCACAGGAAGTGGGGGACCCGCATATCTGGCCTGTGAGGTGTCTGCACTAAGCCTGGGTGTCGGAGCCGACGGGCGGACTGGCCTGCCGCCGAGCCCTTGCCCCCCCGGCGACGACGAGCCTGAGTGGTGGACCCGCATTCGCGGGGGGTCAGTCGGGCCCGAAGGGCGTCCCGGGACCCATTGGACATCTGCTTGGCTGGCTGCGGAGGCACGACCCGGCCGAGGGTGAACCCAGCCTCTACCACTTCTCCCTGTGCGGCGACGGTGCCCAGTCTGGGCCCTTGAGGGGGAGCTATACCCCGGGCATCAGCCCAGAACGGACGAGCTGGCCCGATCCTGAGGGCGGAGGGCGCACTTGCTGATTGTCGCTGCCGGACACTGGTCGTTGCCCTCGGCCGGTTGCCCTGCGGCTGTGCGCTGATTGCCGCACGACTACCTGGGCCGTAGCCATTGGGTCCTGGAGCCCAGCTGATCCGACCCGCAGTGAGGACGAGTTGAGGAGGAGACGCAGTCCCGCCACCACACCGACGGCCCCTCCCCCCCCTGCGACGCGCCCCCACCTCCGAGATGTCGGGCAACAGAGGGGGCAAGAAAGGTGAGCGCACCCTGCCCGAAATGCTGAGCAGAAGCACTCCGAGACACGACAGGACCCAGCCAGCCCCGAGCCCTCCCACTAACTCTCGGGGAGCGGAGGGAGGGGAGCCTCCGGTTACTAGGTCTTTCTTGGAGTCGTTGTTTGGCACCCTCAGGGAGGACTTTCAGTCGCTGAAGCAGGAGGTGGCTGGAGAGGTCCGGGAGGTGAGGAGAGAAGTCGACTCGCATGGAGAACGTGTCTCCGCCATGGAGGACGCCACCCAATCCCGGGACGAAGAGATAGCGCTCCTACAGCAGGAGGTGCTGCGGCTCAGGGACCAACAGATTGACCTCCAGGCCCACGCCGAGGATCTCGAGAATAGGTCCAGGCGCAACAACATCAGGGTCCGAGGTGTTCCGTCTTGTGAAGAGGGGGAAGACGCAGCAGCCTACCTGAGGGACCTGTTTCGAGACATATTGGGCGAACCCGGAGACTTCCCGGTGAGAATCGACAGGGCGCATAGGGTGGGTCTTCCACGCCGAGCCTCGGCACCGCCCCCGGACATCTTGGCCTTCCTGCCGGATTTTCCTCTGAAGGAACGTATCCTACGCGAGGCACGACAAAAGCACCCGGTGAGCTTCCGAGGTCATCAAATAGCATTGTTTCAGGACTTATCCACGATCACACTGCAGAAGCGCAAGTCCTTCAAGATTGCCACGGACTTTCTACGGGAGCACGACACCCAGTATTCATGGGGCCACCCCTTCAGGCTTATCTTCCGTTGGAACGGGACGCTACATCAGATGCGGTCCCTCCAGGACACTTGCGGAGTGCTGGGTATCACCGCAGCAGATGACGACGTTCCAACGCCTCGCCGCCGGGCCTCCAGGGACGGATGGCAGACGGTTCGACGGCGGCGATCCACGCTCCCACCTCCACGACCGGATTCACCCACGATCAGAGCTGAAATGGACAGCGCCATACGGGAGGCATCCAGAGACACGTCGTCTGGTGACATGGCCTTGACGGCCTGAGCTACCTCCGGGGGGAGATCGCATTGGCACCTTCAACATTGCAGGTTCGAGGGTTCTGGGGGGGAGGGGGGACTCCGGGAGGGCAGAGGTGGTGGCTGGACGTCCACTCGAATTCTTCTCCACGGACTTGTCCGTTAGGGACCGGACTGGGACAATGGTGTTTTCTGAATGGTTGAGGATGGGGTTGCGGGGGTAACGGGGGGACGAGGGTAGGGCATTGGAAAGGGGGTGGGGACTCGGGGAGTTGGGAAGTTCGGGGAGTTGGGGTGGGAGGGGTACGGGGTTTCTGCTGTGCTGCACTTGCTTTCTGCCGCGCTTGCTTCGTCCTCATGTCAGTTTTTTGGGGCTGGTTGAGGACTGTTCAGGGAAGGATCCGGAACTCATGTGTGGTTGTTGTTACTGTTCCTTGCTGCCGCTGTTGCCTTATCCATACTCCTCAGGTGCGGAGTACAGAGTGTTGTGTTAGCTATCTATCGCTATTGTTCCGACACGCATGGCCGACTTGTATTGGATTCCCCATTGCTTCAGGTCCGTTTAGCGCCCCTCTTCCACTGGTTGTCCATGGCCCTTAGGATTGTTATTCTTAATGTGAAGGGGTTAAATAACCCGGTCAAGCGCAGGGCGATACTGTCCCTACTAGAGAGCACTCAGGCAGACATCTGTCTTTTACAAGAAACTCACCTACTGGCCCGAGACTGTCCCAGGATGCGGTCTCCAAAATTCCCAGTACAACTCTTTTCCTCAGGGACTACCAAAACGGCAGGGGTTGCTATCTTAGTGTCAAGGACGTTCAGAGGGGAAGTATTGCACAAAGTTGCGGAGCAAAGGGGGAGGCTCCTGGCATACAGGGTGAAGATAGGGGGTTTTCTGTTCACGGTAGGCTCCATATACAGCACTAATGATCATCAGGATCTTTTTTTGCAAACTGCTCTAGCAAACATCGCGACTACCCCAGACAGACACATAATCATTGGAGGCGACCTGAATATGGTCTTTAACTCATCCTTAGATAGGTCAGCGCAGCGCCACCCACACACAGGGGAATTCTCACAGTTGAGTAACTCCCACTAGGGAGATTTAGACATGCTTGATCTCTGGAGACGCCTACACCCCAACACACGGGCCTATTCCTATTACTCCAACGCACACAGGACATACGCGAGATTGGACTATCTCCTGGTTACGGGTCCGGTGGCCGAATTAGCTACTGCTTCCGATATAGGGGTCCTCACGTTGTCTGATCACGCCCCGGTGTCGGGATCCTTCCAGCTGCCGCCGGTGTCTCCGTCGCGAGGAGTCTGGCGCCTCCGGGATACCCTGTTACATAGAGCAGCGGTTCTGAAACAGATACGCGCTGCAATCACGGAGTTTCGAGACCATAATGAGAACGGAGATACCACCCGGGCGACGCAGTGGGCAGCCCTGAAAGCGGTGCTCCGGGGTGAGTTTATCTCCATCTCCTCAGCGGAGAACAGGGATAGGCAACGGAAAAGGGACGAACTTACTACTACGGTACGGGAGCTGGAACAGATGCACCAGAGGACGGGGGCCCCTAGAGTATGGAGACAGCTCAAAGCGGCCCGGAAGCTCCTTTCCGCGCTGGACATGGATAGGGCGGAATATGCGGCGCTGCGCATGAAACATGCGTATTACACCGGCGGTGACCGATGCGGCCGATTACTTGCAAATAAATTGCGGGTGCAACACCAGCGCCAACGGGTCAAGGAGTTGTCCGTCCCTGGCGGTACATTAGCCACGGAGGACCACCAGATCGCGGACGGCTTCCGTCGCTATTACGCTGACCTGTATGCGGGTGAGCCCCACGCGGCTGAGGCAGATTACCTTGCGTCGGTCGACCTTCCTGTTCTCACACCGGAACAAGCGGAACACCTGGACCGGGACATCCGCCCGGAAGAGGTGATTGCGGCTATCTCCCGACTCAAACATGGGAAGGCCCCGGGGCCCGACGGTTATACTCCACTGTTCTATAAAACATTTTGTCCTGAGCTGGCGCCGCTCTTGACATGGCTTTTTAACTCTTTTGCCGAGCCCGGGGCTATCCCCCCCGGATCTCCTGCGGGCAACGGTAACGGTTATCCCTAAATCGGGGAAAGACCGGACCGAATGCGCCTCCTAACGGGCGATCTCGCTACTCAATGTGGACCTCAAGCTCTACACTGGTATTCTGGCGGCACGTCTGGCACCGCACTTGCCGGGACTGGTGGACCCGGATCAGGCTGGGTTTGTCCCGGGTCGACAGACGGTGGACAACACTAAGAGGGTGGTCCACATTTTGGAGAAAGCCTCCCGTATCCCCAGAGAGCGCATGCTGCTCTCGGTTGACGCGGAGAAGGCGTTCGATCGGGTGCATTGGCCTTACCTCGAGAGGGTGCTTTGCAAACTGGGCATAGGTGAGAAGTTTCGCACCCTCATATTTAATTGTTACAAATCTCCTACAGCGATAGTGAGGGTGAATGGTTGCAACTCCGACCGGTTCGTGATAGAGAGGGGGACCAGACAGGGGTGCCCACTATCCCCACTGCTCTTCACTCTATACATGGAGCCTTTTGCCCAGAGAATTCGACGGAACCCGGAGGTGACTGGCGTCCGGATGGGGGGATACATCCACACCATCAGTTTGTATGCGGATGATGTGATCCTAATGCTTGACAACCCGAGGGAAGCGCTCCCCGCTTGCATTGCCGAGATGGACGCTTTCGCCGCGGTGGCGGGTTTTAAAATGAACATGAGGAAGTCAGCGGCCCTTGACGTCTCGCTCGCCTCTGCCACACGACTTGAATTACAGGGACAATTCCCCATGCGGTGGTCTAGAGATCTGATCCCGTACCTGGGGGTGCTGCTGGCGCCCTCCCTGCCCGCCATGGTCGCTGCTAACTATGCTGCTTTGGGCAAGAAAATGAAGGAGGAACTACTTCGTTGGAGCAAAGGTGCATTATCATTGTTGGGTCGAATCGCCGCGGTGAAGATGACCCTCTTGCCACAGGTGTTGTACTTGTTCCGAGCCCTACCGCTTCAGCCGCCGAAAGGGTGGATACGACAGGCTCAATCTGATATCGCACGCTTTGTCTGGCAGGGTCGTAAGCCCAGACTCAAGAGAGCCCTGTCTACGCTGGCACCCGAGTCCGGTGGACTCGGCATTCCGGATCTCCACAAGTATTATCAGGCGGCGCAGCTGCGGTACTTGGTGGAATGGAGCAAATGGGAATCTGACAGGCACTGGCTGTTCCAGGACCAGGACCTGGCGGGCAGGACTCTGCAGGAGATACCCTTTCTGCGCAAAAGTCATCGGCCCCCCAATCTCTATGCGTCCCTTGTTACACAGGTCCCGCTTCGAGTCTGGGACGCCGTGAATACTAAGCATGAACTTACCACCTTCCCGTCACCGCTTACACCACTGGTGGGGAACCCCGACTTTCGTCCTGGGACGGAATCTGGAGCGTTCTCGCTCTGGCGGGCAGCCAGATGCTGCGCACTGTTCCATATCTATGGCCCGGAAGGCGCTGTATCGTTCGAAGACCTTCGCCGGGAATACCAGTTGCCCGAGACTGAGCGTATGCGGTACATGCAAGTGCGCCACTGGGCGCTTCAGCCGCAGGTGCGGGACCTGGCCGATCGGAAACTCACTCCTTACGAGATGTGGCTGGCGACGCGTTTTTCGGACGCCAAACTCATCTCTGACATATACCGACTCTTGCAACCCCCCCCTTACCACATCCATAACCCAGGGAGAGCCCGTTGGGAACGAGAGCTGGGGAGGGAACTGAGTCACAAAGAGTGGGATGACATCTCCTACCGAGCGCGTCACTCCGCATACCACACTGGGCTCACAGAAACCTTTACTAAGGTATCCACATACTGGTACTACACGCCTCAGAGGCTACACGAAATGAACCATCACATCCCGGACACTTGCTGGCGCGAATGCGGACAGACAGGCACTCTTACGCACATTTTATGGGAATGTCCGTTGCTGGGTCCGTACTGGAAGGAGGTCCTAGACGAGTTGGACCAGTGCTTTAACATCGAATTGCCTCGCCTCCCTGCCTATGTTCTACTAGGGTTACCCAATGGCTTGATATACCCCCTGCGATCCAGGAAGGGTAGACAGATAGCGATCGCGCTAGGCTCGGCGATCCAAAACATACTCGTATATTGGCGTACCACCACACTCCCCTCCAACGTAGGCTGGCTGCATAGGTTGTGGCACGTTCTGGGAATGGAGAAAATGTCCCTCACAGTAGCGGGGGAGGTGGACCGATTTGATGACCTGTGGCAGCCTTTTAGTATTTTGTTGCAGTCGGAGTTCAAAGAGATTACCTGCCCACGATATCTTAGGCTGATGAGACTGACGACCCCGATCACCTAGTCGACATGGAGGGAGGGTGCAGTGGAGGGGTGGACCCTTTACAGGAGTGTAGGAGGTGCGGGACATTTGCACGGGCACAGTGGGAGGGGAGGGGAGGTTTGGGAGGGAGGGCAGGGGTGGGGGAGTTGAGAGGGGTTGTTGGTTTTGGAATTTGTTGTCACGACAGTCATGCTCAAACTGTGGCATTGCAAATGTTTGGATAGTACGATATAGAACCCAGGTGGTGTTTCAAGTGGAGAGTCTTGCAGTACATTATCACGACGGCTGTATTCCTTGTTTGTACTGTTTTTCCTTGTTTGTGAAAATGCAATAAAATACTTTAAACCTAAAGTAAATTGCCCTCAACATATAAATGTGATTGTTGGTGGGATAGGTAAGGGTTCCACCCACATTACTCATGAATCCATAAGACTATTTAAAGTGGTCAATAACGAATGATGTGTCTCACAAAAGAGATCCCACTCTAGCAGAGTTTCCCTTTGGTGCAAATCAGATACCACAGCTGACAATCAGGTCCGGTAGCAGGACAGGTGCTACATCTTTCTACAGCTCCCTCTCTTTGGTTGTATTGCAAATCAGTTACCACAGTGCCTAGAGGCGGAAGATAATTCTCTAGCAGACCTTATATGAAAAGAGGTATTATTTATGTAAAAGATGTATCTATCAGCAAATAAATATTTAAAAACTTGATGTTTGTTTTATTGACCACCTCTCACAGGAAAGAGCTGACGCTGTTGAAGGAGATGTTGGCCGGCTGCGGAGCAGGGACCTGTCAGGTGGTGGTTACATCGCCCATGGAGATGCTGAAAATCCAGCTCCAGGATGCTGGACGTTTAGGTAAGGCCTGGAAAGGAGATTGGGGTGAGAGAAGCAGAGGGGTTGGGCGCGACTGGCTCTAAGTAGAGCAAATAGTTGTTTAATTATTCTCATTTTAGGTTGCAGTAATTCCGGAGTGGGACAACACCAACCAATATGTCCAATCTGTTTGACATCGAAATACCTAACACCTCATCTGTAAGCTTTTAGTATTCTAATCTCTTTTCAATATTAGGCTTTTAACTTTTTCTATGGCAGAATGCTACTGTTAAAATTGATTTTTAGTCCCTATTAATAGCACAGCAGTGGGAGGTTCTGTTGGCATCTAAACACACCAAGACATCAGGAAAACTTTATACATATGCTGCAACTGTTTCGCTTCAACAGCATACACAAATGTATATCTACATCTGATGACTGCTCATTGTGTCACAGGAGAATTACTTTGCCCGATATTTCATATACCCGAGTTGACAACTGCTCAGACTGCATTCGTGAATTATCTTCCAGGCGTGCATCTAAGAAAGGAGACGAGACAAGTTGTTTTAAATGTTTCAGATCACCTTTATTTAGAATTATATATCCAGCGTGATGGGACAGTCATTTTCATGCATCTAACTGACATTGGACTCTGCAGTATTTGAAGTCCATTAAAAACAATTAAAATTTACACTGATGTCTTCTTCCTTTTGTTCGCTGTAATAGCCGGGTTTGCCCTGTAAGGATCGGGAGCAAACTAGAAAAAAAAGGAGGATAGGTGCCTGAACAACCACAAGTCAGCAGTACTATGACAAGTGATGTAGAAACTCACTCAATATTTTAGGGGCTACTTGTTTATTTATATTAGCATTTATTTAAATAGACCAGAAATACTGTGCTGGTCTCTATAAATAATACTTTCAGCAATTAGCAAATACACAAAAATATCAACACATTTAAGTAAGTAAGCAAGCATGAAACCAGTGAAACAATGAAGCACCAACCTCAGCCTTCTTTCTTCCCCCACAGTCCTCTATTTGAGCTTCTCGTAAGGATTTTCCCACATGTCTGACATTCTGCAGCTGATAATAGTTGCTTACAGCAGGATACTCAGCTCGCAGTGTGATTGTAATCCCCTTCCTCAGGTCACCCTTCTTCCATTAGTTCTCCAAGAGTTCCTGTCAGCATTGTGTTTGATTGCAAACAGGTACCTACTGCAGTGTACTCCGCCGTATCCTTGTAGCTGGCCTCCTAAGCTAAGGGTGAGGAGGCAAATAGATGGATAGACAGCAATAAGATGTCTTCCTCTTCTAGGTCGCTTCCCAGTGGTGATCCCAGATGTTGGTTCTAGGCTTGCCACGGTTAGTTAAACTCAATCTTTTTAGAACTATCATCTGAAAATTGACATCACCCTGTGGTGACAAAACACACACTTCCCGCAACAAGGGAATGTTAAACAAGTTTATAGTATACTAGTTTAAACATAACTGTGATGGAGTGTGTGTTTGATCATTAGAATCCTCTTTCTTTCTGTGTTCGCAGCTGTCCAGCAGAAGGTGGTGCCAGCTGAAGGTGCTGCAGCTTCCTCCATGCATCCACCTCAGAGCAGAGCCTTTACTGTTGGACCGACGTCTGTGCCTAAACGTCCCTCAGCACTTCTCATTACCCGGGAGCTAATGCGTACCCAAGGCATTGCAGGGGTGTACAAGGGACTCGGCGCAACACTGCTTAGGTAAGAACCGTAGTACCTCAACAGATCCCAGTTGTATCTGAAAAAAGTCTTCTTGAGGTAATCTCTTTGTGCTGGATTAAATCTTCAGTTGTCCAAATATCCTCTCCTCCTCTTCCCCCATTACTGCTGAGACTCAGGTAAAGGGACCTTCCTTTTCTTTGTTTAAAACACCTGTCTGAAATAGGGTACCAAAAAAATTGAGTGGCTGTAGAGTTGGCCCTCTGGTACACTGCCATCAGTGCTGTCTGCTGGCCATGCTGAAAGCTGCGAGTGCAAAAGCAGTTATTAACTAGTGCACCTAACCTCTGAGGCACATATGCTCCAAACCTTAACAGACCATTCATAATAAGGGGTGCTGAACTTCCATTTGATGGGCATACTTTCTAGCTACATAAGATGTGAATGCATAGTGTGCTGTTGTGTGTATGTGTGTCCCTGATATAGTTTGTCCATTCTCATTCAGAATGAAAGTATAAACGCAGCCATTTTGTTTGCAGGAAAGTAGAAAAATCAAGCTTTTGCCAAACCCACCTCCCCGTTGACTTGACATGCTAATATTGAACCTCTCTCTCTCTTCCTTTCTGCCCTCCTCAGAGATGTGCCCTTTTCAGTCATCTATTTTCCACTGTTCGCCAACCTCAATAAGCTGGGGCAGAAGAGTCCTGGGGAGAAGGCACCCTTTCTTCACTCATTTGTGTCAGGTTGCCTTGCGGGGTCAATAGCTGCTGTGGCGGTGACCCCCCTGGATGGTAAGTGTTATTTGTTGTGTGAAAGGCTCATGTTGTCATTTTGTGATGGTGCCCCTCTACATTGCCCACAACAGTAAATTGTGTATGTGGAGTAATGCTTATCTGTGGTATTGTGGTGAGGAGTTATCTCTTTCTTGGGAGTTATGTTTGTTTCTACGTTTACATCCCCATATTGTGTTAAGGTCAGCATTCCACTCAGGATAGTGGATTGCGCCTGGTGTAGAGCAGACAAATTTGTATAGCAATATGTGGACGGATGCCATAGTTGTAGTATGTGTTGGCTGCTGTAGCACGGTAATGCATGCTTAGTAGTTACTCTGGATTGTTTCGTGATTGTCGCTGTTGGGAGCAGTTAGTTATATAATTGGTGTGGTTATTTGAAAGGGAACTTTCAATACTACCAACTGGGGATAGGTGGTGTGCAGTGCAGTAGTTAGAAATGCAATTTTTCCCTGACCATGTTCTTGCCTACCTACAGTAGACTCTTGTTGTTACTAAAGTGAGCTCCGTTGTCAGTTTCAGATTAATCTCTTAAATGAGGGGTGGGTGGTGTCTGGCGAGATGAGTATGTGCCCTACGTTGCCACAGTTTGTAGAGAGGATCCGTCTCGATTGGTGAGTACAGATAGACATTAGGGCGCCGTGCTGCTGCTGTGTGAGTGGGTGATTCCTCTGTCTTAGCCATTGGGTGTTGCCTGGTGCGGGGTTGTTGAGCCAGCGATGTGCAGAGGTAAAGCAGTGTGCATGTTGTAGAGGATATTGTTATGGTTAATACCTAAATATGACAATCACCCTTTTTCATAATAATTGATGTATGGCTTTGTGGTTGGATACTGGGTGTTTTATTTTGTATTGTGGTATGCAAGATACCCCCACGAGTTCAGTTGTACGTAGGTTTGATGACTGCCCTTCTGAGCAGTGGGTGCTGCTGGCTGTAGTGTAGTCATTCCTGTATTAGCGTAGTACTAAAAATGCTCTCTGAATAGTGAATGTTGCTCATAAATAAAACTTTTGCTATTTATGTAGATGAATTACTATTCAAGTTGTTGGATGGTGATAGCAGACACGCGGGCCAGCGAGTGTAGATTTCATTGCAGCATATAGTGGTGGTGCAGAATTGTTTCAGGGTTTGTTGAAAATGATGTGATAACATTGCTTTGACACAGTTATTCAAATATAATTACTGGTCTCCTGCTTTCAGAGTAATGAAAAACAAAAAGTGGCACCCATCCTCTAGGGAGTGGAACAATTTACCTATCCAGTAGATAGTGGAATAATGCACAGCATGTCAATCTAGAAGACCTTCACGCTGCAAAAAAGAATCTATAGCAGGAGAGCTGAATCATTAGAATTGATGGGGCCAGGAATAGGTTTTCTATGCAGTGCTGGTATGCCAGCATATCCTGTCACCAGGAGGGTGGACAAAAGCATAGAAAACAATCACATTTTACTCTTCGGTGATTAAATGAGCTAAATTGTATGCCCAGGGCCCAGGGTTGAGACAGACAGTAATATTCACAATGTGTAAGATATCAATATTTGACACCATACACTATGAATGTGCAACCTGCTGAGGGGCAGAAATCATTCCGAGAGACCACTGCTTGTACACGTGCAATGCCATTCATAATGTGTCAATGCAGTCACATCCGCAATCAGAATACTTGAATGAAGATATTCTGTCCTACACCGGCCTCCATCTTAGCTTTAGCTACATTTAATAATGAATCTGAAACTGATCCCATATTAATGAGATGGATGTTTTTGACTTTTTGTAAAAAGGCCTTTTGTGTTGTCAGGGATTAGAGAATCCCTTGCAGCGAAGAACAATGCAAAACAATACTCCGTGACCAGGCTCTTGGTACATCAGGCTCTAGGTTTTCAGGCACTTTTTTCATGTATGCATTATTGGTGTTGAAGGATAGTTTTGCACTATTCCAACTTCGATCATAGGCTTAAAGCTTCAGCTTTCTCAACATTTTGCAGGTTCGTTTTTGTCAGAGTGTGAACGCAGAGCAGTATATTACTATCACTCCTATATGATCTTAAGACTACAGGTGAATTGCAGCAGTGTCAGAGTTATTTTATTCACACCTTTCTTTGCCATCAAGTATACTTCCTTATGCCCATCCTCTGTCCTAGTGATGCAAAGCAATTTCCTGAAATGAATCCGATCCTTTCAGACTTAGTGCTTGTATTCAGAAGTCAGATTTTGCACCATAGACATCTTCTAGATTCCCATATGTAGGAAGCTGGCTCTGTATATACTGTTATACTATACCAAAGTAAGATATAGAGTGCCCAGAGTCCAATGGATCCCCAAAAGCTTACAGAGGTAAACGGAGATAATACCCTACTCTCTATTTGAGGAAGTGTGGGCGAGAAGGAAGGCTTTATCAGAGGGTAGTGTTAAGCATTTATTTTACACACTCAGGCAAGGAATGATGTCACACAGTCAAAGACTGAACTCAGACCAATTGTTTGTATTAAAAATAGCTCTTTAGTTATATTCTATTTTCAAACCAAGTAGGACTTGGTACAGGTAAATAGATTTGTACTTTTCAGACAGATTGATCAAAAAGTAAGCTGGATGAAAATTACTTTTGTTACAGGTTTGTAAAATATCTCAAAACAGTGATCATTTGTAATTTATTTGTGATTACTTTTCAGATTACTTTTAGAATACTTTTTGGATTTCTTTTTCTACTCCATGTGATATGCCTAGATATCACACTGGGACATTTCCTAGATAAAAGGTAGGGTAAACACTTTTGCAATAAGACACAGTTTCTTATGTTTCCATACAAACACCCTCAACACTTGGAATTTTTTCAGAGGAAAACAGTCAGTGCAATCCTATGGAGAAAAATGAGGTTATCGGTTTGCAGGTAAGTAAAAGGTCTTGAACGTTGAGTTTCTGGGGTTAGAACAGAGATTCCCAGGGTCAAGGATGCACTCAAAAAGCACCCTCAGTGGAACTAGGGTAGCCGGGTGCAGAGTGCTGAGGCCCAATGTTATCCTAAGGGGCTGTCAGTTGATGGCTGCTCTCGGGCAGGCCACAAGGTTGAGGGAACAAAGCTCCTAGGGTTAAGCTCAGGTGCCCTGTTGGTTTCAATGGGAGATCCCTGGTCGGAACAAGCACTGCAGGTTCGGGCAAGGAGGCTTCTTGGAGGTGACCACCCGTTGAAGTGGTAAGTTGGGATGCTGGGGGTTGCCTGGACACCGTGGGTTGGGTCACCAAAGGCCGTGGGGTGTCGCGTGAAGGGGTGTCTTTAGGCGTCTGGTTTCATTACCAGCTCCTGACGCGGTCGGTGGGACCGTCCAGATAGAGGCTGCAGGTGTCGTCAGGAGGCTTGAGGTAGGTCAGGGGTCACCAGGGCCCAGGTCAGTATCGCTGGCTGGACCTCCTCGTGGTGTTGGCCCACTCAAACTCAGGCCGTGGGCGTCGGGTGCAGAGTGGTGCGGACTCGCTCATTCGGCCGGAGCCTGGAGTCTGGTTCTTGAGCAAGTCTGGTGCTCACAGGAGACAAAGTTTTTGTAGGGAATGCAGGGCAGGTTCTCCGGGTTCTGGGGGGCTCTGGCTGCAGGACACGCCGGGATTCCGCTGGAGCAGGTTGAGGTCGCGACTGGCCGGTAGGGCTGGGGCCAAGGTAGTTGGTGTCCTCCTCCTTCTTCCTACAGCATGGCTCTACGGTCCTTCTTCTTTCTTGTCTGAGGAGGCAAAGTTCGGGGTTGCCCCTAAATACTAAATTCAGGGGCGTTTCAGGTAGGTACAGGTCGGCACCAATAGATCCCTTGCTTGGGGTGGGTACACCCCCTATTATGCCATCCTCCAGGGGGAGGAAGGCATAAACCTCGCTCTGGTTCCCCCATCTTCAAGATGGCAGGGACTGAAAATTGTTTTTGGAAAAGGGGGGAGGTGATGGACAGAGTTTCTGAATGATGCAGAATACTCTTACCAAGTCAAGAGATCATGGTTTTAATCCATCACCGTTTTTTAGCTCAATGCACCATCCCAGCTCAGAACCTGGCTATATGCAAATTAGTCTGTTCCTGTCCCAGTGCATGATGGGAACAGGGCAAACCAAACTACCAAGCCAATTCTTATACTGGGAAGGAAACAAGCTTCCGGGGACCGGTTTCTGGTATCACAGCCTTCTTCGGCCCGGCTCGCTTGAATCCTGATGGTGCAATGAGCAAGGGACTCACGTCTGAGCATACCTTCCCACACATAGTGTGGATAAAACCGATTTTGGAAAAGGGGGGTGGTGATGGACAGAGTTTCTGAATGATGCAGAATACTCTTACCAAGTCAAGAGATCATGGTTTTAATCCATCACTGTTTTTTAGCTCAATGCACCATCCCAGCTCAGAACCTGGCTATATGCAAATTAGTCTGTTCCTGTCCCAGTGCATGATGGGAACAGGGCAAACCAAACTACCAAGCCAATTCTTATACTGGGAAGGAAACAAGCTTCCGGGGACCGGTTTCTGGCATCACAGCCTTCTTCGGCCCGGCTTGCTTGAATCCTGATGGTGCAATGAGCAAGGGACTCACGTCTGAGCATACCCTCCCACACATAGTGTGGATAAAACCGATTTTGGAAAAGGGGGGTGGTGATGGACAGAGTTTCTGAATGATGCAGAATACTCTTACCAAGTCAAGAGATCATGGTTTTAATCCATCACCGGTTTTTAGCTCAATGCACCATCCCAGCTCAGAACCTGGCTATATGCAAATTAGTCTGTTCCTGTCCCAGTGCATGATGGGAACAGGGCAAACCAAACTACCAAGCCAATTCTTATACTGGGAAGGAAACAAGCTTCCGGGGACCGGTTTCTGGCATCACAGCCTTCTTCGGCCCGGCTTGCTTGAATCCTGATGGTGCAATGAGCACATGAGGGACTGAAAATTGTGCTTTTTCGCACCTCCCCCACCTGAGGACTGGGGTTGGCAAAGGTGGGCACTCTCCTTCTATCTTTGTTTTTCCGCCGATTCTTCCTCCCAAAGTGGGGGTTAGAACTGGTGGGGGCCAGTTGCTGGGAGCAGCAAATGGCTGGGTCAGCTCACACGGGTGGCAAGACTTTGAAGCTTCCCCTTTGTGGACCCTGCCCATCCTGGGGGCGGAGACTTGGCACCTCTACCCAGGATGTGCTTTGTTTCAGCACCCGAGAGTGGGAGGCTCTCGACCCAGGGGTCCAGAAACATGTCTGGGGGTGGCAGTTGGTGAGTAGCCAGTCAGCCAGGACACTAGAGTTAGGCCTTTATTCAGGGGTATCTCTAAGATGCCCTCTGAGTGCATTTGCCATTAAATCCCACACTGGCATTAGTGTGGGTTTAATGTGCTGAGAAGTTTGACACCAAACTTCTCAAAATTCAGAAAAGCCATTATGGTGCTGTGGAGTTCGTAATGACAAACCCCCAGACCATATACTGATTATGGCTTTACTGCACTTACAATGTCTAAGAATTGATTAAGACACCGTAGGGGTACAGGGCTAAAGCACCAGTACCCTCACCTTGGTATAGTGCACCCAGCTAGAGGAGTGTCTTCCCTATACCATAGGCAGTGGATTATAGGCATGGCACACAGACGTGTGCCATGTCAACTCTTCACTTTTCTCTGCACCAAGACACGCAGCCTGCAAGGGCAGTGTGTGTGTGTTTTAAGGTACAGAGCCTCTAAGGGTGGCACAATAGGTGCTGCAGTCCTAAGAGGCCTTTCACAGTGCACTTGGTACCCATGGTA
Organism: Lissotriton helveticus; assembly: GCF_964261635.1. Taxonomy (NCBI): domain Eukaryota; kingdom Metazoa; phylum Chordata; class Amphibia; order Caudata; family Salamandridae; genus Lissotriton; species Lissotriton helveticus. Next base: position 358,148,159 of record NC_136057.1, on the reverse strand, counting down.
CCTTTTATAAAGGACTTGCATGTGATCAGAGAGGTGCCAATTACGGTTGCAAAGGTACAGTTTTAGGTAAGAACATAGGCCCTGGGTACCTAGCTAGCCGGAACTCAGGGCACACTTAGTCAAAGTGCATCAACATCAGGCAAAAGGTGGGGGCAACTATGCAAAAAAGGGCACTTTCCTACACCATACTATCAATATGTCCCGCTACATAGTGGTTGGAATCTTCATACCATGCTTATACCCTACTACTTAGTGGTTGGAATTGTAAAGTGCTACTTGTTTTGTTACATTTTTTTTAACTGTGTGTGTGTGTATAACCAGCTCCCTTCAGTTTGGGCCAGAAACGCCTTTCTGTGCATACAAGCTCTCACATTATTTTTCTGTTTTAAATTTTACCTCTGACTTTTGTATGACAATGGTGTCAAATTTCCCATGTATGCTCGCTACCTACTGACCATTAGGCAGTGGTGAATGTTAGCAAATTTTGTGAAACTTAATGATGTGTTGGTTCTAATTTTTTGAATAGCCCAAATTAACACAGTATTACTATTTTGATAATACTTGGCTTAAGTATCAAGTATTGAGAGATACAACTGGGATATTTCCCTGTATATTATCAATCCGGTACCTCTGTGCACCTGCAGGTGGCACGATTGGCTCCGTGTGGTTTAGTCCGTGCCGGAAGTGGCATTTACTGTGCCTATATAGGCACCACCCCCAACACGTTCGTTTCTTTGCTTTCCGCATCAGTCAGCTTAGATCGGGAGAGAGCTCCCCTTCCCCTTAGTCTATTTTTTACTAACTTTTGTCAGCTTTTTGTTGAGTCTTTTTGAGGTTTTCCTCCTGGTGTGGAAAGGATGTCTTTTCGGAAGGCCCCCTTCTAGCCCTGCGGCACCTGTCACCACTCTATGTCGGTGAAGGACCTGTATCTTGTATGCCTTTGGTGCTTTGAGAGCCACTACGAGCCGAAGGCCTGCTCCAATTGCTGCACCATGAACCTGAAGACATTGATGGAGCGATCCCTCAAGCTTCTGGCAGCTCTACGTGCGACGCTGCGTCAATCCAGATCCCAGTCAGAGGAAGGTCCTGGGAGTGGTCGTGGAGTCCGAGATCCTCGTCACACTCGAAGCCATTGGGTAAGTCCTGCAAGAAAAAGTCATTGTCGAAGTGGTCTTCGACTTCTTCTCGTCCAATGAGAGAAGGGAGCTTCTACATTCGAGTCCTGGGCCTGCAGTTGAGCCAGCACCTGGGCCATCTCTGCGCCTTAATGAGTTTCCGAAGAGACCCCTGCCCAATTAAGAGAATTTTATGCAGCGATGCACCTCATATTTGGGCAGCCCGCTCCCTGTGGGTTGCCTTTGGGCCTGAGGGTTTGGGTGGGGCGCCTACTGAATTAACGCTGGTGGCTCCGGCGCCAGTCAGGACCCTTGGATACACAGATTGACCAGGACCTATGCCGGTCATGTTACTTCGGCGTTCCCCCGATGTCGATCCCGGCACATCCCCAAACACCATCTCTGGTGCCAACTGGAGCCATGTCTTCCAATTCTGAGGCCTAGTCTAATGGGCTAGGACAGGGGTAGGAGTTGGAGGGATCGTGGGTCCCTGTAGAATACTAGCATAATGACCCTTACATGGACTGATGTGAGGATTTGGCGGATGTGTGTTCAAAAAGGAGGGAGAGAATGATCCAGAGGGATCAATAGGGGCGTAATTACCACTCGCGTGGAGCGGAAGGTCCAGCCTCGGTCCGTGCCCTCAGTCAGTATTATTAACAAGAAAATAGGACAAGGCTGTTCCTCGGGAAGAAAGGATAGTGTGATGCACTGGTCAAAAGAAAGAGTGGTGGTTAAAAGGTGTTAGCCTCCCACTGGGTATCCATTGTGTTGGATATGTTTGCCTCACACACCCTTGCAGGTGTCATGCTTCATCATAGGCGTTGCTCCTCGTTGGGTAGGCGGTGCAATTCCCAACGGGCTCACCTCAAAGAGGGGCTCTTTAGCGGAGATCTTTTGAATCCAACTGCCTATGGGTGAAGTGTGGGTATGGGGCCAGAGGGGTTGTAGACTTCTATGTGAGTTAAAATGTAACGTGGGGTACCAGAGACTACTTTATTCGGGTGGTCCCTCGTTACAATTAAAAGGTGAAGCTAGACTAGACTTTCTGGAAAATAATGTTTCCTTGTTCTAGACTAGGCTAGGAAGTATAAAAACGGTCGACATGTTTCTCGCTATGTAAAAATGACTTGCGATTCGTCAGGACCTATATGGTATAGTCTACAAAACAATATGTTCTTGTGTCTATATCAAACTGTGTTGCTCATTATCAATGTATGGGAAGAATTTTTTACCTCAATAGTGCTGTTCCTTGCCTACAGTGGGGAACAAAAGAGGTTGATTATGAGCATGAGTGACATAGTTACAGTGACCAGGTGCATACAAAGTGACATGCTCTATGGTGCAGTTGCGCGCTGAACATGTAACAGATTAAAAGCTGGACCACGCGTCATGCTTCAGTGTGGTACAGCGTGGATTTAAAGTGCAGCATATGAGTGAGAGGCTGCATGCCAGTGGATAAAACTATTAAAAACAATGTGGCAGTATTCAAGTTATTCTAATGAGAATAGGTATTCCCAACTCACCTAAAGGTCAGGAATTATTCGCCCCATCAATACTCGGCGGGTTGTACAGCAGGAAAGGTGCCTCTGAATTATAGGCTGGGTAATAGGGAGTTTAAGAACAAAGTTTGCATCGTATAGCATCATAATCAGGAAATATCCATCAACTATGTGTTAGAGTCTATTGTCTATAAGGTGGGATCGGTTGCTACTCAACAGAAGTGGCCAAATCCCAGGAGTGTGTGTGGGCGGTCAATGACCCTAATCCAATACTACACGGACATTTGCCAGATGTATAAATGCCGGAAAGGAGACCTATTCCCCGGTATTATGTATTGGCTGATGATTCTATCAGAACATTGGGACCTTCCTCTCGCCATCCGTTATTTTCAGTCCCTAGAGGCTAACCTACATAGTGCCTGTGTAACGTGAAGCCGCGTCGGCTATGGGGAAATTATCGACCCATGCCCTGTCGTGCTTACCAGCTTCTCAACTCCTCGTGTGCCGCTCGCGCCACTTACCTACACCTTTCCGTGTAGTAGGCCAGTGTCCTACCCCTCATTCCGCCGAGATCGGGCAGGTCCAGTCTGACCCGCATAAAACGATATGTTTGGGGCATGGCCACGCCCCCGGAGAGGTTGGAGGTGTGGTGGAGGGTGTGAGTGTCACGTGATAATGTTCAAAAACAAGGCGGCCATTTTGTAGTGGCTAAAGGTTAGGTGAAAAGTGTGTTGTGGACAACACCCGCTGGGTTTACTATTCCTTGAGTCGGTTGAGGTTCATGGGAGTCTGCTATATTAACCCATTGTGAGTGGGAGGTGATATGGCATGTGGATATGGGCCTCCTGGTGCCTGATGGAAATTCTAAACGTTACTGATTAGGGTTTGGGTTCAAATGGCTGTTATGTAGAGGCTCACAAGGTTGGGATATTAGTATCAATCCCCCGTTCTTTACTGTATGGCTAGGGTGTTGTAAGTTTGATCTTAATTCTGGTACTTGTCCTGAGGACATCTTTTAGGAAGGGTGTTGGAGTGTGGTGCTAAGGAGGAGATATAGTGTATCACGCCCTTATAGAGAACTCCACGGGATGTCCTCATTTAATCCCTCCCTATCTATGGCCAGACGGTGTACCCACCGTTGTTCTTTCAAGAATAGGCTCTGTTTAGAGCAATTGGGACTAGCTTCTAGGACTAACCACTTCAGGGAATCTGCAGTGTGTTTGTGCTCAATAAAGTGTCTGCACATTTTGGTGTTATCCTTTTTACAGCGGAAACTGCTACGGTGTTCTGTGATGCGTGTCTTGATGGGACGTGAGGTCATGCCCACGTATTGCAGTCCACACAGGCATCTTAGCAGGTATATACAATGTGAGGTGTTGCAATTCGTATGCCCCCTTAGCTCCCATTTGAAGGATTCTGTCAGCTGTATTGTCTTGTGTATGGCAGTGTATGGGCATACACTACAGGACCCGCAAGGATAATGTCCTGTCACCGGAGGTAGATGCCAAAGGGTAGATTGGGTGGGCTTCTTGATTGGTTTGGGTCTAGTCTTGATCAGGATGTCCTTGACATTTCTAGATCTTTTGAATGCAAATCTTGGCAACTCAAGGGAAAGGTCCCCAGTGTTCAAAATTTGCCAATGGCGTTTAATGATGCTTTTAACTTGTGTTGATGCCGGTGTAAAGGTGGTTACACAGGTCATCGGTTCATTTTCACTGGGGGTTCTCTCCCTATGTTCAAGGAGGGCATCTCAATGATTATTTCTGGCTCTTTTCTGAGCTTTTGTTATGTCTCTAACCGGGTAGCCTCTCTCCACTAGATTTCTGGACAGAATAGCGGATTGTTTCTTGTACTCGGGTAGGCTACTACAGTTCCGCCTCACTCTAAGAAACTGTCCGAACGGTAAATTCGTTCGTAGCGCTTTCGGGTGATGGCTAGAGAAATGTAAGAGGCTATTCCGGTCGGTTGGTTTCCTGAATATGGTGGTACTCAGTTGGCCCTCAGTGAGTTTGATCGTCAAGTCCAGGAAGGGGATCTGTGTTTCGGACACTGTCATGGTGAAGTGTAAGTAGGGGTTCAGTGTATTGATCCAATCGTAGAATGCCTGGTAAGAGTCACTTGTTCCCGTCCAAAAGATCAGAATGTCATCGATGAACCTCCTCCACAGTTTGATGTTACTGTGGTAGGGGTTCATCTCTTGGTGTATGTGCTTCCCCTCGAAGTCTGCCATATACAGACAGGCTACCGAAGGGGCAAAAGTACTGCCCATACAGGTGCCCTGTGTCTGGTGATAAAACTTCCCCATGAACTCAAAATAATTCTCTGTCAGAGCCAGAGTTGCGCATTCCATGATGAATGCCGGTGGTGTATTGGACTCCCATAATTCGCTATTGAGAATTTCTTCTATCACCCTTAGTGTGGCCCTCTGTGGGATGTTAGTATAGAGGGCCTCCACATCCAGGGTGATTAGAAAATCAATCTGTCCATTTGCCTGACCGTTTGCCTGAAGAGTCTCAAGGGTGCGTAGGACGTCTGTGGTGTCCTGTATATAGGATGGTATTCGTTTGACCAACGGTTGTAGGAAGTGGTCACAGAACTGGGACAGAGGCTCGAGTATTGAGTCTATTCCCGATACTATGGGGCGTCCAGGTGTGGGGGTCGTCTCCTTGTGGATTTTCGGGAGTACATAAAAGTAGGGGATCCGTGGATCCTTCTTGACCAGAAACTCTGCCTCCTTTTTGCTTATCCATTCCTCACATTCTGCCTCCTCAACAAGGCCTGTGATAGTGCCTCTGAGGCGTTCAGTGGGATCAGATGGAATGGGAGTGTAGTACCGCCTATCTCCCAATTGTCTAAGGCACTCTGTCTCGTAGTCCTTGTGTTCATGAGTACAGTCGAACCCCCCTTGTCGGCCTGCTTGATTGTAATCACTGGATCGTTGGCTAAAGATTCCAGTATTTGTAATTCAGCTCTCGAGATGTTTTGGTGATTCTGTTGGTAATTCAAGGTCTTGATTTCTTTAAGGACAGCCTGTTCATAAGTGAGGACTTCATTAGGAACCATCCCACTGTGTGGGGTGAAAGTTGAAGGATTGTGTAGACCAGAATCCTCAATCGGTTTATTTGGTCTCCCTTCAAAAAAGGCCCTCAGCCTAATTTTTCGGAAAAATTTCTGTATCTCGCATGTTTGTTGGAACAGGTCTATTTTAGGGGTTGGTACAAAACCAAGACCTTTCTGTAATACTTTTTCTTCCTCTTTTGAGAGTTGGCGTTCTGAGAGATTACCAACCAGGCTTATTTGCGTGCCGTCATGCTCCTGGTGTCCATCCCTTGTTGGGGTGTTGCTTCCCACTGCACTCTCTTCTCTGGCGCGTTCGCCCTCGCCCTCTGCCCCAACCTCTGCCTAAAAAAGGTCGGTTACCACCTTGTGGAGCAAACTGAGGAGGATATTGCGGGCCATAGGGGGGAAAAATCTGTGGAAATTGGGGGAATTGCCACAATGGTGGTATTGGGTATGGAGGATGTTGGAAGTTTTGATTACCTTGTCCTCCCTGCCCTCCCCCTCGTCTCCCCCTGCGCTGTTGTTGTTGTGTTTGCCAGTCATCTCCACTGGAATCACTTCCACTGTTTGAGCCCCTTCTAGATGAGGCGGCACTCGAGTCTGATTGGTAATTAGTTCCTGGTGGAACATAGTCGTCTTTTAAGTATGGATATACCTTTTCTTTAGAGAACCGTTTGATGTCTTTCTGTAATTTTGTTCATAAGGTATTCCTTATGCTCGGCCAACTCTTTGTTGAGTTCTGTTAGTTTGGTTTTGAAACCCGGACTGGGGACTGCTGATTTAAGAGCACTTTCCGCAGCTTGTATGCGGGTCAGTAGTTCATCTGCTAGACGTTTGGATGTGTTCACAATCAGGATTAGCAGGTCATGGGTGCAATTCCATGAGATTTGTGACCACTCAATTTTGAATTGTTCGTCCTCCGAGAAAATTCTGGGGAAGTTCTTTACAATCAGCCCATTTGGAGCAATTTTGGCCTTGAAATATTCTGCCATTAATGCGCCGTGGAGAGTTATTCTAACCCATTCCCTTTTTAAGTCGGAAAGGGCTTGCCAATCGGCTGTGTTACTCCCTGTGGCTGTATTTGTCTCTAAACCAAGGATTGATGGGGTTCTCAGAATAGCTGCTGCATCTTCTTCCCCAAAACTCAACCCCTGTCCGTCATTCTTGTGGAGACCACCGGGGAATCAAGGAGAAGGAGTTGTTCCTAAAGAACAAGAGAATGTTATGATCGAATTGTGAGTTAATCGTGCCACTCCTTTGTGGGTGGCGTTTACACCTTTTACCAAATTGGTCTAGGTGTAAGTTGGGGGATAGAGCCGGTCTTACCCGCCAGAAAGTAACTCCCACGGTGGTTAGCCGTGCTGGGAATGTGTTCAAAAAGGAGAGAGAGAATGATCCAGAGGGATCAATAGGGGCGTAATTACCACTCGCGATGAGCGGAGGGTCCAGCCTCGGTCCGTGCCCTCAGTCAGTATTATTAACAAGAAAATAGAACAAGGCTGTTCCTCGGGAAGAAAGGATAGTGTGATGCACTGGTCAAAAGAAAGAGTGGTGGTTAAAAGGTGTTAGCCTCCCACTGGGTATCCATTGTGTTGGATATGTTTGCCTCACACACCCTTGCAGGTGTCATGCTTCATCATAGGCGTTGCTCCTCGTTGGGTAGGCGGTGCAATTCCCAACGGGCTCACCTCAAAGAGGGGCTCTTTAGCGGAGATCTTTTGAATCCAACTGCCTATGGGTGAAGTGTGGGTATGGGGCCAGAGGGGTTGTAGACTTGTATGTGAGTTAAAATGTAACGTGGGGTACCAGAGACTACTTTATTCGGGTGGTCCCTCGTTACAATTAAAAGGGTAAAGCTAGACTAGACTTTCTGGAAAATAATGTTTCCTTGTTCTAGACTAGGCTAGGAAGTATAAAAACGGTCGACATGTTTCTCGCTATGTAACAATGACTTGCGATTCGTCAGGACCTATATGGTATAGTCTACAAAACAATATGTTCTTGTGACTATATCAAACTGTGTTGCTCATTATCAATGTATGGGAAGAATTTTTTACCTCAATAGTGCTGTTCCTTGCCTACAGTGGGGAACAAAAGAGGTTGATTATGAGCATGAGTGACATAGTTACAGTGACCAGGTGCATACAAAGTGACATGCTCTATGGTGCAGTTGCGCGCTGAACATGTAACAGATTAAAAGCTGGACCACGCGTCATGCTTCAATGTGGTACAGCGTGGATTTAAAGTGCAGCATATGAGTGAGAGGCTGCATGCCAGTGGATAAAACGATTAAAAACAATGTGGCAGTATTCAAGTTATTCTAATGAGAATAGGTATTCCCAACTCACCTAAAGGTCAGGAATTATTCGCCCCATCAATACTCGGCGGGTTGTACAGCAGGAAAGGTGCCTCTGAATTATAGGCTGGGTAATAGGGAGTTTAAGAACAAAGTTTGCATCGTATAGCATCATAATCAGGAAACATCCATCAACTATGTGTTAGAGTCCCTTGTCTATGAGGTGGGATCGGTTGCTACTCAACAGAAGTGGCCAAATCCCAGGTGTGTGTGTGGGCGGTCAATGACCCTAATCCAATACTACACGGACAGTTGCCAGATGTATAAATGCCGGAAAGGAGACCTATACCCCGGTATTATGTATTGGCTGATGATTCTATCAGAACATTGGGACCTTCCTCTCGCCATCCGTTATTTTCAGTCCCTAGAGGCTAACCTACATAGTGCCTGTGTAACGTGAAGCCGCGCCGGCTATGGGGAAATTATTGAGGTAAAAAATTCTTCCCATACATTGATAATGAGCAACACAGTTTGATATAGACACAAGAACATATTGTTTTGTAGACTATACCTTATAGGTCCTGACGAATCGCAAGTCATTGTTACATAGCGAGAAACATGTCGACCGTTTTTATACTTCCTAGCCTAGTCTAGAACAAGGAAACATTATTTTCCAGAAAGTCTATTCTAGCTTCACCTTTTAATTGTAACGAGGGACCACCCGAATAAAGTAGTCTCTGGTACCCCACGTTACATTTTAACTCACATACAAGTCTACAACCCCTCTGGCCCCATACCCACACTTCACCCATAAGCAGTTGGATTCAAAAGATCTCCGCTAAAGAGCCCCTCTTTGAGGTGAGCCCGTTGGGAATTGCACCGCCTACCCAACGAGGAGCAACGCCTATGATGAAGCATGACACCTGCAAGGGTGTGTGAGGCAAACATATCCAACACAATGGATACCCAGTGGGAGGCTAACACCTTTTAACCACCACTCTTTCTTTTGACCAGTGCATCACACTATCCTTTCTTCCCGAGGAACAGCCTTTTCCTATTTTCTTGTTAATATGATTTGGCGGATGCCAGCGGACTAGATAACTCTCCAGATACTGGAATGCTTTCTCCCCTACTGTGCCTATGAAGGTGGGAGTGTCATTTGCAATGGTGGAGAGCGGCAGAAGTCTTGGACCTAAGCTTGCCTACAGTGGCAGTCAAGACGGATGTCTTGACAGAAGTGCTTCAACCTTGAGTGTCCCCTTCTGAACCGCTTCTCCTGTTTAATGATGCTCTTACTGACGTCCTCTTGGGACTTGATCCAAGCCCAACACAGAGGCTCCTATGAACAGGACTATTGCCTGCTGCCACCGTCCTAGGGGACCCTAACTTTAAAAAAAAAAAAAAATTGTGTCTATTCATTCTAAATGATCTAGATTCCTAAGACCTCAAATAATTACAAAAGGAAATTGTCGGATTTCGATTAGATGTGGAGACCCGGTAAGAATACTTGTGATCATCTATTTATCTATACAATACAAAATTAACACATCAAACTAAAAATGTAAACTTTCCCCCTCCCCCCGGTTCCTGGCCCACTTTTATATACCAACACATATGATGTATTGGTATTCACTTAAGTAAAACAAAGAGATATAAAAACATGCACATTTATACATCCCTAGACAACAAAAGGCATGGAGAAGTACAATATTATATCGATTCGGTCCGGTTGACTAATGGGGATGTGGGAGATATGGGTGGAGATATAGCTGAAGAGGGCCTATTCGGAGGAGTTGAAGGAGTGAGAATATCTATGGCTTTAAATGTTTCTAGCATTTGGTCCCTCTCCATAGAGATAGGAATCGTACGCAGGCCTCTAAATTCTTCTTGCCTAAAATTGCACTCTCTACAGTACCCCACCGGTCCATTTCGGTGTGCCAAGAAAGTGGTGTGGGGGAGAAGCAGACTTCCACCTCATTGTGATTGCTCATTTTGCTATAAGTATGGCCAGAGCGGCGAATCTGTACTGAACCTTCTGTCGCTTGGGGCGTTTATATAGACCCAGCAGACAACTGTCTGCCGCTGACTAAACATTTGTACCGGTGACCTCCTGCACTCTATAGCTAATCATGTGCCAGTATACTTGTAGTTGCGGACACTCCCATAGCATATGCAGTAAATCCGTGTCCTCCCCCTGGCATCTAGGACAGGAAAGCTGTGCGTTAGGGTATAAACGATTAAGGCAGTGCGGTGTAAGATAAGCTCTATTTAGTATCATGAATGGGATATAACTTTCATGGGAAGTTTTAAAATTGAAGCCCACTCTTTATTCGTTATCTCCTTACCCAACTCCAGTGACCATTTAGCTCGAAGTGAAACTAGCAATGTTCCGGAATGTGCCCGGATACCCCGATAGAGTCAGCGGGTAAGATGGCGTCCTTCTCCCATTAGGTACATTGCGTAGACTAGGTCATGTTTCGGGGTTTCGATCACACCCAGGGGACCCTAACTTAATCACACAAAACCCTACCCCGAAGAGCTTGGTCATTCAAGCCTCCACTTCTCACGTAAATCCAGCCACATTCCCAACCGCACCACCGAATCGGGAATCCAAGAGGTTGGACAACTCAAGCAAGAACATGGTTTCTTCCACCAGCGTAACACTGCATGCTGTTTGGGCCACTGCTCCCATACTCAGTGGGATACGGTTGCACAAGTGCTGCCAAAAGTCCCGGAGAAGGCTGGGGCTGTACTTCCAGGCGGTTGCCAATGGGAGAAACGCAGCTAAGTACACTATTCTATATGGACAGGAAAACACCGACTCACTGGGCAGAGCAGTGTCATCGACAATGGCTTTATGGCGCCACGCTTTGTTGAGAACGACTGACTTTTCTGGGGATGCCCAAGCGTCACTTTTGGACATGTCTTTTGATGGCTCTCATCTCTTTGGAGACCAGGCAGATTCAGCGCTGGAGAGCTTTAAGGCCAGAATGGCTACGGAGAGGTCCTTGGGCCTTTCCATGGCTTTTCGTCATGCCAATCCGCCTTTCGCTCCTTTTTTTTGCCACTGAAGGGGCTTCCAGCCGTGTCAGTACCTGCCAGCCACTGCAGCGCACAAGCTTTACAGCCTCTGTATGTCTGAGTTCATGGTACACACTGCCTTTGTGGGTCGGGCACCCAACGGTGGGGCCGGTCCACCCCCAGGAGCCGGAGCCTCCAAGCCCTTATAGTCTTCCCCTTTATTATCATGGGCACCCAGTGGGTGGCAGGATCTGTCACCATCTGCTCCACTGGCAGTCTATCACATCGGACCAATGGGTTCTGCAGATTTCCCAGAGGGGCTACTCCTTCCCCTTCAAGACTACTCCTCTACCCATGTCACCTGCTTGCGATAGACTGACGGAGAACCATCTTCGTCTGCTCCATCAGGAAGTGACGGCTCTATTGGCCAAGGGGGCCATAGAGAGGGTGCAGCCGGCAGAAGAAGGTTGTGGTTCCTATTCCCACTACTTGTTGGTGCCCAAGAAAGATGGAGGCCTTCGTCCTATCCTAGACCTGCGCCATCTCAATTTCTTCCTCAAGAAAAAGTTCAAAATTCTCACACTCACACAAGTCTTGTCTGCTCTGCACCTGGGAGACTGGATGGTAGCATTAGTCTTGCAGGACACATATTTCCACATTCCCATCTTGCCTGCCCCAAGCTTTACCTGCGGTTCACCGTGGGCCACAACCCCTCTTTCTGTTCACTGTGTTTCCTTTTGGCCTCACCAGCGCCCCTCGGTGTTCACTGAGATCTTTTATGCAAACCAGCTTACACTGCAATCTCTGTAGCACTGAGCACGCTTGTCTTAATTTACGAACTGTAGGATAAAAAACGGATCGTTTTTAGAATTTTTTTTAAAACTGTGTAGGTTGTTTATTTACACACTGTAAAGCATACAGCATACCTCTAACCTGTGTAAACGCATTTTCGCCACTTTGTCACGGCTCTTACCGCCGTTAGGGCTTCAAACCGGGGCCAGGATTTTCCGCCTACGGCGGCCATTTTAGGGTGGGCTAGAGTGGTGAGAGCACTCTAGTGTCCCCTATAAAGGGAGACCTGGGATTGCGCTCGCGAGATCTTTTATGCAAACCAGCTTACACTGCAATCTCTGTAGCGCTGAGCACGCTTGTCTTAATTTACGAACTGTAGGATAAAAAACGGATCGTTTTTAGAATTTTTTTTAAAACTGTGTAGGTTGTTTATTTACACACTGTAAAGCATACAGCATACCTCTAACCTGTGTAAACGCATTTTCGCCACTTTGTCACGGCTCTTACCGCCGTTAGGGCTTCAAACCGGGGCCAGGATTTTCCGCCTACGGCGGCCATTTTAGGGTGGGCTAGAGCGGTGAGAGCGCTCTAGTGTCCCCTATAAAGGGAAAAGGCGATCTCCCGCGCTAGCGGTCGCGTTTGCGGTAGCGCCATCCCTGCACCGGAGTCTCCCCTGAGTCAGCCCGTCTGTGCCCGTCAGCGTCCCGGAGGCACTCGGGACGCGAGCCTGGTGGCTTTTCTGAGGGCTCCTGGTATGATGTACAATAGAGATGAACTTTTGTCCTATAATGCACACACGGCCCTGTGTCAGCGAGTCATCCCGTATCATACAGGGGCTATTACTGAGTGTTTCACGTGTGGGTGGATTCCTGATCCCACTGAAACTCGTCAGTGCAAGCTCCCTTCTCCAGGCAGCAAATGTGCATTGTTAAACACTAGGTCCCTCCCCCAACATGCTCTTGATATTCATAATCTTTTAACAAATGATGATACGGACTGTCTCTTTCTCACGGAGACATGGCTTGGTGAGGGTTCGGAACCTGATCTGGCTATTGCCATCCCTACATCATACGTTATTTTCCGATGTGACAGAAGTAAGGGAAGGGGAGGTGGAGTGGCGCTCGTTATTAAGAGGCATATTCCTTGCACTATCTTGCCCGTGGAAAACCTATCAAGTTGCGAGACCCTTGCCTTTTCCTTGGCCCTTTCCCCTCATCAATCTTGCTTGGGGATCTTGCTCTATAGACCCCCGGGCCCTCTTGGCTCTTTTACTGAGGATCTGTTTTCTATTATCTCTACACTCAGTCTCAGGACAAAACACTGCCTAATCCTAGGAGACTTTAACATCCACATGGAGAAGGGAGAGGATCCTGAAGTGCAAAAATTCCTGGATATGACATCTTCAATGGGTTTTCATATGCACTTGCGAGCTCCTACGCATGAGAAAGGGCACACTTTAGATCAAATTTTTTCGACCGTGCCAGTGTCCCTCTCCTCCCTTGCCACAGTCCTCTGGTCGGACCATTTTCTAGCGAACTTCGTGATAGTACATCACCGTATGGCCGATCGCAATATGCAGCGGCAAACAGCACGTATGTCTAGAGCCTTTCACAAAGTAACTCCAGCCATGATTATCCGCGACTTAGAAATCTATCCTTGTATTCTCACCGGTAGACTAGAGGACGATGTAGTGTGTTTTCAGAACTGGCTCACCGCACGTCTAGAAGCTCTGGCACCACCTCGCCAGGTCAGGTCAGAATGGGCAAGAGCATCGGCTCCTTGGTTTTCAATTACACTGGCTGGTAAGAGAAGGCACTGCAAGAAGTTGGAGAGAGCCTGGCGGAGGCAGTATGATACATCTGCCAAGCAGTCCTATAGAGAAGCAGTGAAGGAATATCACAGGGAGATTACGGCAGTGAAAAAATCCTTTTTAGCTAAAAGGATTGAGGAAGCTGACAATTCCTGCAAAGAGATCTTTAAGATTGTAAAAGAATTTATCTCTCCCTCCTGTTGTGCTCCGACGTCTGTCTTTTCTGAACAATGGATTTCGGAGCTTGCGGCATTTTTTTCTAATAAAATTCGTATCATCCAGTCGGCCTTGCAAGGAGCCCAAAACATCTCAGATCGTGGCTCAGCGGCTGACGGCCCTCTTAATCCATGGTTATATTCATCTGTATCAGACACAAACACTCCTATTCTTGACCGCTTCCCTGTTTTAGAGCTGCAGGCCTCGCTTGACCTACTGTCTAACCTGAAATCTGGCTCTCCACTTGACCCTTGCCCTGCCAAGTGTCTTGCGACCTTGGCGCCTGCCCTGAACTCTATTATTAATCCTATGATTAACATGTCTTTGAGCTTGGGAAAAGTTCCCTCATCTTGGAAGCAGGCCTTATTAAAAAGTCGAATGCAGATGCCAAATTGCACTCCAACTATAGGCCAATCTCTTTGTTGCCCGCCCTGGCCAAAATTGCGGAAAAGCATGCACATTCCACCTTAACCAGTTTTCTTGAGGTTAATTCCTTACTACATCAGTCTCAGTCGGGGTTTAGATCTAACCTGAGTACTGAAACTGCGTTGCTTGAGGTGACGGAGGCTGTAAAGGAAACTCTTGACAGGGGTGGAAAGGCCTTGCTCATCATGCTCGATCTGTCGGCGGCTTTCGACACCGTTCCCCATGACCTTCTCCTGACAAGACTCTGGGAGATTGGCCTGAGGGGAACGGTGTTCGAATGGTTTCAATCTTTTCTGGCCGACCGCAGACAAACGATCTGGGCCCCCCCATTTGCCGCCCCTATGCCGCAGCTTGAGGTTGGAGTCCCGCAAGGCTCCATACTCAGCCCCTCCCTTTTTAACATCTTTATGTCACCTTTGGCGGCTCGGGTGGAGGAGTTAGGGGCTCAGGTCGAGTCCTATGCGGACGATACGCAGCTCCTGTTCACTTGTGACAGGGGCTGTGATTTCGACGGAGCAGCTATCCGGAAATGTTTAGAGTTTGTGTTTGAATGGTTCGGGAAAAGCGGCCTCAAATGCAACTCGGACAAATCCGAGATACTGTTTTTTGGCTGCCCTGCAGACTTAAGATAGAGGCACTGGTGGCCTGCAAACATGTTCCCCCCGGCAAGCGATTCTGTCACAGCTAAGAACCTGGGCATGTTGGTTGATAACACTCTTTCCTTCACGGCCCAGGTGGCTGGCCTGACGGGGAAGTGTTTTGCCATATTAAGGATGTTAAGAAAGTTTTTGCCATATCTATCCTTGAAGCACAAGAAGATCACGGTCCAGGCCCTGATAGGATCACGCCTGGACTATGCTAACATCCTTTACCTGGGTCTTCCTGAATATCTGTTGGCCCGTCTGCAGATAGTCCAAAATTCAGCAGCCAGGGCAATCTTTGGCCTTACTAGACGAGCCAGGGCGAGCAACCTTCTTGTGACTCTGCACTGGCTGCCGATCCGAAAGCGCATCGCTTTTAAGGCTTTAACTATAGCCTTTAAAGCGCTCCCAATTTCGGCGCTGGTTACTTGCAGAAAAGGGTCAACTTCTACCTACCATCTAGACCCTTGAGGTCGGCTGCCCAGGCCAATGCCATCGTGCCGTCAGTGCGACGTGTGCGCTGTGGAGGCCGTTCTTTTAGCTACCTTGCCCCTCGTCTCTGGAACACTTTGCCCTTGACGCTGGGAATGAGCTCCAGTTTGTTTGCTTTTAGAAAGGGACTTAAAACCTATCTTTTTGCTCTGTAGGCTGTCTGTGGTTTCTGGTGCCGCATGGCTGTATGTTGTTAGTTGCTGGTGTTTGTGTGAGGATCTATAGCGCCGGGACGCTCTTTGAGCAGCTGAGCGCTTTACAAAACCCCCAGTAACATAACATAACATAACTAAGGTGATGGCAGTGGTTGCAGCTCATCTGCAGCAATCAGAGATGCCAGTCTTTCCCACATCCCAACTGGCTGTTGAAGGAGAGCTTGCCCCCGGGTGTTGTGTCCCACCTCCAGACTACGGCAGACCTCCTACATTCGCTGGGGTTCACTATCAACATGCCAAAGTCACACTTAACTCCCTCTCAGACGCTCCATTTCATCTGAACTGTTCTGGATACAGTGCAGTTTTGGGCCTATTCTCCCGAACGGCGAGTCCAGAAAATTCAGGCTATGATACAGATGTTTCAGCCTCTTTCCTAGATTTCGGTGAGACTGACTCCGAGGCTGCTGGGACTCATGGCCTCCTGCATCCTGCTGGTGACACATGCCTGCTGGTATATATGGCTCTTCAGTGGGACCTGAAGTTCCAGTGGACGCAGCATCAGGGAAATCTCTCTGAAATGGTCCAGATCTCGTAGGGACTTGCACAAGATCTGCAGTGGTGGTTAACAAACTGTTATTAGGTCAGTGGCAGACCCATCTCCCGTCCCCAACAAAGTTTGACAGTAGTGATAGATGCATCACTTCTGGGAAATGGTGGCCATCTGGGAGAGGTGGAGATCAGAGGCCGTGGTCTCTGGCGGAATCCGTACTCCACATCAACCTTCTGGAGCTCCAGGCAATTTGGCTTGTATTAAAAGCTTTCCTATCCTCCATCAAGGTAAGGCTAGTGCAGGTGTTAACGGACACTGCAACAAACGTGGGTGGAGTCCTGGACCTTGGCTGGAAAGTCAGGGCATTTCCCTGATGGTTCAACTCCTGGTGGACTCTGTATGCCAGGGTGGAAAAATGTAGCTGCAGATGCCTAGTGGATCATGCATGGTGTCTTCATCCGGAGGGTGTGCAAGGTCTCTTTCAGAAGTGGGGAGAGCCTTGGTTAGAACTGTTAGCTACCGCTGTGAGAACGCACAATGTCAGCAGTTCTGTGTGCTGCAGTTTCCAAGGCGCATTTCCACCCATACCACACCTGCCCAGAGTTCTCAAGAATATCGGAAACAACTGGGCCCAAGTCATTCTTGTGGCTTCAAACTGGGCTTTGATATCCCGAGCTGTTGAGCATGACCATCGGTCCTCCAATCAGGCTGCCCCTTCGAGAGGATCTTCTGTCGCAGTAGCCGGGAGGGTTTTCCAGGCGAACTAGTCAACACTCCACCTTCTCACTTGGAAATTGAGCAGCGACAGTTGACGGCCTACGACTTTCCACCCGAAGTCTGTGATGTTATTCTCTCAGCCAGGCTTTCCTCCAACAAAAAGGTATACGCCTGCCGTTGGGGCAAGTTTGAAAAACAGTTTGACCCCCCCTTTCTGCTCCCCTTTCTCAGGTTCTTTTCTTTATTCCTTCCCTTGCCTAGTATGGCCTTCTCTGGGTCCCTTAAACGGTTATCTTTCTTCTATCTCAACCTTTCTGTGGTTGCCTGACCAGCCAACACTCTTCAAATCTCCTATTGTACATAAGCTCTTGAAAGGTTTGCTACATATGTTTCCTCCTTCTCCCTTTAACATGCCTCAGTGGGACCTTAATCTCTTCCTGACACTCCTGATATGAGCTCCCTTTGAGCCCTTGCGCAACTGTGCTCTCAGGCTCCTCACCATCAAGATGGTCTTCCTGGTGGCAATAACATCTGCCAGAGAGTCCGTGAGCTTCGGACTTTGTCATCCAAGCCTCCATACCTGAGCATCTACCTAGATGAGCTGCTTCTAAGAACTAGAGCTACCTTTCTGCCGAACTTCACCACTCCCTTTCATGTAGGCCAGTCCATCACTCTGCCTACTTTTTACGTTGCGCCACATCCCTCTAAGGGAGAGGAGCTACTTCACTGACTGGACCCAAAAAGAGCATTGTTGTCCTACCTTGACTACACAAAAAAGTTATGGGTGGAAAACCAACTCTTCATGAGGTATGAGCACAGAAGGCTGTGCAGAAACTGATGTTCTGTATTTCAATCTGCTACGCATTGGCATGCTCTTCCACCAAAGCCAAGGCTGGAACCACTGTATTAGCACTCAGAGTCCCAGTCTTGGACATCTGCCAGGCAGCAAGGTGGGATTCCTTGCACACACATTCATACAACACTACTGCCTCGACAGTTGCGTCTGTTGAGATGAGCACTTTGCCTGTTCGGTCCTGCAGGACCGTCTGGTGTGAAATTGTTTTGCTCATCCACCTGTGCTGCGTTCCTATTCTTAGGTAAGGAATCTGCAGCTAGAAGTCTCTATCAGATGTACAACTTTCTTGCCTTCGGTAACTCCTTATCTGGCAGAGACTCTATCTAGCAGCATATTCCTTACGGACCCACCCATCCCCCCGCTCTGCAAACGGATTTCTCGGAACAGGGCTTTTCCCCTTTCAGGTCCCTAGTTTTCCACACCAGTGGTTTGTGTTCTTCGTAGCTGCACGTTCCTGGCGTGGGAACTCTCAAAAAGTAACCAATGTCAGCATACTGGGGTGGCATCTATATAGGCACCATGGCCGTCACTTCTGGCGCGGATGACGCCACGTGGTGCTGATCGATGCCACTCATGGGAACAAAGGGGTTCTGCTCACGAAAAATTTCCCGGTTCCTGTCTGACACCTATGGATAATTCAAAGGTAAGAAGTATGCAGCTAGATAGTCTACCAGATAAGGTGTTACCAAGGGTAAGTAACTTGTCCTTTTGTCATATTCTTTCTCATAAATGTGACTCTCAAAGAACAGCCCAACACATCTCACCATATTCATCACATTTGTCATATTCTGACTGGTATGCCAGACGTATGATGTTTTCACACCAAAGGCAAGAGGCAGGGAATGACAATGTAAGGGCATTTGCAATTGCCAGCAGGATCTGGAAACAAACTGAAAGTCATTTAAGATGTGTATTGACTCCTACAAACCTTTCGTCTCCTTCTCTTTGTGAAGTTGTCAACCCTTTGAGTGATGACTTACTATTTCTCTTTGGGTGCCCTGGCATAGCAAATGACCTCAAACCTAGTTCTCCCAATTGTCCACATTTACCACTACTGCACAATCACAGGCAGTCCTATGAGTTGGCAGTCTATTTTATGAACATCTTGTTCAGCTATCCTAGACGACAGGCAGAGCACATTACAGCAAAAGGATTTGAGTACGTAGGGGCATCCATAATTTGAGGCACTGTACGGCCAGAGGGCTAGCTGCTGATATTTCCTTTTCACTAGTTCTTGCGCTAAGGTGAAGGTTGTGAAGAATCGAGTGAATAGATCAGTGGTGCTTCCGTCACTCTGTAAAGGTGGTGTGATCATTTTACAATATCTGCCCTTCACTCTAGAATGCAAGCATGCATTCCTGGGGGATTGTATAAAACTAGATAGCTGTAGGGAAAATGATTCTGTTGTTTAATTCATCATTAAGAAGGATTCACAAGAAAAAGCTGAAGGTTCTCTTCCAGGGGATACTCATCATAGTCATAAGCACTGAATAGTCCCGCCCACGTGCCGGATCCCGGAGCAATAGCCAATAATATGCATATATCTACATATTCACTAAATGGGTGAAGAATTTGTTGTGGATATCTATCTATATATATATATATATATATATATATATATATATATATATATATACATAAATACCCTTATATATAGATAATATACATATACAGCCTGAAAAACACCATACTAGGCTCCAAAACTGCCATTATTGCATGTAAAACTTTTACATTTGACCAAATAAAGACCTATAAGTCACCATATATAATATATGTAAAGAAGCAAACTGCCCTGAGTTTCTTTGAAACACACAACCTTTACTTTCAAAGGTAAAAACAGGCAGGATCATAGAGGCAGATTTAGCCTAGACAGGCTGCATAGTAATTACTGAAAAATTGGCGCCGTGCCTTTAAAACCTCCAGGAACCCCCAGGCTCCCATCATGCACCACAGGTGACAGTTAGGTCAGTTCTTTTTTCCGGCTCCTTCTGTGAGGATCCTGGAGCATTGAACTCGCCAGTTGGTGATAGTTTATCACTTTTTTCTGGTAGAATCTTAATTTTTTTGACTTAACTCGACGTCTTTAGTCTATATCTGACTAATTAAGCAATTTTCTTCTGACTTTTGCCTATTTTTTCAATCAAAATGCCGGCCTTATTTAATAAGTGCCCGGCCTGTGGTAAAAGGATGGCCAAGTCAGACCCTCATTTGGTCTGTATTGCTTGTTTGCCTTCAAGTGGAGAAGTGTGGCTCACTGGTTAGAGGAGGCAGACCCTGATGCAGAGGTCAGACCCGGGACCAGGGTTCAATTCCCGACGCGGCAGGGTCTTGAGCTCAAAATGTCCACGGACTCGATAATTCTCGCCTCGGTGCCTACTCGAATCATGGGTTCACACTCTGCAACTCTGGGCAATAGCTTGCTTAATCTCCACTATGGCCCCACTGCGATGGGATGCCTGGTCTTCACCTTGGGGATGCCCAGTAGGGGTTATCTCGCAGGGAAAGCCAGGACGGGTTCCCAAAGCAAGCGCTAAGAGACCTGTCGGTGATTTGGCGCTATATAAATCGAAATTAACATAACATAACATAACATAACATAACATTCCACAAGCCAGAGCAATGCTACCACTGCAGCAAGTTTTCCAAGAGAACCCTTAGAGAGAGGGAGAAGATCAAGCTGCATTCCCTACATGAGAGAGGAGAAACAGTGAGTCACTCCAGAAAGCCCTCTTCTCATCCTAAAGAGCGCAAGGAAAGAGGTGAAAAAAGAAGGCATCTGTCTCCTGCTCCGTCGAGGGACAGATCTTCATCCAAGGTACCTCTGTGCTCAGAGTCGGCGTCGAAATCGCCGTTGAGACGTCCGTCGACGTCGAAACATCCCTCGCCGTCGAAGCATCCCTCGTCGTCGAGACAAGGTGAGAAGAGACAGAGGATGAGATCTCAATCCACGCGTAGGCGGTCCAAGTCTGACCCATCAACGTTGAAGTTCGCCTCAGAGAGGATCTGGACCGACGTCGAGATCGCCGTCGACGGCGTGAGTCCCACTGGCATCGACGTCGAGCCAACCACCAAGGGCTTCGGCGCCGAAGATTCCCAGTCACTCGACGTCTAGACACATGACGTCGACGCCGAAAAGATCGACGTCGAAAGAGATCGCCGGCGAGGAGATAGACGTCGAGGTCAAGGAAAAGGTCTTCTGGGTCTAGGAGATCAAGATCCAGGTCGACGTCGAGGAGGTCGCTGTCAAGGAGGTCGCCGTTGAGGAGGTCTAAATCGGCTTCTCCTCCAGCGAAGAGACCTAGAGCGCTGTCGAAGGACCGTTCGACTTGTGACGCCCCGGTGGTATCTTCAGGGGGTTCTTCTTCCTCTCCAGGGCTTCAAATTGTACAGGTATCTCCAGAGCCCTCACCAGCACCGTCTCCAGCCCGACCAACCAATATCTCGCCAAGATGGCTAGGAGATATCAGAGAGTGGAAGATCCGCAGGATTAACCTACCACGGTCTTCTTCAAGGTCAAGGTCACCTTTGATACAGTTGGTGCATTTTTCGGGGAGTTGCGAGCAGGCTGCTCCGCGAAGGTCCTCATTGGTGAGGAGGAGATCATCACACTCTCCTAGGAGTAGATCATCACGCCACCGATCTTCTAGAAGACGTAGCCCTAGGACTTCCACAGGGTCATCAGATTCCAAGGCAGACTATTCTCCGACTCTTTCATCGTCTCCTCCAAGCAGAATATCGCCAATCGATGATGTTCTGACCTTTAATGAGGTTCTCTGCCGTGGGGCTGCTAACCTCCACATTGAAATGCTGGTCTCTCCCACCAAGACATCGGTAATATTTGAAACCCTGCACCAAAAGTCCTCCTCGAGACCTTTGCTTCCTCTAGTGCCTGGACTGCTGGAGCCTGCGTTGCACAAGTTTCTTACTCCAGCAGCGGTGGGGGCTGTTCCGTCTAGAATCTCAAAGAAATATAAATCTCCAGATAATGACCCTTTCTTCTTGAGGGCTGACCCTCCACCGGACTCTGTTATTGTGTCGGCGGCACGAAAGAATCAGACAGGGGCAGCATCATCATCTGTGCCCGCTGATAAAGACAGTAAGGCTATGGACTCTGTAGGGAAGAGAATTTGTACTACCTCGGCTTCCTACATGAAAGTAGCCAGTGCCTCGGCCCTGCTGGGTCGATATGATTGTTCATTATGGGACGCACTGTCACTTTACAGAGAAGCTCCCTGAAGAGGACAATCAAGATTTTCTTGAGATCCTGCATGAAGATGGCCTAGTAGCCAATCAAGTGATCAGCGCAGCGGCGGATACGTCAGATCTAGCTGCACATGGCTACTCGCATGGAATCTGTGCCCGACGCTCAGCGTGGCTGAGGCTCACAGGACTGAAACCCGAAGCACAACATCGGATTCTTAACCTTCCGTTCAATGGGTCATCACTCTTCGGGTCTCAAGCTGATGATGAGATGTCTCGAATGAAAACCGAGCTTGATACGGTTAAAGCTGTGGGTCTCGAAAAGAGGAAGGACTTCAGGCGACGGTACCGTCCTTACGACCAACGACAATACCAACAAAGGGTTCAAACCCCTCAATGGTCCTCGCAACAAAACCAAGGAAGGTCACTGTTAGATCTGGGGGTCTCTAGTTGGCAATGGTATTCACCTTTGTCCAAATAGGGACCCTTACTTCTAAGTCAGAATAACCCCTGCTCACCCCCTTGGTAGCTGGGCACGAGAAGACAGGCTTATATCGAGGCAGTGTGTTAAGCATTTGTGAATATACACAGTAATACAGTGATAACACTACATATGGACACAACACATGTTTTATAAAAATAAGTGTTCTTTATATAGACCTAAACACAAGACCACAAACGACAAAAATCCACAATACTACACTTAAGATTACTTAAAAGATTATTAAAGTCTCTTAGTTCAAGTTGAGGGTAGATGCGACAAAGTTCTCAACAAAGTACCTGGATGCGTAACGCAAAGTAAACAAAAGGACTCGCAGAAAGGGAGATGCGTCAGTTCCGTGACCCGGGGGAACGGTTGCGTCCTTCCTCAATGCTTGGGCAGAGTAGGGGACTCGTCGTGAGCCTTACCGGTGCGTAGGTGATGCATAGATTCTCGACCTGTTGCGGTGCGCAAGATGGCGCCTTGATGTGATGCGATGACGATGCGATGATCCAGGGGCGATGCGAGAAGATGGCACCCTTGATGCGGCGATGCGATGACGATGCGGTGATGCCCTGGCAGCCTTGCGACTCTGTAATTTGGAGCCGCGACAGGCCCTGCGACACGCTTCTCCAGTGATGCGATGGCGACTCTCACGATGGCGTCACGCTTCTCCGGTGATGCGACAGCAGGCAGCTTAGATGAACACACGCTTCCAGGGAGATGCGACAAAGGCTCGCTTCTCCGGCATTGCGATGATTTGAGCTGCGGCGGCGACACGCTTCTTCTCGACGCGTCCCGCTTCCAGCTCCCAGCGGCACGCAAGTGACTGGAGTCAGAATTCCCAGCAAGGAAATTCAGGAGGGAGCTAGAGGTGAAGTCTTTTGGCCCTGAGACTTCAGCATGAGGCAAGCACAGTTCAAGCCCTTGGAGAATATTCTGTAGATGAAAGTCCTTACAAAGTTCCTTCTCCCTTTCCCTTGGCAATAAAGCAACCACTGCAGGCCAACCCAGCAAACAGCACACTGGCAGAGGGGCAGTCCAAACTCCTGCAGCTTCCTTGGTTCTTCTCCTTGGCAGAAAGGTGTCTTGTTCCAGAAGTGATCTAAAGTCTGTGGGACTGGGTCCCAATATTTATACCCCAAAATCCTTTGTTCTCTGAAGGCAGAGAGGCCTCTGCCTAGTTCAAACCAGTTCCTGAGCACTTTGTTGACATGACTCTCCTCTTCCTTTCACTGTGCAGGGCAGAGACATCAGCTGCCCCACAGGAGGTGGAGCCAGCACAGGGGAGGGAAGATACAGCTCTGGAGCACTCTGTTGACAGGATTCCTGTTCTCCTTTCACTGTGCAGGGCAGAGACATCAGACAAGCCACAGGGGGTGGAGCCAGCATTATAGAGGGAAGGCCCAGCCCTATTCAGGTCCCAGGTGCACTCTCCCCCTCCCATCTGGAGGTAAATCGCTCTATTCACCACTGGGCTGTCCCAGACTGTCTCCTGGAATTTCCCCAGCCCTGTCACACACAAACCCAGACAAGGAATACACAAACCAGCAGAGGCAGGCTCAAATGGTTGGGCAAGCAAATACCTGCTTTCTAAAAGTGGTATTTGCAAACACAGAATATTAAAATAAACTTTACTAAAAGATGTATTTTATTATTCTGAGTTCAGGCATACTAAATTCGAATTTCTACCATGTTCCCTGAGTCAGTTAGGATTATTATAAGAATGTAATAATCTTCACTGCCCATTCTGGCCTATGAGAACAGGTAGCCTTCAATAGTGAAAAACGAAAATGGCTGTAATTCACTATTAGAACATGCTACACACACCAGAGCATGTCCTACCTTATACTTACAATGCACCCTGCCCTTGGTCCTACCATAGGGGTGTCTAATATGAAGCAAAGGGTAGGTTTAGGGACGGGCAAGTGGGTACACTTGGCCAAGTCGACATGGCAGTGCTAGACTGCACACATGCCTTGCAATGGCAGGCCTGAGACATACTTTACACGCTGCTTCTGTGGGTGGCACAACCAGTGCTGCAAGCCCACCAGCAGCATTTGATCTACAAGCCCTGCCCTGGGCACACAGGGTGCACTGTACTAGGGGCTGACAGTAAATCAAATAACCCAATCGTGGAATAACCAATCAGTACATCAATTTAACATAGGGAGCACTTGCACTGTGGCACTGATTAGCAGTGGCACAGTGCCCAAAGCATAAATTTAGCAAAAACGTATCAAAATAGAGGAGGCAATCTGTCAAAGATGGAAGGGAGACTCACGCCAATGATGTCAGGTCTAACAGTCACAATTCTCCCAGCGTCGTCCTGGTAGAGGAAGAGGTGGCAATTCAAGACAGTCCACACCTGCTGCTAAGCAACAGCAACAGATTTGAGCTCTTGCTTCCCCTATCTCCGTTACCCACTCCGGTGGGGGGAAGTGTACGTTTTCATCTGGAAGAGTGGACAAAAATCATGCTAGACAGGTGGGTGCTGAATATTGTAAAGAATGGGTAACCATCAAATTCAAGTCCTCTCCACCTTCCATTCCTCCTCAAAAGACTGTCACCCATCGTATAAATCTGTTGAGGGAAGAGGTGTCTGCTCTACTCCTAAAGAACGCCATTGAGGAGGTCCAATGGCAACAACGTCGGCAAGGGATCTACTCCCCATATTTTTTGGTCCCAAAGAAAGGTCCAAACAAGGAGTTCAGGCCTATACTAGATATCAGACGTCTCAACAGATTCATACTCCGAGAAAAGTTCAGAATGCTGGCATTACATCAAATAATACCACTTCTGCATCAAGGGAACTAGATGTGTTCCATAGATTTCCAAGATGCCTATTTCCACA
This sequence comes from Lissotriton helveticus, assembly GCF_964261635.1. Taxonomy (NCBI): domain Eukaryota; kingdom Metazoa; phylum Chordata; class Amphibia; order Caudata; family Salamandridae; genus Lissotriton; species Lissotriton helveticus. The sequence continues at coordinate 358,122,975 of NC_136057.1, read as the reverse complement.
TACCAATCTCGCCAAAGCATCGGACGTTCCTACGGTTTCGCATCCAATCAAACCACTTCCAATTCACGGTCCTGCCTTTCGGACTCCCCGCACTTTCTCGAAGTGCATGGCAGTAGTAGCGGCTTTCTTGAGGAAACAGCACATATTCGTCTATCCTTACCTAGACGACTGGCTTCTCAAGAGTGCATCTCCCACTCTTCTGCAACAACATCTCAAGCAATGTATTCATCAGTTGCATCGGCTCGGACTACATGTAAACTTCAAGAAGTCCATCATCAATCCAGCACAGAGGATACACTATCTAGGCGCAACTCTGGACTCAGTCAACGCAAAAGCGTATCCTTCGGAGGAGACTCTATCATCCATTCTCCTCAAGTGTCAAACTCTCCTGAAGAATCCTCAGCCTATGGCCAGACAGATTTCCTCCCTACTGGGGTCCATGGCCTCGTGCATATTTCTCGTTCCAAACGGCAGGCTTCACATTAGACCTCTGCAGCAGATTCTGGAGGATCAGTGGTCCCCGATCTCCAATCGCTGGGAGGACAGGTTGTCTATACCTCTGTCAGTCCAACTCTCCATCAGATGGTGGATGCAACGGATTCATCTCCTCGTGGGAGTCCCCTTTCAAGAGGACAGGCCTCAACAGACTCTGGTGACGGATGCGTCCCTTCAGGGAATGGGCACTCATATGGGATCATTGCAGATCCAAGGAATGTGGTCAGAGAAAGAGCAACTATACCACATAAAAATGCTGGAGCTCAAAGCTGTACATCTAGCTCACAAAGCGTTCTTCCCGTCAAAAACAGCGAACTCTCTGCTTGTTCAGACGAACAACACAACAACAATGTACTACAAGATCCAGACCTCTGTCTCTGGAAGCACAGACAATCTGGAAATGGCTTCTGGCACAAGATATGAGAATATCTGCAGTCCACTTGCCGGGCGTCCTCAATGTTCAAGCGGACGATCTAAGCAGGCACTTCGCAGAAGCACACGACTGGGTGTTAAAGCAAGAAGTGGTACAAGACATCTTCCACAACTGGGGAACACCAGACATAGATCTTTTTGTGGACACAGAAAACGCAAAATGCTGCGTCTTCGCCTCCAGGTATCCGCAACCAGGGTCCAAGGGGAATGCTCTGTGGATAGACTGGTCAGAGACATTACTCTACGCTTTTCCACAGATTCCACTCATTCCCTTGGTGATCCGGAAGCTGTACGAGGCCAAGACAGACATGATCCTGGTTGCTCCAGATTGGCCTCGCCAGTGGTGGTATCCGGACCTTCTTCATCCATCCAAAGTACCACACAGGAGGCTGCCATGTCATCCCGATCTGCTGACCAGGGCGAGCGGCAAGGTGTTCCACCCCAACCTGCCATCCCTGAGGTTAGCAGCATGGCTCCTGAGTTCATCCAATACGGACATTTAGGCCTCTCACAGGACTGCATGCTGATTTTAAAAGAGGCCAGGAGAGCTTCTACAAGGAAGTCTTATGCTTTCAAGTGGAAGCGCTTTTTCATGTGGTGTACTGCTGAAGGTCATGACCCTATTCGTGGTCAAGAACAGGTACTGTTGCCATACTTACTATCTTTGGCCAAAGCAGGTTTACAGTATTCCTCCATAAAGGTTCACCTGGCAGCAATAACAGCATATAGAAAGTCTCCCACTCAGGCGTCTTTCTTTCAACTGCCAGTTGTTTCCTGGAGGGCCTCAAGAAAGTCTATCATCCTGTTAGGGCCCCGTCTCCTCCCTGGGAGCTAAATGTTGTCCTATCTAAACTTATGGGCCCCCCATTCGAGCCCATTTATAAGGCTTCCCTGCACCACCTGTCATGGAAGACTGCTTTTCTCGTGGCAAACACTTCTGCGCGGCGGGTAAGCGAAATACAGGCCTTATGCTCTACAGAGCCTTATCTTGTTTTTCATGCGAATAGAGTGGTACTAGGTACTCACCCGAAGTTCCTCCCTAAGGTGGTCTCGGATTTTCACATTAACCAGTCAGTCACTCTTCCAACGTTTTTTGCCAATCTGGACACTTCGGCTGAGAGAGCTCTGCACTCTTTGGATTTAAAACGAGTGTTGAAAATCTACCTTGATAAAACAAAGAGTGTACGAAAGTCTGACCAATTGTTTGTTAACTATGGTCCGCTGAATACAGGGTGTCCTGTCTCCAAAAGGTCAATTTCTAGATGGACAGTGTCATGCATTATGTTATCTTATCAGTTGGCACGAAAGCAGCTCCCGGGCAAGCCGAGAGCTCATTCCACAAGAGGAAACGCTGCTACAATAGCAATGCTTAAGAATGTACCAACTCATGAAATTTGTAAGGCAGCCACATGGCGGTCGGTTCATACCTTTGCACGCCATTACTGCCTTGATTCTGATACTCAGGCAGATGCTCAAGTTGGTCAAGCATCCCTGAGAAATTTGTTTGGGTGATATCTGTTGGTAAAATTTTTTGGTAGACTGGTATTCGCCCGCAGGGTATGGGGATGGGCTTGCTACTCTATTCAGTGCTTATGACTATTGATGAGTATCCCCTGGAAGAGAACGATAAGTTAGTTACCTGTAATCCTAGTTCTCTTCCAGGGGTATACTCATCATAGTCATAAGCAACCCTCCCTCCTCCCCGGGCGAATAAAAGGTAGCCAATAGAATTTGGGCTATTTGTTACCCATGCCGTCACTTCAGGCCAAAAGATTGTTTTCATTCTTTTTTTGAAAAACCTTTATTGTAGCATTCAATAAAAATACAAGCATGGGCCTACAACCGCAGGGGCCGGCCGCTAAACAAAATTAAGACCCCCTATATCACAGTACGACACAGCTCATCAGCCGACAACCCTGAGGTCCGGCAGCGATTCAGGATAGAACTTGTATTAGAATGCACAACTGAGTCCCAGGATGAGAAAGAGGTTCCATTTTATATTATTTAAGAAAGGATCAGGTGCCATACAATCAAACAGAAGATTACGGGGGACAGGGCAAGAGACAGGATATGCACGTGAGAACCGCTATAATGGAACATTGGCCCCAAAGCATATGGATCGATGCAAACGACAATACAATATACATTCAATGTTGAGCGCCAGTTCTCAGGGCCTGCCCACCCGGGAATCAGGATATCATAAAAAGCATAAGCACTAAATACAAGTACACGATAAGAATCCGAATGATTCACAAGCTATACTGATCCTTTAAGAAAGAGAAAGGGAAGGAAAGAAAAAGGCCATAGAAATAAAAAAAAAGGCAAAATAAAAAACCCTTTCCAACCCCCCACCCTGCACCCCTGCAAATGGCTACAGCCTAACCCCACTAGCAGCGTGCCTGTCGCCCTAATAACTAAAACCCTAAAAGTAGGAAAAAGAATGGAGGAGGGCTTATCCGTTTGGGCTCCCAGCCCCTTTAGTCCCCCCGCCAGAAACAGACACCCCCTATCACTAAAAGACCAGCGTATGACAACACTTATAGAAGAAATTAGGGGGCACCGTAATACACCGCCCAGCCTTTTAGATCAAACAGTTGCAGGTCGAACACCCGTAAAAGCCACTCCAACCCGTCCCGACCTAGTTGATCTTAACCTTGGCCCTTCCGAATTAGCACACGAACCCCCCCCCCCCAGCGAGACCCAAAGGCACACAAAGGAGTAATAGAGGAGAAGGGAGTCATCAAGAATCAATCTATGGCGACTCGTAGGCAGTGAGTCCACAAGAACTTCAGACGCAGAAGAACTCTCCCTCCTAGATGGACAGTCCCAATGTATCTTGCCCAGGAGTCGTAAAGTCACCAAGAAAGGAGAAGACGACCACAAAATGAATGGAAAGTCAAGAACAAAAGTCTCCTGGAGGGGAACGCCTTTCGATACCTCCAAAGTCGATAGTGGTGGAAGGTTCGGCAATACACTGACGACCTCGGGAACACCTTCCTCCAGGGCACCATCCGATGGTTTCAATACTTGCTTCCTCACGGGGTTCTCGCACGGAGTCAAAATGGCCGCGGTTTGAATGGCTGCAGATTGCTGTTCCAACAGTAAGGCTGGGTCCGGTTCCACCAGGAGGTTCTCAGATAGGCGCCTGTCCAATTTGCACAATAAGACATCCACATGTGAATGAAACGCCCCAATTTCTGCCAATATTGACCTCAGCGATGGCTCAAGCACCGTTCGATCCATAATCTCACACCCGACACCAATCACAATCACCTCCCCGGGTGAATCTGGCTTCCTCAGGGGGGACAAACAGGATCACGAACGCGCAGATGCGGAGGGTGACCAGTCTTTATTTGCAGTCACGGTCAACCCAGTTAAGGCCGCAGGCCAGAGACCCCGACCCACCGAGCCCCGGCGGGCCCAATACCGGGTCCGCGGGGCGGGGACCCCCACCCGCAGCCAACAGCCAGTAGAGTCACTCCTCCATCGATGCTGAGCAATATAAACGATCGCCGCCAAATTCGGGCTTAACAAAGCCTCCACTCCGATTGACCGGACCCAGCCTGGGTCTCCCGGCCGATGTTGTTGCACTGCAGCCCGGCTGTGAAAGTACTCGAGGCCCCGGCTTCAGCGCTGGAGTAGGCCACAATCTTCAACTCGATGTAACTTTGTCAAACCAGCCGATAAAAGTTCCCGGATTTCACCATCGGAGTGCGGAACAGTTCATGTACACAGAGGCTAGGCGTAAAATCAGGATAATGTACAGGATATTACGGCGGGATACGGAGGTCGGCGGAGCCGGGAGCCTAAGCAGCCATCTCGTTTGCTGACGTAGCTCCTCCCATGTTTTCATTCTTTTTTCTAGTTCAAGATGGCAGTTCAAAATGTCCTCTTTATGTTTTTTGCCCAATTAATTATGATGGATTCTTTTTCCTGTTTGATGTCAAGTCATGTTCCTTTCTTCTACATATTTAAGACCGATAGAAAATTCTAGCACTGCACTGCAATGCAGTCAAAGTATATCTTTTACGGGATTTATCTCCCTCTTGCTTTTCACCTGTTATGGCATTGACCATAGAGGGAGTCAGAATGACTCACTCAGTGATCCACTGTAAGCCCACAGTCCCACACTATGTGCTCAATGTGTGGAGAATTTATATTGAGTGTGATCACTCCTTAAAAGGCAAACCAAATACATAAGAAGGGACCTAACATCTAGAAGGGCATCTCAGTGGATTTTCACGTGGCAGTGTCTGGAACTCAAAAGAGCACACGAAAACAGCTCTGTGTTCAATAGATAGATGTTGCAGAAATGAGGGTGATAAGTGGCGTATCTCCGCCCGCTTCTGGGATCAATTTGACTTTAAAAATCCCTTCTGTTTAATGAATAATCCCACACTAATTTGGTTTGAGTTAAATTACAGTATCTAAACCTCCATAGGTGTCCTCCCTTTTTAAGTATGACTTCTATGGTGCTTCCACCATCCATGCTGAACATACTGAGTCTTTATAATTAATTTAAATGATTTGTTGAGCCTCCTTTAACCATTGGCTTTATTTGCCTTGGAATCTTCAGCTTTTGGCTTGAGACATTGTCAGTAGCTTCTTGGATAACTCCACAGAACACGAGTTGTGTAGTCCTACTGTTTTTCTACTGGCCTTTTGAGTGTGTCCTTCCGCCTCCATTGGAATGCATGAGGAACTATTTTATATCTCAAATCACTCCGTGACTGGCCCAGTTGCACGGCTGAGTGAGCGCTAAGAAAAGTATCTGAAAAATAGATGCCATAGAAAAAAGGGTGCTTTATTTTTTTGTAGCATCCATTTTTCAACCACTTTCATCACTGTATGCTGCTCACCATATCCTCTTTGTAGAAATCTCATTTTCCCTTCTTTCTAGATCTTGTTCATTGGAACAATTTCGTAGAATTCTCAAGGATGAAAAGAAATTGTTCCAATGAACAATATTTTGAACCAAAAAACAAAGAGGTCAAAATACGATTTCTACAGAGTTTGTGGTGAGCAGGGTATAGGGCTACAAATTTCGATAATCAAAACAAGATTACAAGTTTTAATCACAAGTGATAACAAGAAAAAGACAACGAAAGATGAACCAATACAGCATGTACCTGCATACAACAAGGAAGCAGAAGACATTAAACAAATATTTCAGAAATATTGGAACATAATTGACAAAGATCTTGATGTTGGGCCATTAGGGGGCACAAGGACTAATATCATGTTCAGGAGAGCTCCCTCTCTTAAGGACAAATTAATTAGAAGATATTTCACCAGTGTTAAAGAGCAAAACTGGCTGTAGGATTCATAAAATGGGTTCTCAAATTGTAGAATGTGCAAAGCATATACCACTGGAAGAAAATGAAGGAAATTAAAGATAAAGATGGCGCAGTATTAAAGATCAATATAACTATTACATGTGAATTGCAGTATGTAGTCTACATTTTAGAGATGCGCATCCTATACCACTAGCAAATATCCTAACACATATTCATAGACACACGCCTAAAATTGAAATAAACACCATTGACACCACCTATGAAATCTTTAAAAGACGCTAGCATAACGCATATGCGCGATCTCTATCCTGAGGGCAGTTGCATTACAGGGTGTGACCTGGACTACATACAAAATTCCACCTTACTTTTTCAATATTCATGTTATCGTCTGAAGCGTGCGATCAAGGACCATTACCCGGATTTCCCTGCTGAGCCCACTACGCTTCAATCATTACAATTACTATTAGTAACCCCCACGAGATAAAAACTGATTACCAAATTATACAGAGCTGTGCAAGATGAAACAGTGTGGGAGCCAGACAAAGTCTTGCGTGCTGGAACGATATATTTGTCAGGACTCATGGGAGGTTTCCTCCTTCTAACTCTATGCTGGCTACCATCTTCCCCCCTACAAACTTACCAAAAGTCAGATAATCCCTCAAGCTGGAGTGCTTGTTAGCACCGATGGAATTCCAAGATGGCTGCCAACATGCACCTACTGCGACAGCACACCACTGTTAGCAGTCTAGCCTTTTAGGTTTCATGACATCTGGTGAAGTGTGCTTCAACATTCCACTGTGCACTTCACTGAAGAAATAATTGGAAGAGAACCTGTTTTCCCCAGCGTCGTGGAAGTCAGTTAAGGTAGTTGCGATAAAATCGGGGTTAGCTTCGTCGGAACTACTTTCCCTCACTAATCAGGTTAGTGTTCAACTATGTAGCTAATATAAAATATTCTATGAGAAAAGGTTATCGTATCAGAGGTAAATTTCTATTTGAAAAGGAAACTAAGTCAGAATATATTTTACTTCATTTGAAAACTGGAAATACCTTTCAGTAATTGCTTTCCTTAGCCCAGAAGATTAAATCAAATGCTTTTTGAATCAGCTGTCTTTTTCAGCTGTTGCTGAATCTGTCAGACCCGGGCGTGACCTTTCAACACACTATGTCTTCTTTGACTGAAACTTGTTCACTCTTCTGAGAATTAATTAAAAGGTGAAGTCAGGGTCAAAAGCCCAGCATATTTCTTTCTCATGCTATGTGTTAGTTTTGAAGATAAATAAGGTGAAGGCCCACTTAAAGAACTCTAGTGATGTTCTCCTCACGTATGGCCAGAATAAATTAACTCTTCAGCAAACATTAAAACCGGGGGCAGAATAAATTGTGCTTCCAGCAAACATTAAAACCAAAGGCCTGAATAAAACTAACGCTTCCGTTTAACATTTAACCTAAGTTCTGAAGCATTGTTTAAAAACTAATTAAAGACATAAAACCAGTCATCCCACTCCAGAAACCCCAGTTCAAGTCCCACTCCTGTCTCTTAACAGTGAGTTAATAGAAAGAAAGAGAAACCCAAATATTACGTAAATTAGGAATACAGAAATAAATACTTACCTTATATTTCTTACATTAAGGAATAGCTGGATCAAGTGCAGATTGTAACTGAGAATGAAAAGGAAAGAGATCTGAATGAAGACTTCTAATACAACCTACCAAACAATACATGAGAAGTAGAAGAGAAGTAAGCTTCAGTAAACATTCTGTTAGATAAGTTATTTATACACCATAGAAAAAACAGTAAGTTAAAAGGCACAGTAAATAATGGTTTTTACATGTTAATGTTGCAGTCCTGTACGAAGAAGAAGACATAGCTGAACAGGCAGAATATTGGAGCAGTCTCTTCTCTGTCCCCAACCCCTTTTCCCCCTTAGAACTTACCTGCAATGGAATACTAAAAGACCTAGCAGGGTTGGTTCTGAGAAGGGTATTGGGATCCAGTGTCATTCTGCTCCTGTGTGGTTCAAACAGCAATAAGTATTTAGTCCCTTACAATATTAGATCACCAGATTACTTTGAAAGAATGTATGTTAATGGGCCGCCTCACATCTAATGGTAATCTTCGTATAATTCACTTTAAATTTATCACTCAAGTATACCACACCCCTGTCAAATTGCACAAAATGGGCCAAAGAGAATCCTATCAATGTAGGCGATGTTGGCAAACTAACGCCGACTTCCTACATCCTGCATGACAATGCAGACTGATATCAAAATACTGGGAGGAAGTGGTGGAATGTATACACACTATGACAGACGTCGTATTACAAAGCACACACCTGGAGTGCTTGCTTGTCTACGTCCCCCAACCAAGAGGCACTTTGAGCAGGTTTGTTAGAGTGGCCCTCTTACTCGCCAAGCAGCGGATTAGGTTCACGTGGGAAAGTAAACTTGCTCCAAAACTTAGTGAATGGATCAAAGCTATGGTATATTTTTGTGAAAAATTGGAATTGTATGCTGAGGAATTACCTGTAAAATCCAGGCCTAAAGATATCTGGGAACCACTAAGAAACTACCTATCACTTCATATCCACCAGGTCTATGAGTGCGCTACTTGCCTATCTATATTGTTGTGTTGTTATTTTATTCTGAGTATGTGAAGTGATTCACTATAAGAGGACCTATGCATTGCTTCAACTGTAAATTCTGATCACAGAAGTTTTACTCATTATCATATGTATATTGTTGCACTGGATTATGCTGCCTTGCTTGGCAGCACTGTTTGTACTGGCATAAGAAAATGTAATAAACAGAATTAAAAAAAAATGTAGTCTACATTTTAGAATGCCCCTTTGAACTTAAATATGTTGGGAGTACCAACAGTCCTTTGAGAAAACAACATTTTGAAACACATAAGGGCTTTTCAACATAAGGATTTAACTTAGGAAATTGTCAATTATTATAAAAAATAACCATAACCAAAGACTGAGACAAAGAGTTATTATGCAATGGACATGGTCGTCAAAAATAAGAGAGGAAGAAATCGTACACTCCTGCTTTGACAACTGAAATCCAAATACATTATACAGTTAAGAACTCGAAAGCCTTATGGCCTGAACAGTGATAATGAACTCTATGTCCACTTATGAAACATTGGTTACATCACCTTAAGGAAAGAAGAGTTTTGCAGAGAGATTCTTTTCTGGATTCACATGCTGTGCATAATTCCACCATCTAGTGGTTGGGTCGGGATTTTCTCCTTGTATAGTAGGTTTTTTTTGCTTTGCTATTAAAATCTTTTTATGTTGGGGCGTCTACAGTCGGCACGATTTGGTGCTTGTTTCAGCCTCCTCTGATGTTCAGACACCCTCCCCGAATGTCTCCACTTTTGGTCGCCAATCTTCAGATTCTTTTTTTCCACTGTTGCGTCTGCAAAGCATCTTGAAGGTCTCCAAATAACAAGAGGAAGAAAAAATAAAACGGGATTTTCGTCGAGGAAAACAGAGAAGATCATCGCCATAGCATAGTTCGCCCAGAGGGACACCCACCAGGTGTGCAATCTCTTCCTGCCAATAGACCACAAGTCTGATTCTTCCAAGGCGTGTGCGGAGTTCATGCTGAAAATGCTAAAGACTCAAGACAAGCAAAGACAGGCACACTACGAAATGCAGGGGCAGAAGGAACCGGCCTTACTCAGAGATCTATGGCTATCAAGTGAAGAAGAGGATAATGCTGCTGAAGAAGCGGAAGGAGAGGGCTTTGACGCCGAAAGAGTTATTATTGACCTTGAAAAATAACAGAAGAGTCCAAAGGGGAAACGCCAACTTTTAATGGCAAAAAAGATGAGCCGAAAGCTTTGGATCAATATCACATAAGACAGTTTTGGTACTGAAAATCTCACTGACCTAAGGCAAGTTGAGGCAAAAACAGCCCCTCGGGTCCCATACAAAGGATACTGCAGATGAGAAAGCCTCGGAGAAGACATCGGCGTCGAAGGATGATCGAGGTTGAGAGAAAGACAAACGGCAGCTCTGTTAACAGCAGCCGAAACTTCGACGCTAAAAAAGAGAGCAGCGCCTACACTTGACGCCGAACAACCTGCACTCAAAATCGAGCACAAGAAAAAACGGCTTGAAGCAGAAATGGCTGCAGTCCTTCACAAGAAGAAGGAATTCAACGCCTCACTCCAGAGATTTCAAATACCATTGAAACCTTCAACGGAAAGCACACAGGTGGATAATGATTTGGTAGAAATGGAACCCCCTTTGACATCGGAGCTGCAAGAGGAAGAGGACACAGAAGAACAAGGTCTGTACCAAGACGTCAGAGAGTCGAAAGGCGTAAAAGTATAGTGGCAAAACCTCATGGCAGATTCACCTGAGGAAGCCATAAATACTAATCAGTCGAGGCCATCGTCTCCGGATGATGTTACCATGTTCAATCAGTTTGTTAAGAAGGTGGCAGAGTGGAAGGGAGTACAGCTGAATGAGGAAAAGTCACAGACATATTTCCTACTAGCGACACTACTGCCCTCTCAAAATAAAGGCCAATTCCTTCCAATGCTCGCAGGAAGAGAGCAAATATCTCGACCACCTTCGAATGAAAGTAAAAAGATAGAAATGGTGGGAAGAAAACTCGAAAAGAGAGCAGCAACACAATGGCGCAAAGCAAACTCCAACAGCAAACGCCACAGGTATGACCATGAGATTTGGGAGGAGATGACAACAAACAATTGACACTCTAAAATTGAACTTCCACCCACACACAACACCTGTAGGGAGAGGAATAGGTGGCTACCTGCAGGAGTAGAGGGAGGTCACATTGGACTAATGGTTTATCAACATAATTCAACGTGGCTATTGCACAGAATTGGAAAAACACCCACCAATGTGGGGCCCAAAGCACAACACCCACACAAAGGAAGAAATTACCTATCCTCAAAAGGTAGCAAAAGAGCTGCTACAAAAACAAGTAATAGAGAAGGTACCCTTAAAGGAGACCAATCAAGAAGTGTAATCAACATACTTTCTAATTCTGAAACTGAACCAATCACTTCAGCTCATACTAGACCTCCGCTTCCTAAACAATTTCATAAGAATACAGAAGTTCAGAATGACAGCTCTACAGGCGGTTATTACTCAACTCCAATAGGGGGATTAAATAGCAACAATAAACTTGAATGATGCCTATCTGCACATTCCAATGAATCACAGGCACAAGAATTTCCTGTGCTTCATAATAACCAAAACACACTACGAATTCAGAGTGCTGCCATGTGGCATAAAGTCAGCTCTCAGAGTATTCACAAAGTGCCTGGTGGCCGTAGCCGCTCACCTGAGGAGAAAGGGAATACATGTGTATCCCTACTTAGACGATTGGCTGGTGAAAACAAGTTCTGCACACAAGTGCAGGGATAGCATAAAAACTGTGATGACAATGCTACACGGATTGGGATTCACAATAAATATGGAGAAGTCTTCACCTACTCCCAAACAGTAGAAACTCTTCTTGGGAGCAAGAATAAACAGTACAAGTGAGGCATCCTCATGCGAGAAAAGAGTCCTGGCCATTACACAAGAAGCTCTCTGTTACTGGACAGGTCAATCTCTGACAGTGAGGACGGTGGGGAGATTATTAGCAATTATGGCTTCCTGCATACTACTGATACCACATGTAAAGCTACACATAAGAAAGATCCTGGAGTGGGTCCAAAACCAATGGTCACAGGTGATGGGGAGCTGGTAAGATCTAGTGGTTTCACGCACAGAGTACAGGAGATGGTGGAGGAAGCAAATTTAACTCCAGGAAGACCCTTCATGACGCCAACTGCAACAGTGATCATCACCACAGACTCCTCACATCAATCTGCCTGGTGGCGCCATCCTCTTGTGGGAGCCCTCTCTGTTCATTGCCCTCCCCGTTGTGGCTGTAGTTTCTCTACAATACCCGAAAAGTGGGCCTGACCCTGGTGATAGCTGGGTGACCCCTTTCAGCCGGGCCGTGGTGGAGGGCGACCCCCCTGCATGGAGAGTGGTAACGCTAGAGACAGTGCATATGAGGACTGGTTTTGTTTCTACAAATTTTAGTTCAATGATTTTCTTATGTAATGGCATACAAACATTGACACTCCCCAAGACGAATCACAGGTGGCTCATCTTTTGTTGATAACTAACAGACCCCAGGGACTGCAGAAAGATGTGGCATGGGCATAACCAAAATGCAGGATTGGGTGAGCTTGTCCTACCCACACACTGCGATAAATAAATGGGGTAACATATGTACCGTAGACTAGAAGAGGACTGTGTCAACCCATTCAAAGACTAAGTGAAGACATAAATGAAAACATAAATGAGTGTCCTGTGAACCCTAACAGGATACCCATCAGTCACCACTCGGAACCGCCCTTCATCATTTGGGATTCCTGTACTTCATATCTTGGGTCCACTATCGGAAAAGATAAAAGGTCAGATGGTGTAACCTTTGATTAACCTGATAGTGAACGATATGTTTAGAGAGTCAAGAAGTGCCAATAAGTAAATATGGGGGTGACTGATTTGCAGTGCTAGTGAAAGAAATGTGTTTAGTGATAATAAAATTGGGTGAGGGAGCAACAATGAAAAATATTTATTCTGTTTTCTTGCTCGCTCCTCCAACATTAAAAAAGAGAGCAGCAAAGGTAGATTAAACAAATATCTACCTGAAAATGGTCAACATGTTTCAGCATTACAGAGGGACAGATGAGTCCAATGCTTTCATCAGCACCTAGATAACTAAAGGTGCTACTGCAAAGTTATGGTGAAGAATTAAATTGAAAAGTGACTATATCATTGACATACTGCAACATGAGAAAAGATCACCTGGGTTCCTAGGTGTAGAATTTGCTTGCAGGTGTATTATATGTCACTAATGGGAAGAAAAAAGACACAGACACAAAAATAGTAAAATAACCACAAACATAGATATATTAACGTGTAATCAATCCACATTTAACTGTGACCTTTTTGTTTAGTAGAAAAACACATTGGTTTTACCATTTTTTAAACATGAAGACACTTAGATGTAGTTCTTACATGAGACATCATGTACTTCGTCTTACCATTTAAGTCGAAGTATTTGACCCCACCTCACCTGGCAACGGCTCAGGGATCAAGGGAGGCCCCGCTCTAATAAAAAGGAAGCAAGAACAAGAGCATGTAATTGCTTCCGTGTCAACTAAGAGTTATACAAACCAGTACTTCAAGAGATATATGTCACCAGATGATTGTTTCCAAAAATGATGTAAAAAACACATAATAGAAAAGACCCTGGTTCATGATGGTAAAGTAAGGGTCTTGATTAGAATCAATAGTGTCAAGTTACGTGAAGATTCAGCAACCGCTACCCATAAACCATCGTCAAGCATGGTTCCATAGCGCTTAAATAAATCCGCTTTGTAACGCCGAAAATGAATAAAACCGTCTATAGAATTATAATGAGAGCCGAGTTTAACCTGGTCGCAGCGCAGAGTGTGTTACAAAAAGCAGAAATGCCAAATGAACCATGGTAATGTCCCTCACCTCTCCGTCGGTACCTCTACGCCGTCTTCCAAGCCGGTTGGGGAGGTACCGAACTGGAGAATGGGCTACGGTTAAAAGCACTTCGCTGATTGGCCCGCTGCCGATGATCGGCTCTCGTTATAATTCTATAGACGGTTTTATTCATTTTTTATTCATTTTCGGCGTTACAAAGCGGATTTATTTAAGCGCTATGGAACCATGCTTGACGATGGTTTATGGGTAGCGGTTGCTGATTCTTCACGTAACTTGACACTATTGATTCTAATCCAGACCATTACTTTACCATCTTGAACCAGGGTCTTTTCTATTATGTGTTTTTTACATAATTTTTGGAAACAATCATCTGGTGACATATATCTCTTGAAGTACTGGTTTGTATAACTCTTAGTTGACACAGAAGCAATTACATGCTCTTGTTCTTGCTTCCTTTTTATTAGAGCGGGGCCTCCCTTGATCCCTGAGCCGTTGCCAGGTGAGGTGGGGTCAAATACTTCAACTAAAATGGTAAGACGAAGTACATGATGTCTCATGTAAGAATACATCTAAGTGTCTTCATGTTTAAAAAATGGTAGAATCAATGTGTTTTTCTACTAAACAATAAGGTCACAGTTAAATGTGGATTGATTACACGTTAATATATCTATGTTTGTGGTTATTTTACTATTTTTGTGTCTGTGTCTTTTTTCTTCCCATTAGTGACATATAATACACCTGCAAGCAAATTCTACACCTAGGAACCCAGGTGATCTTTTTTCATGTTGCAGTATGTCAATGATATAGTCACTTTTCAATTTAATTCTTCACCATAACTTTGCAGTAGCACCTTTAGTTATCTAGGTCCTGATGAAAGCATTGGACTCATCTGTCCCTCTGTAATGCTGAAACATGTTGACCATTTTCAGGTAGATATTTGTTTAATCTACCTTTGCTGCTCTCTTTTTTAATGTTGGAGGAGCGAGCAAGAAAACAGAATAAATATTTTTCATTGTTGCTCCCTCACCCAATTTTATTATCACTAAACACATTTCTTTCACTAGCACTGCAAATCAGTCACCCCCATATTTACTTATTGGCACTTCTTGACTCTCTAAACATATCGGTCACTATCAGGTTAATCAAAGGTTACACCATCTGACCTTTTATCTTTTCCGATAGTGGACCCAAGATATGAAGTACAGGAATCCCAAATGATGAAGGGCGGTTCCGAGTGGTGACTGATGGGTATCCTGTTAGGGTTCACAGGACACTCATTTATGTTTTCATTTATGTCTTCACTTAGTCTTTGAATGGGTTGACACAGTCCTCTTCTAGTCTAATGTACCACACATAGCTTTTGGTTTAGACCCTTTGACATTTTTTGTGTTTTTCATGTCTAGTTAGGGAATGTGTCTCTGTTTGGTCTCTAAACTCCCTTAGGCCCTCCTCAACCTTTTTGTTTGTTATGTAACATATGTACCAACTGATTGCATTGATTGTTTGCCCCAGTATTGGAAATTTCATAGATTCCCATAGCTTGTATCATTCCTCTTCGTCTGAATGGGAGCCTCGGTAAATAAAACATACCATAGCAGTAGGTACAAAAGAGAAAGAAAGGCCTAGGCCTCATCTAATTTTGTAGCATATCCACCTCTTTTTGTAAAAGAGACCAAAAACCTGCAACAAACAATCAGTTTAGCCTCACACCATAGAACCCTCCTGAGAGAACCTCAGAGCCTCAGATTTTCTACTGCACGTTGTGCTTAGGGAGTCTCCACTGAGCTCTGCTCAGATTTCTCAACAATTCTTGGATTTCTACTATATTCTCTTCAGAATGTCTGCTAAAGAAAAGAAAGCTTTATTTAAGGCCTGTGCGACTTTATGTTGAAGACAAGCATAAGGATTGTATTTATTGCTGGTACCCGGATCACAAGGCCACGGATTGTAAGATCTGCAGGACCTTTTCTACTAAGACCCTGAGAGACAGGGAAGGACGACTTTTGACCTTGTTACTGAAGATGAAGTCACGGAAAGAAGTAATTTCAAGTGACAGTGAAGATTCTTCCTCAGCAACATCTTCAATGAGGTCTAAGAAGAGGGGTAGGTCTTCCCCTTCCTCTTCAGCTGAGCCTCCTGCTAAGGCCTCTCATAGGTCTAGCAGGCCCAGTCCCAAGAAATCTCTTCACCGAGGTGTAAAGGAGAGGGAGGGACTTGTTCCTGAGGTACTTCCATCTCAGAAGGTGATTCTTGGACCTTCTATTGCCTCTCCACCAAATGAAAAGGCAAAACATTTCAAGAAACCTGTGTCTGTACCTCAGGAGGGGAAATCGGAGAAGAAAACCCATTCGTCGACTACGATAATTCCAGGTACGTCGACGACAACTAAAAGCCAAAGGAGGTCGACTTCGGCTCCGTTGACGGTCCCGTCGTCGACAGCTACGACGTCGTCAGTGGCGTCGACGATGCCAACAACCTCGATGACGGCGATGATGGTGCTGACGTCGAGCTCGTCCGTCTGTCCACCGTCGACGATGATCCTTCCACCGACGACGATGCATTCTACAATGATAATTCCTTCGACAACGACGTCGTCGACGGTGCATAAAGTTAAAATCTCTATTAAAAGACGCCAAATAACACCGGAGATGACATCACCGTGGAGGGTAACACCATTACCTCCTGCATTACTTTTAGACGAGGAATACTCCGATGAGGATGATAGTCCCTATGGAGATGCGTACGGCCCTTCTCAGCTCCGGGTGAAATACCAGGACTCACATTCTGATGATTATTACTTGGAATAACGGCAACTTCCTCCTCGGGATGGGCCTCAAAAAAAGTCACATCAAGGCATGGTGGCCATGCCTTCTTCCCTTATAAGTGACTTGCAGATTATGTTAGAGGGTTTTAGGAGGAGATTTCCATCTCACGCCTCCGAGTCCAGTCAACCACCTTCACTGCCACCACCACCATCACCGCCTCCTCCATCTACGTCTACGGCTCAGCCACCAGACCCAGAACCTTTGCAGGAACGACGGGATCTCATCTCAGGACGGGATGATGATGATGATTCTTCAGGTGATGAACAGAATGTTGAAAAGGTCCCGAATCCGGATAGAGAATGGGACTATTATATCATTCCAGATCCTGCTTCGCCTTTACCGGATCCTGTGGATTCACCTCCATCAGACATTGGGGGTTTCCATAATCTTATGGAGAGAGCTTCAAAGACATTTGGCCTTCCCATTCCGGTGGTCCAATCAGACTGTTTTCTATATGATTTCAAAGAGCCTTATAGAAAATCCATCCTTTCTATCCTCATTATAGAGCACGTATGGAGTGAAGGAAGTCATGCAATCTCCAGCTACCGTTATCCCGGTTCTACTGCGACTGGAGAAGAAATATAAGGCTCCTGATGACAGTTCTGGTTGGCCGACCTAAGTCAGACTCCGTTATCTCTCAGGAGGCTCAGAGAAAATCGAAGAATCCATCTGCACCCCTTACCACACCATCAAATAAAGAGGGTGGATGACTGGACAATGTGGGCAAGAGGTTTTCCTCCATGTCTAGCCTCTTGGTTCAAGCATCCAATTCACTAGCAATTTTGGGACGATATGATCGCCAAATGTGGTGCGATTTGTCTTTATTTGTGGACCTTTAACAAAAACTACTGGGTTCGGGCTCCCAACAGCACTGCTTGCCACAAGCAATATAAACAACAACTGAAAATGCATATGCTGTCAATCCTTTTACTCACATGTTCAAAATAGAACACCTGACCATTAAACAAATGTTCCTGACAAAAAATGTCTGTTTGACTTTTATTTTATTTTGAAAAAAAGGGGGGGGATTATATTTTTATTATTAGAATATCCGCAGATTTTTTCAAAATGATTTTAGACTGAGTTTGTGACCTTATATACAATATACAACTCTTATTTTTACAAACATAGTAATACTTTTTTGAATACAACTCTTTTACAAAACTTTACAAACAACATATAGTACAATAACACTCAGTCACACTCCTCACGACACCACACTATTTACATATCAACAGACAAAATGACAAAAAGGAACATATGAATTATATCTACAATGTAATCGTTTGATTTACAATGAAGCCTTATAACTTAATCTTGTATTTACATAGCTTTTCAAAAGTAAATATTATCCAATTCTTGGTTTTTTAAAGGCTTGAGAGGTCTACGCGTTTCGAACTCATATGAGTGAATGAGTTCTCATCAGGACCAAGGTCTCTCAGTCACTAAGAAACCGGTAACACAACTGCAGGTAATCTGGACACCCGGCTCTATGGTTTAGGAGGGGCCAGGCTGGATGACGACTCTGGGCGCTCGAGATATCTTCGGTCTTGGTGCAGAGTCTTCAAGCCGCCGGTGTAGTGTCGGATCGAACGATGGTCCGTAGCACTTCAGATTTAATTCTGCCGGCAAGTTTTCTCAGCGCTGGGCAGCGTTCCGTGAGTGAGTCGTCCTGCTCTTCCGGGTCCGCAAAGGATCCTGGGAGTATGGGCGGATCCCAGGATCCTTTGCGGACCCGGAAGAGCAGGACGACTCACTCACGGAACGCTGCCCAGCGCTGAGAAAACTTGCCGGCAGAATTAAATCTGAAGTGCTACGGACCATCGTTCGATCCGACACTACACCGGCGGCTTGAAGACTCTGCACCAAGACCGAAGATATCTCGAGCGCCCAGAGTCGTCATCCAGCCTGGCCCCTCCTAAACCATAGAGCCGGGTGTCCAGATTACCTGCAGTTGTGTTACCGGTTTCTTAGTGACTGAGAGACCTTGGTCCTGATGAGAACTCATTCACTCATATGAGTTCGAAACGCGTAGACCTCTCAAGCCTTTAAAAAACCAAGAATTGGATAATATTTACTTTTGAAAAGCTATGTAAATACAAGATTAAGTTATAAGGCTTCATTGTAAATCAAACGATTACATTGTAGATATAATTCATATGTTCCTTTTTGTCATTTTGTCTGTTGATATGTAAATAGTGTGGTGTCGTGAGGAGTGTGACTGAGTGTTATTGTACTATATGTTGTTTGTAAAGTTTTGTAAAAGAGTTGTATTCAAAAAAGTATTACTATGTTTGTAAAAATAAGAGTTGTATATTGTATATAAGGTCACAAACTCAGTCTAAAATCATTTTGAAAAAATCTGCGGATATTCTAATAATAAAAATATAATCCCCCCCCTTTTTTTCAAAATAAAATAAAAGTCAAACAGACATTTTTTGTCAGGAACATTTGTTTAATGGTCAGGTGTTCTATTTTGAACATGTGAGTAAAAGGATTGACAGCATATGCATTTTCAGTTGTTGTTTATTTGTGGACCAGCTGCCAGACAGTTCCAAGGCTGATGCGAAGAAGATCCTTGAGGAGGGGGAACGATCTTCCTCAGAAATTATAGATTGTGCTATGGACATTGCCACAACTGCTTTTCGCGCTTTGGCAGGCTCAGCTGTTTTAAGGCGGCAAGGCTGGCTTTGGGCTACCTGGTTTTGCCCTGAGGTGCAAAATAAGATTTTGGATTTACCATTCAATGGAGACATGCTTTTCGGTAAGCATATAGATGATGCCCTAGAAGACATCAAGAAGGACACAGAAGGATGAGCTTCGCGCGCACCCAAGATGGTCGCGTGAGCACAGGGCTCCCGGACCCTCGCCACCTCCATCGACTATCCTGTAATTTATCCTGATTCGGACGACAGGTGTTTATTGGCACAGTTCTACTGCTTATTTATTTGTTTCAGCAAACTTTTTTGGATTTCGGGGTCCAGAACTACAGACTGTCGCAGTTTTCTGGCCTGCTCCAGGGTGACGCCCCGCGCTATCTTGTCTCGCTTGCCGTCCAGTAAGTGAACAACAACGGACTGCCAGACTTGCGTGGGCTGGCGACGGCTTTCGGTTTCGATTCCTGTCCGGAGCTCAACCTGATTTTGTAGGCTCCGTGGACGGCCGGACGCTCCTACACCCTTGGTCTCTCCGCTCCTACTGCCGATCTGTAGCGGCTTCCAGATTTGAGACTGGCACCACCTTCGCCCTTTTGGTCCTACATTTGCCTCCGCAGTCACCATTTTCACCCGTCAACAGGCGACCCGTACGAGTCCAGGATCCAAGATGGCCACCAAGCCTGAGGGTGGGAAGCGCGGGCCTAAACCGGGCGCTCGAGGGAGTGCTCTGCAAACAAACATTATGGACCGGTACACTCTAGCTAAGGGATCGCCGGGAGCAGTAGCTAAACCCTCGACGACAATGCCGGAGGACTCATCGATTGAAGACGAGCCCTCGCTGCGAGATCTCATGGGTGCCATCACCGGAATGAAGGCCTCATTGGGGCAACAATATGAGGCCTTGACTCTCAAACTGGATACGGTGGCGATTGATGTCAATCTGATCAGGGCGGACTTGGCGAAGACAAACGAAAAGGTCAAATCTCTGGATCTTAAGACCTCTAGCCTGGTCACCGATGTTTCTGAATTACAGGCTGAAGTCGGGAATCTGAGGAAAGCCAATGATTATTACTCTGGGCGCCTAGAGGACTATGAAAGCCGTGCCAGGCGCATTAACATCCGCCTGATTGGGGTCCCGGAATCATCGACTGCTGCCTCGACGGACCTATTGGTGGAAGACCTGGTGCTGAATCACTTGGCGCCCAAGGGTCTCAGCAAGTTCTTCGCTGTAGAACGTGCACATAGGATCCCCGGCGGCACACCTAAATCGGGTGCGAATCCTCGACCCATCATTGCAAGGATCTTTCATTTCCGTGACAGAGACGCTATCCTGCAGGCTTCGCGGCAGTCTGGTCCCATTGCCTTTGAGAACTCTACTGTCAGCTTCTATCCGGACTTTACACAACAGGTCCAGAAACAGAGGCTGGGGTTCCAAGGGGTCAAGAAGAGACTCCGGGAAAGGTCTATGAAGTATGCCATGCTCTTTCCGGCCCGTCTGCGGGTGGTACATAGGGATCGTACTTTTTTCTTCGACCATCCTGGGGTCGTGAGTGACTGGCTTGACACGCTGCCTACGGATCCTGAACCTTTTGAGGACTCTGGCAAGTCGGATCGGGCGGAAGGTGGCCCGACAGAGCAGGAGTAGCTGTTGACTTTGACCCCGTACCCTTCCCGTTGGCTTTGAACTGTGCTATGTTGTGTTCTTAATGTTTGCAAGTAATAGTCTTTTTGGGGGTGGGTGGGGGGTGGACGGGTCCTTTCTCCTCCTGGGTTTTCTTTTCGTAGACTAGTTGGGTGGTTGGGCGACAGGCACACTGCAAGTTTATGGGGCTCTTTGGTCTTCAGCAGGGGTGCAGGGTGGGGGGTATAGTTGTTTTGACATTGTTGGGGGAACTGGGTTGTTTGTTGGAATTTTCTTGTTACTTGCAAGGCGAAGGAAGGGCGCACTCCTGTTTTTTGCAGTCGCTTTGGGTGTGGGCGGGGGAGGGGCTGAACGCCGGGATGGGGGGTAGGGGACTTCGGTTATTGTGTTGGAACGTTAACGGGTTGGGGGATGGGATTAAGAGGAGGGTGGTGTTGCAATTGCTGAAACGTTTGACTCCAGATGTCGTTTTACTGCAGGAGACTCATTTGCTCGGCAACAAGTGCTATGCTTTGAATAGGCGTGGTTATCGCCTTGTGGCGCACTCGGCTTTCACTTCGGGCTCTAGGGGGGCGGGCATTCTGGTTCGGACCTCCCTCCCCTTGGCCATTGATGATGTCATTCTGGATGATAAGGGACGATACGCCGCCATTGTGGGGCGCTGGGAGGGGAAGGTTCTTATTTTGATTTCTGTGTACGTGCCCCCGGGCCTCCAGGCCACCACATTTGCTGATCTGAGTGGACTTATCCTGGGTCTCCCCGAGGGTCTGCTTTTGGTTGGGGGTGACTTTAATGCGGTGGTCTCGGGGATGCGTGATCGTCATCCTCCCAGGGAACTGCCGAAGGCCCAGACTTGGTTGAGTGACTTCCTAGAGACGCTGGGGCTCACTGATTGCTGGCGGTTGCTTCACCCGGGACAGTTGCAATATACCTATCATTCTGGTGCTCATGGTAGTCTCGAGGTTGGACCACGTATTACTGCCCTCGGCACATGCATCCCTCATACGGGAAGTTAGACATCTGGCACGGGGCATCTCGGACCACTCTCCTCTTTGGCTGGTGGGTGATGCACGGCAGGGTTCGGCGGGCCGAGTGGCTCCGATCAACCCCTGGTATTTGAAGGACCCCAGGGTCAGGGATGAGCTGGTTAAAGCACACGATTGTTATTTTGAGGAAAATGTGGGCTCTGTTTCCTCCCCTAGTTTACTTTGGGAAGCTTACAAGACGGTCATTCGTGGCCAGGCCCTCTCACTGATTGGTAGGGTTAAGTTGGCCAACCGTGCTGAGATGGTTCGACTTGAAGGGGAGGTCACGGCCCTGGAGGAGCGCTTGGAATCTGGGGTTACCGCTGAGGGGTTACATCTACTGGAGTTGAAGCAACATGAATACAGAGCTCTGGTCACTGAAGCTGCTAAGGAAATGGGGAGGGAACAGCAGGGACGCTTGTATGATGTGGGTGATAAGGCTGGGAAACTGCTTGCTTGGTTGGATAAGAGGGAGAATGCAAGTCGTGTCGTCCCTGTGATTGTTGCGGAGAATGGCGAGTGTTGTACAGACCCTGTTGATATTGTTGCATGTTTTGCCGATTATTTCCGCGAGGTGTACTCCCAGGTGTCTGATCGTTCGGAGCAGGACTCCTGCCTGCTATTGCGTGATATTGCACTTCCCCGATTGTCTGACATTGATAGAGATGCTCTGGATGCCCCGCCTACTGTGGACGAGATTGCCGCTGCTATCCGTTCGGTCCGATCCGGCAAGGCCTCGGGCCCTAATGGGCTCCCCATTGAGCTATATAAACTGCGCCCGGATTCGCTAGCTCCTCATCTGCGCTCTATGTTTCTTGAGTCTTTGGAGGTGGGGTTTCTCCCGCCAGACCAGAGACTGGCCACTATTGTTGTCATCCACAAGGATGGTAAACCTCGGGATCGCTGTGCCTCTTTTCGACCCATTTCGTTGATTAACGCGGAACCTAAAATCTTGGCCAGGTTGCTGGCGACACGTTTGGCGACCGTTATTGGGGAATTGGTTCACCCTGATCAATCCGGCTTTATACCGCATCGTAACACGGCGCTTAACCTCCGACGGTTGCATGGCGTCCTGGCACGGGCCGAGACGCTGCGTGAGCCCGCCATCTTGGCGTCCTTAGACGCTACGATGGCGTTTGATACAATAGAATGGCCGTATTTGTGGGCGGTTCTTGCTAAGTTTGGTTTCGGTTTGGATTTCGTTCGGTGGGTCAAATTGCTTTACGCCGGTCCCATGGCTCAGGTGGCGGTCAATGGTCGGGTCTCTGCGCCCTTTGCACTGAGCAGAGGGACGCGACAGGGCTGCCCCTTGTCCCCCTTGTTGTTTGCTCTCGCCTTGGAACCGCTGGCGGCCTGGTTGAGGTGGGAACCGTCCCTGAAGGGCATTAGGTGGAACTCGGAGTTTGAGGACCGTGTATCTCTCTACGCTGATGATATTCTGCTCTATCTTACATCACCCCGTAAATCCCTCATTGTGCTGTTTGATGTCTTAACATCCTTCCGCAAAAACTCGGGTCTTGTCATCAACTGGTCGAAGTCCTGTGTATACGTCCTGTCGGGTGCCGCCCCCCTTCTGCCAAGTGGTTGTCCTATTGCGATTGTGAAAGATGGCTTTAAATACCTAGGCATTTTTATCACGCTGAGCCCTGCACTGCGGTTTGACCGTAATTTACTGCCCCCTCTTCAGCGCCTTCGGGCAGATGTGGTCGCTTGGGGGAAACTTCCTCTCTCTCCCCTGGGTAGAGCGGCATTGTTTAAGATGATGTCACTGCCCCGCTTCCTCTACGCTTTGCAAAACACACTTGACGTCGTCCCGGCTACATACTTCCGTGAGGTTGAAAGTTTACAGAGACAACTGGTGTGGGGGGGTAGGCCCCGGATCGCCATTGCTAAATTGTCGCTCCCGTGGTACGACGGTGGAATTGCTTTGTCTGATATCCGTCGCTATTATTGGGCGTCTCAACTGGGGGCGATAAATCATTGCATGTATGGCCCTTTGCCGAATCCGGCCTTTGAGATGGACAAATGGTTGTTACCGGGGGGCGACTTCAATAGAGCCCTCTACTCGAAACTCACCCCTCGCAACGTGACGGGCCCCACTAGGACGGCCGTCCAGGTGTGGCGACATGCTTCCATGGCGCTTGGGTGGACTGGTAGATTGACTCGTGCCACCCCCTTGTACGCGTCTGATAGACTTGGCTCACTTTGGCAGTTCCGGGGGTTTGATAGGTGGGACTTGATTGGTATCAGTAGGATTGATGATGTTTGGACTAAGGGGAGAATGAAGACGTTTGAGGAATTGAAAACCGAGTACGCTTTGAGCGATCGTGAATTTTTTCGCTATGCGCAGGTCCGCCATGCGGTGCTCTCGGTCTTCCCTTTGGGTGTGGAGATACCGGAGTTGTCCCCGCTTGAAGACAGGGTACTGGACGGACATGTTCCTGATAGTACGATTTCGCTTATTTATAAAAAGTTAATCAACTCTAGGTCTGATCTCTTGGTTCGCCTTAGAGAGGTCTGGACTGGTGATGGGCTGGAACTGGACGATGAGGACTGGCAGGCGGCGATCTCCTCCCCTAAAGAGGTGGCCATCCAGGCGCGCCTTAGATTTGTGCAACTTAAAATCCTGCATAGAGTGTATGTCACTGGTCCCCGTTTGGTACACATGGGCTTCTCTGTGGATGGTTTGTGTCGGCGTGGATGCGGTCTCCTGGGCACCTTTTTACATATCATCTGGGAGTGCCCTGAGATAGTGCGATTCTGGTCCCGTGTGCACGAGGTGATGAGTGAGGTTACTGGGGTGCGATCGATGCCGGAAGCTAGGAGATGCTTGCTGAACGTGTGGGAACCGAATGATTACTCCGTGTCGCAACTTCGGTGGGTGACCTTGGGCAATATGGTTGCCAAAAGAGACATTGCGCAACTGTGGGGCGCTCAGGGCCCGCCCGGGATTCGGAAATGGAAACAAAACATGGACTGGTGCATGTTCAGAGAAAAAACTGTCTATATTTCTCAAGGTACCCCCCGAAAATGGGGGAAGATATGGACTCAATGGAACACTTACCGTGGTGATATATGTGCCCCTCCTCTTCCTGAATTTTTTTTTGAATTTGAATTTTTAAAATATTTATAGAGCGCTCTTATACCGGGTCGGTTTCATGGCGCTGGATAGCCGAGGGTCAGTGAGAGGCGGGCTAAACTACAGCGGATCTGGAGAACAGCAAGGTCTTCAATTGCTTACGGAATTCCAAATAAGAGGGAGACATCCTGAGAGCGAGTGGAAGTGAGTTCCAAAAAGATGGAGCCAGCACTGCAAATCTCGCTCCACCGGCCTTTTGTTTCCTGAAGCGTGGAACTGACAGGAGGGCCAGATGAGAAGAGCGAAGTTCTCTGGACGGGAGATAAGGGGAGATGGCTTCGCACAAGAAGGCGGGGGCGGTCCCAGCTCTAGCCTGGTAGGTGATGCATCCCAGCTTGAAGAGCGCCCGCTCCCTCACGGGAAGCCAGTGGAGGGACTGCAGCAAAGGGGTCGTATGATTGAACCTGGAAAGCCCAAAAATCAGGCGGGCCGCCTGATTTTGAATCAGTTGGAGTCGGCGGATGAGATAAGCCGGTGCACCGTTCAAGATAACGTTCCCATAGTCAAGGCGCGAGAGCACCATGGCCATGAGGATGAGTTTGAGTGCGGAGGCAGAAAAAAAACGTGAAACCCTCCGGATAATCCGGAGGGAGAAAAAACAAGCAGACACAACAGAACTGGTCTGAGTATGGAGGGTGAGCAATGGGTTGATGAAAATACCCAGAGTTTTGACTTTGGGAGCTGGGAGAGGGGGAGGACCAAGTGAATGGGGCCAGAAGGAAGGGGACCAGGGACTGCAACCACCCCCCGTCAGGACCAGTTCGGTCTTGTCCGGGTTTAATTTGAGGTGGTTGCAGTTCATCCACCCTTGGATAAAAAGCATAACCTTCTGGAAATTGGAAGACGAGGCAGGGGAAGACGAAAGGTTAAAAATGAGTTGGAGGTCATCGGCGTAATTAAACACCGAGACCTCCATCTGCTGTAAAGAAAAAATGAGGGGTGAGATGTATAAATTAAATAGTAAAGGGGATAGGGAGGAGCCTTGTGGGACTCCACAGGTCACCCTCCTTGGAGGGGCCGTGAAGTTAGCAAGATGTACGGCCTGCTCCCTGTCGGTCAGAAAGGAGCGGAGCCAGGCGAAGGCCGTGCCCCCAATGCCCGCCGCTTGGACACGGGTTAACAAGATGTCGTGGTCCACCGTGTCGAACGCGGCGGACAGATCTAACAGGACTAGGGCCTGTGGTCGGCCGGTGTCAATCCCCTCCCTTAATTGATCCATCACCGACACCACTACCTTCTCGGTCGAATGCAGCGGGCGAAAGCCCGCCTGACGGGCGGAGAGGCAGCCCGTAGATTCGACAAAGGAACTGAGAGACCTGGTGACATGAGCCTCTGAGACCTTCGCGAGGAAAGGGAGAAGGGAGATAGGGCGGTAGTTGGAGGGCAGGGAGGGGTCCGCCTCTGCCTTTTTCAAGATAGGGATGATGACTGCCGACTTGTGAGCAAGGGGGACAGTGCCAGTGCTGAGGGAGTGGTTAATGAGAGTAAGGGGAGGAGAATGACAGTAGGAGAAGAGCTCTTTTAGAGCGAATGCAGGGCCAATGTCCAGAGGGGAGCCCGATTTGATCCGGGCCAGGAGGGGGAGTAGGGAGTCTCGGGTGAGGAGGGGAAACTGAGTGAGTGCGGGAATAGGGAGATTAGGGGAGGCGGAGGGAGGTGTCGGAGGCAAGGGGGGGATATTGGCCTTGATAAGGGCAATCTTCTCGAAAAAATAAGAATTAAGGGAGTTACAAAGGGTTTGAGATGGGGGGATTTTAGGGGTCGCCCTGTCGGAAGCGGCAAGCTCATGAACAGTGGCGAAGATCTCCTTTGATTGGTTATCTGCTGTCAGGATTCTACCGGAAAAATACTCCATTTTGGCTTTTAGTATATCATGTTTATACTCTTTCAAAGACAAACAATAGTTTGCTTTGAGAAGGGGACAGTAGGCACGACGCCAAGCGCGTTCGGCTCTGCGAGTGGCGAGCTTTTTGTCCCTTAAGGCAGGGGTAAACCATCGATTGGCCGCATGGGCCCGTTTAATGGCCACTCTCTTAAGGGGGACGGTGGAGTTGCACGCCTAAAGCAGCCAGTTGTTTATGGCAGAGAGCTGAGTAGGCAGGGAAAGGTCGTTTAGCTCCGGACTGGTTGCCGCAAGAGAGGAGCAGACCGCGGGGAGGACCGCCTTATCCCACTTTCCTGACCCAGATGTTGCACCCACGTCCCCGTAACCCGGGGGTTCCTTCACATACTATTGTATATTGGTTGCAATTTGTCTCTTCTGCCCCCTCCCCCCCCCCTGTGAGATTCTTTCTCGACGGAACAATTGCTCATGGTATTGCCCTTCCCGCTCCAACACCATGTACTGCAACGTTGTGTATACTGATGTCTCTTTCTCTTCTCTCCTTGCAAGTTGTTTGTATTTGTGTTATAAAATCAATAAAATGTTTTCAAAAAAAAGAAGAAGGACACAGAAACATCAAGGTCCTTGGGCACTTTACAATATCGCAAAGTACCTTTCAGAGGGGCTAGAGGGAAAGGTTTCTCTTCCTACAGAGGAGGTTACCAACAACGCTACTCCTCCTATTCTCACTCTTCACAATCATACAAGCCTCAATACTCGCAGTGCCAAGGCCAATCGGCGTCTTTCTCTCGCCAGCCTTCAAGGGGTCGACAGGGGCGTCCGGGGAGAGATTCTTCTAAATGCCAATAGCGGCCTCTTGGCTCGGTCTACTGTTCCTCCACCCCCGGTAACTTCAGTGGGGGACAGGATTTCACACTGTCTACGCAGCTGGAAGATCATAAAATCAGATCGGTGGGTCCTCAATATTATTTGGTTTGGCCACACATTGGAGTTTCAACACCTCCCACCTTTCAGAGCACCTCGCGCCACCGAATCAAAACATCTACATCTTCTACGTCTCGAAGCTCTTCAACTGCTCATCAAGGGCGCGATAGAGCCTGTACCTCTATCTCAACGAAGAGAAGGGTTCTATTCCAGGTTTTTCCTGGTTTGCAAGACGGAGGAGAAATGGTGCCCAATTTTAGACCTGAGGAAGCTCAACACCTATCTCATAAAATTATCGTTCCAGATGGTTTCCCTTCACGATATTTTGCGCCTTCCATCTCTATTGACAATGTCCCAGGGCCAAGTGTTGCATCCAGACCCGAGCTCTCTCCAGTTGACAGCGTGGCTCCTGAGCACCGGGAATTCCAGAATTTAAGTATCCCTCAGGAGTGTAAAGAAATGTTATCTCAAGCCCGCGCACCAAGTACAAATAAGACCTATCGCGCAAAATGAAAACGTTTCTGCTTATGGTGCCACTGACAGAACCTCCATCCGTTCTCTTCTGCTCCTCACCAGATATTGCCTTACATTCTTTCTCTGGCTAACTCAGGCCTGGCACATTCCTCCATCAAGGTACACCTGGCGGCTATCTCTAGATTCAGGCAGACAGACTCAGGTCCTTCTCTCTGGTCCGCTAGAATTGTCAAACAATTCCTGAAAGGTCTTTTCAGGGTTTTTCCTCCAGTTTGGTCTCCACCTCCAATGTGGAAACTCAATTTAGTTCTGGCTCATCTCATGAGACCTCCATTTGAGCCTATTCACAGAGCGGATCTAAAGTTTCTATCATGGAAGGGGGCTCTCCTTTTAGCCTTGACATCGGCTAGGAGGGTTGGGAAACTGCAAGCTCTTACCATTATGGAACCCTTTTTACAGTTCAAAAAAGACACTCTAATCCTAAGAACAAATCCGAAATTCATTCCAAAGGTCCCTTCGGATTTCCATTTGAACGAGCCTGTAATTCTGAAATCTTTTTTCCCTCGACCTACGTCGCCAGCAGAAAGGTCTCTGCATTCCTTGGATGTTCAGAGATATGTGAAATTTTATCTTGACTACACAAAGGGTTTCAGGAAATCTTCACAACTCTTTGTTGCTTATAGTGCTCCTCGAAAAGGATGTCCTCTTTCAAAACAAGGGATCTCACGTTGGATTTCAAGTGCAATTCATTATTGCCACCAAGCGGCGGGTAAGCCGCTAGAAAGCCATGTACGAGCTCACTCCACGAGATCAGTTTCATCTTCTGCTGCTCTTTTCGCTGGAGTTCCTATCAAGGACATTTGTAGGGCAGCTACATGGAGCAGTGCCCACACATTCACAAAGCATTACTGCTTGGACTCTTCCACAAGGAGTGAGGCGGCAGTTGGACAAGCGGTCCTGAGGAATCTCTTCCAATGAGCGGTGAGCTTTCCCTTCTATCCCTCCTTCCTAATATTGCACATTTTGTATCTGATATGTTTACTGACTACTGTTTCAATGTCTATTTGCTTCTTATAACAGTATGGATACTAAAGGTATTTCAATGCTTATGTCTCAAAATGTGCTTTTATTGCTTACTGCTAGCTATTCTGATACAAGCTATGGGAACCTTTGAAAGTTCCAATACTGGGGCAAGAAAACAAATTACTTACCTGTAACTTTGGTTCCACAGTATTGGTAACTTTCATAGATTCTCATGCACCCACCCTCCTCCCCTGGGAAAGCTCAGTCTTCAGCAGAGGTGGTTACTGTTACACAACGGCTACGAAAATCTGAGGCTCTGAGGTTCTCTCAGGAAGGTTCTATAGGGTGGAACTAATCTGATTGGTTGTTGCAGGTTTTTGGTCTCTTTTACAAAAAGAGGTGGATATGCTTAAAAATGAGATGAGGCCTAGGCCTTTCTTTCTCTTTTGTACCTACTGCTATGGTATTTTTTATTTAGCGAGGCTCCCATTCCGAAGACGGGGAATGATACAAGCTATGGGAATCTATGAAAGTTACCAATACTGGGGAACCAAAGTTACAGGTAAGTAACTTGTTTTCTTCACTACCTTTCTCTGTATTGCATGGAATATACCTAACTTAAGGCCACTGCCGAACAGATAGATACTATATATAGTGTGCTTGTTAGATACTATATCTTGCTTTTCTCTTTGTTAATGTTTTATATATGATTATAAATGCCAATAAAAATATTTTCACAAAAAAAATAAGGGGATATGACTGATAAAGATTATATTGTTCATACCGAAGACAAGCCACTCAGGCTATAATCTTTAGAAAACTGTCTCATAACTGAAGTGATTAGAAAGTAATATTGAACTGACTACCAAGGTGACACACAAATAGATCATGGTCAGTGCATAGAAGGGCACATACCCACATGATTAATTAGAGACTTGATGAACAATGAGGGATCAAAAGTTGTGAATGATAATTGGTTTGATACGCTGTTTATTGTTTTCCATTTTTCTTTTTAGTGGGTGATTATACACAAATATACTGTTGTTAATATGTGTACTGCAAATCCCACAATGCACCATAACAAGCAAAAGTGGAGAAAGTATGACAGGGGACAATGAAAAATGACTTCTTGGCCGTGACCAAAACCATAAGGTTGAAATGCGGTGGCATTATGTTTTGCTCCCACCTTTTGGATAATTAAAGAAATTTGTTCCCTAGTCCCGGAGTGCCCAAATTCTTTGGAGAGTGTGTGTGTGTGTGTGTGTGTGTTGGTGTGTGTGTGTTGGTGTGTGTGTGTGTGTTGGTGTTGGTATTACAACATGTACTAAAGGTCAATGAACCCTAATTCCCCCGTAGTAAAGGCATGTGGAGTAAAGACTCATGTTGTATTATCTGATATTTCCGCTGTATAGCTCACAATCCAGAAAGAGATTTCAAGAAAAAATGTAAACAATCTTGCATTCAATAAGGTGTTTTGACAGAGGAGAGTGTTTCTGTAAACTAAAGAAGCTAGAAAATAAAAAAACACAAGGCGAAATTGGATCCCTTATCAATGGCAGAAGTGGTGGTATTCTGAAAATCTAGAAATAAACAACTTTAACCTAAATAAAGCAAAGCAGAACACTACAGATGGGGTATGTTTAGTTTATCTTCAGGATTGTGTGCGGCTAGATAGGATACGAGCATGGTGTAGGATTGTGTGGAGATCTAAGACTATTGCAAGGTTTTGTGTATATTGCATACGTAGCAGGAGAGAGTCTTAGGTGATCCCCTACTCACAGCAACATCGGGGAAAAAGGTTGATGCAAGTGGGAAAATGTTAGTTGTATGGTTTATAAAAAAAGTCTGTCTGTTTTCTGTCCGGTAGCTTGTAACTTGTACTTTATGTATGCAATTCTGGTTTATGGCAGTAACAATTGGTCAAATTGGTCCCAATTAAACAATCCTAAATTTTCATGTGAAGTTGACTGCAGGTTTCTGACTCGAGTTATGGCTTTTCTTTTAGTTTTGAAAACCCGCATTCAGACTCTGAAGAAAGGCACTGGAGAAGATACTTACAATGGAATTGTTGATTGTGCTAGGTAAGAAATCCTATCTTTTCGGAATATTTCATTAAGATTCAGATATGGAAAAATGTATATGTTTCTGTTGAATCCTACGTGGGCGTGTGGGATGTTAGGAATAGTGTACTTGAACCAACACACCTCCATGGACTCAAATAAAGGCTGAGCATTTATCAGTAGCAAGGGTCATAGTTGGATGGTGCCCCTGGAAGCCGCACTTGGAGAAGCTTGCATTATATTCCAATGGTAACGCTCAGTTATTTGACCTTAGATAGTAGCTGTGTAGATCTGAGGCCAGCTTTCATTGAAGATGCCAGTTGCATTTAGTTTAAGCATTAGAAGATTCTACTGTTCATTGCACCCCCAAATTGGAATATCTCATCAAAGATGCAGAGCTGTATAGAGCTAATGTTAGTCATAAAATTAATAGGCTTAATCGTGTGTACGGCTGCTATAAAGTAGTAATAATAATGTTAGTCATAAAACTAATAAGCATGATCCCATAGGGTGGATACTGCGATGGGGTAGTGAGGGACATTTGGCTCCTACCACTTATTAGCTTAAAACAACTGCCTCTGATTTGGGCCACTATGACTGTGAAACCTTTGTAACCAAGAAAGAACTATTTCTCTTGCCTGAAGCAATAGGTGCTTGTCAGCGTCTCTCATTTTAAAAAATTGAGCCTTCTTTAGGTGGAAAACGTCGTGCTCTTAGAATGTTCTAGTGATGGCAAATAGAACATCTACCGCGTTCTCATGGAGGATCAAGATGGCAAGAAGGCCACAAATATGACCGATTTGTATAGTGCTGGGTGCAATGTTCTGTGTGTCTCTCATACCTTGACCATCTACCATCTACCTTCTACTTATACGACATCCCAAATAAAAAGAAACCTAGACTAAGCTTTCCCTACCTGTTCATGTCTGTGTCTTCTTCGAAGTCCTGACCAATACTGTACATGTGCCAAGTGAACATATACTATCAGGAAGATGTCTTTTATGCGCCTTATGCACACTCACTGTGCTAAATCCAACTCTTTCCAGTTTCGGGATTTAGGTTGGGGGTGGTCAACAATGCCTTTAGGACTTGGCCTACATTCCTTGGACTCTGTGAGCTTATCTGCCTTTGAAACTAAGCTAAACATGCTGGGGAAGACCACCCTAAGTTGCCTAAAGAGCACTTCCAAAAGTACTAAGGGGTTTGACTTTTGGAGTGCAGGGTATCTCTTGAAAACGTGTGGCATGTTCTGTCCACCATAATGTGCAGTGCAGTAATGCACTTGTCATACGGCAAACATGCCCTCAGCCACTTTCTGACGGAGATTGAAGGTGGCAAGCGGAGCAATAAGCAATACCCCGTTGTAAAGATTTTCCCATCTGGAGGGAACAATTTAAAAGACTGATTGCCTTATAAAGTAGTGGCCCATGGAAGGTATGTGCACAGCCATATCAATATGACACTTCAGTCAGTTTCCCAGAACTTCACTTGTGTATGGAACAAACTGAAGCAATAAAAACATAGGATATGCTGAGATGGGCACAGGGAACAGTAATGTCGCCTCTTCTGCCTCTTTCCTTTCTTAGAGCAAACTCTGCATCAACGACATGGTTGACTCTTTCTGTCTGTTGCAGGAACATGGTTGGCAAAGTGTTGATCCTGTAGTCTTGCAAAGCCTTTCACAGCAGAAATAGATGCTACTGCTTCTGCAGCGGTAAGACTTTCAGTTATGGCCCACTGAATGTCAAGGAAAAACATTGGTCTTCCTGTGGTGGTCTGCGATTAACAACATATGCCCAGGATCATATGGGTAAACAACTTCCTATATCATGTACAATTTTTACGTCTCATATATGGCTGAAGTGCCAGGTCGTACTCGCCCACCCCGCCCATGTATTTCTTGTAATCAAGATTACAGTTGGGCTTGTGAACTTCTGCCAACCGACCCCAAACCATAACTGGAAAGTGCTCTCATCATGGATTTTAGTGAGCAAATATACATCCTGCCTCTCTGAAAATTTGACCACCAGCAGTTTGGTGGAATGCAACGCAGTGCTCTAGGCTCGTAGAACTTTCTAACAGACAAGCTCCTGTTGGAACCCTTAACTTAATGGCGACATCGAACTGTACCACATGCCACAGTGCCAGCTTTGTACAGCTCACTAATAGCTTGACTCCTGTATAGAAGTCTACCACTTTAAAGGTTGTAAACTTTATGAATGAGTGACTGGACAAGATCCCGTACAATCTTTGCAATAATTCCTAGTGTGAAGGGCAACCTGCAGGATTTATAGCAGAGTCCTTCCCTTTATATACTCTCAGGCTGTATACATAACCAATAGAGCTCTTCCACAGCTTAATGCCATAGCTAGCTCTTTCGCTTGGTAAATACTGCCTGAACCGCAGTCGCCCTTTATGCAAGATCAAGGACTCATCAGCCACTTTATTATTTCCAGGGGTATACATCTCTGGAAACCTGACAGACCAATGATCCACGACAAACTGAATTTTGAACAACATGTCATGGTCTGGATGGTCCGAGGGCACTGCTGCAGAATTATCATTGAAAAGCAACAAATGCTGCAAAATCAAAAACCTTTCTCTTACCATAACCTGTGTGAATGTGGGTGTAGCCCAACCCATGTGAGTAGACTAGTAGGACTGTATGCTTGTTTGTTCACTATTCTAATGTTGAGCGTAAGGCCCAGAATTTTTTGTAACTCCCCATGGGAAGTGGGAATCCACCGGTGTGCCCTAGAATGAGACTGAAGAACGACCTCCATGCTCTTTCAGAAACAATTTGGCACATAAATTTGTAGGTTCACAATTTCCTCAAAGAAGTCAACATCCAGAAGGAGATGGATGTAGTCAATAGGCAAAACAAATACCAGTATTGACTTAGGTCCAGTGTGTGGAGTAAATGGGATAATTGGGGGCTGAACTAAATTGGGGGCTGCTCAGAGAACACTCTGTGCTTGGTCTTGTACCTGCCGTCTACTTGGATTGGGCTATCCTGCTACTTCTCTTCCAGGGGATACTCTTTAATAGTCATAAGCACTGAATTATCTCCGCCCATGAGCGGGAACCCGGAACACATAACAATATACATATATATGTGTAAATATATCAAAAAGTACATAGTACTAAACTAATTATACACATATACATGTATAATAACCATAAT
This sequence comes from Lissotriton helveticus, assembly GCF_964261635.1. NCBI lineage: Eukaryota > Metazoa > Chordata > Amphibia > Caudata > Salamandridae > Lissotriton > Lissotriton helveticus. The sequence goes on along the minus strand of NC_136057.1, from coordinate 358,088,429 downwards.
ATGCAGCCTAACATATATACATAGGCTAATAAAGCAAACATTACACACGTTCTGAAGCATGAAAATATGCTGTATATAAATGCAATAAACAGGCATGAGCCCAAAATGCATTTCATAACCATGAAAAAACTTTTATTTTCATCAAAGAACCTGTTGTAAACAGTTATTAGCCTAAAAGGCTGCATATGAAAAATTGTCTGTGTACAGAAAATCAGACTGGCACCCTGCCTTTAAGGCCCCAGAGAATCTGCACACTTTGCCTTTAAGGCCTCTAGGAGAACTCTGTTCCCATCATGCACCACAGGTGACAGTTAGGTCAGTTCTTTTTTCCGGCTTGTTCTGTGAGGAACCTGGAACTTGAGCTCTGCTCATTTGTAGTATTTTTCTGTCAGAAGTTGGTTTTTCTTACCTTTTTTTGGCAAAAGATTGTTTTGGTGGTGTTTAATATCTTGTTCTGACTAACTGTTGGTGATTTTTTAGTCAGAATGCCACCTTTATTTTACAAATGTCCTTCCTGTGGGAAGAAGATGTCAAAAACGGATCCACACTCTGTTTGTGTGGTGTGTCTTCCAGCTTCTCATAAGGTGGAATATTGTTATCACTGCCTCAACCTTTCTAGTAGAACTTTAAGAGAAAGAGAGAAAATGAGGTTGCTGGGCCTTCTGGAGAGAGAAAACCGTGGTGAGAAGAGTTCCAAGGGCTTATTATCATCTGTTAAGCCATCTTCTTATCCTAAACGTCGGAGATCAGCGTCTCCAGAAGGTAGAACTAAGAAAAATCGACTCCAGGGAGCGTCGCCGTCAAAAAAGGTGCGGTCGAGATCCAGATCGCCGTCAGCATTGTCGGCGTCGAAGAGGGCTCCGTCGACGTCGAGAACTTCGCCGGTGAGGCAAGGTTCAGCGTCTCGACATTCGCCGTCAAAATCCTTCTCGACGTCGAGACATCTGGTGTCGATTGCTGTAAAGACGTCGAAGACTCGTGAGAAATCGACGTCGAGGGAAGAGAGGCGCCCGACGTCGAAGGATGGTGTGTCGACGTCGAAGGATGGTGTTTCGACATCGAAGGATGGTGTTTCGACGTCGAAGAAAGTGTCGACGTCGAAGGATAGACCGAGGTCGGGAGAGAGACTTACGACGTCGTCGAAGAAGAGGTCGACGTTGAGAGAAAGGACGATGTCGAAGGATTCGACGGCGAGACCTAAAAAGTGAAGATCAAGGTCTCCATCGCGACATAAGTCGATGTCGAAGCGTGCTTCGGGCTCGAAGCATGGAGTGTCTAGGTCTCCCCCACCTGAGCACAGGTCGGCGTCGAGACTATCAAGACCGGCGTCTCGGACCTCAATTAGGTCTTTGTCGAGGTCAGACATCAGTCCAGAACATATGTCTTCTCCGCTAGACCAGCAAGACGACAGGTCTGCGGTGGGGCAAGAGATAGTGCACCAGGACTCTTCAGTGGTGGCTCATTCGGGCTCAACCTCAGGGCAGGTGTCGGATGACAGACAATTGGTGCCCAGACAACGGACTCCATCTGGCTCATTGGTTTCTGAGCACAGTGTAGTTTCCAGAGCCTCCAAGTCTTCAACAGGACTGAATATTGTGCAGGTGTCACCTGAGGCTTCACCTGAGCGTGTAGGGCGGCCTATTAACTTGTCACCGAGGTGGCTGGAAAGCCTGAGACATTGGAAGATGCGTCCAGATGCAGGGCTGATGGGGTGAGGGCTCCGGTCCCTCAGACGGAGCTTCATCGAAGATCACGCTCGAGGTCCTTAGTGAGAGAGAAATCACGTTCAAGGGAACGAAGGAGGTAGCGATCGGCAACTCCTCAGAGGCGGAGTAGAACTCCTTCACCATCTTCTACGTCATCTAAGTCTTCTTTAAGATCTTCATATAGAGACTATTCGCCCACTATTTCATCTACTCCTCCGTCCAGAGTGTCTCCAGTGGATGATTTGGGCACATTTAATGATGTATTGTGTCGTGGGGCGAATAAGTTCAAGATCAAGATGGCAGTTCCCCAAATGGCAACGTCAGTCATCTTTGAAACCCTGCATCACAAGACGACTGGTAGGCCTCTTCTGCCGTTAGTGCCCGGGTTGATAGAACCAGCAATGAGAACATTCTTAACTCCGGCCACGGTGGGTTCAGGTCCTTCTAGGATTGCAAAGAAGTACAGGGCTTCAGCAGAAGATCCTTTATTTTTGCGGTCTGACCCTCCTCCAGATTCACTTATTGTGGCGGCAGTCAGAAAAGCACATTCTGCAGCATCTACCTCTTCTGCTCCTCCTGAAAAGGATAGTAAGAGTATGGATTCCTTGGGGAGAAGAATGTGCAACACCTCAGGTTCGGTCATGAGAGTGGCCAGTGCGTCAGCCTTATTGGGCCGCTATGATCGTCTGCTTTGGGACTCAGTGGCTCGTTTTGCAGATAAACTCACTAAGGAGGATCAGAAAGACTTCCTGGAAATAGTGGAAGAAGGAGGATTGGTGGCTAACCAGAGTATTAGTGTGGCTGCTGATGCGGCGGATCTGTCAGCTCATGGTTATGCACATGGTGTTTGTGCTAGACGTACGGCTTGGCTTCGCCTTACAGGGCTAAAGCCTGAGGCTCAGAGGAAAATGGTAAATTTACCTTTTAATGGTTCGACTCTGTTTGGATCTCACGCCGACGACGAAATGTCTAAAATGAAAGTGGAGTTGGACACTCTGAAGGCCGTCGGTCTTGAAAAGAAAAAAGAATTTAGACGTCGGGGTAATTTTCGCCCCTTTGACAAAAGATCTTTTCAGCAGAGGGGCCAACAGACGAATTGGTCCTCGCAAAATCAAGGCCAGAATCAACAGAGGTCGCAATTCCAACAGCGACGACCTGGACGAGGCAGAGGCAATGGAAACAGGCAGCAATCATCTGCTACCAAGCAGCCTCAAAAACAATGAACGGATGCTTCCTCCACAACCGTGTGCCACTCCGGTTGGAGGAAGTATTGTGTGGTATCTGGACGAGTGGAAGCAGATCACAAAGGACAGATGGGTGCTGAGTATCATTCAGAGCGGGTACCTTTTGAGATTCAAGAAGCCACCTCCTGTCATACGTCCTCTAAAGATGGTTCAGTGGAATATAAAGCGCTTGCATCAGGAAGCGAACGTCCTTCTGAAGAAGAACGCCATAGAACCAGTACCATCTCAACAGAGATGTCAAGGCCTGTACTCTCGATTTTTTCTCGTAAAGAAAAAAGGTCCAGCTACGGAGTTCAGACCCATTCTGGATTTGAGACGATTGAACAAATTCATTCGGAAGGAGAGATTTCGAATGCTGGCTCTTCATCAGATCTTCCCTCAATTACACCAAGGGGATTGGATGTGCTCCATCGATCTGAAAGATGCTTACTTTCATATTCCGGTATCCAGAAAACATCGCAAGTTCCTCAGGTTCCAAGTAGGGGCTCATCATTACCAGTACTCAGTACTCCCTTTTGGCCTGAGATCAGCTCCCAGAACATTTTCAAAATGTATGGCGGTAGTTGCGGCTTGTCTTCGAAAGGGACGGATTTTCATATATCCGTACTTAGACGACTGGCTTCTGAAGAGTTCATCCCCATCGCTACTAGAAGAGCATCTATCGATATGCCTCCAACTCATGTGCAAGTTGGGTCTGCAAGTCAACTACAAGAAGTCCATAATGAATCCCACCCAGAAGATCCACTACCTGGGTGCACAACTGGACACAGAAAACGAAAACGTGTCCTTCGGAGGAGAGATGGTCATCTATCAAGGCGAAGTGCGTGCTTCTCCTCCAGTATGCACGTCCGACAGTTCGGCAAGTATCCTCTCTCCTGGGGTCCATGGCATCGTGCATATTCATCGTGCCAAACGCACGTTTGCAGATGCGTCCTCTGCAGCAGTGTCTGGAAGACCAGTGGAAACAGAGGACGGGATGCTGGGAGGATCGAATTCATCTCCAACAGTCGGCAAGAGATTCCATTCGGTGGTGGATGAAGAAGGCACACTTAATGAAGGGAGTTCCTTTTCATCAGGACCCACCAACGCAGACTTTAATTACAGATGCCTCTCTCCAAGGTTGGGGGGCACATATGGGCCCTCTGCAGGTACAAGGGCTATGGTCAGACTTCGAGAAAGGATATCACATCAATCTACTCGAACTCAGAGCAGTCCATCTTGCTCTCAAGTCCCTGGCTCCATCTCTACAGACTCGGTCCCTCCTGGTGCAAACAGACAATACAACTACCATGTATTACCTAAACAAGCAGGGGGGTACCAGATCCAGGACTCTGTCCATAGAAGCCCAGACCATCTGGCATTGGTTACTTGCACGAGACCTGTCCATAACAGCAGTTCACCTACCAGGGAGTCTCAACTCAGAGGCGGACAGCCTCAGCAGAGACTTCGTCGAAGCGCACGACTGGGTTCTCAACAAAGACGTCGCGCACAGCATTTTCCAGGCTTGGGGAACACCAGACATCGATCTGTTCGCAGACGCGGCAAACACAAAATGCCCCGTCTTCGCGTCCAGGTTCTCCCAGAAAGGGTCTCAAGGGAATGCCCTTTTGATAGACTGGTGTCAAAATTTGCTGTACGCCTTTTCACCGACACCGTTGATACCAGCAGTGATCAACCGGATGTACAAGACCAACTCCAGAATGATACTGATTTGCCCGGAGTGGCCACGCCAGTGGTGGTTCCCAGATCTCCTCCAGTTGTCAATCAGGCCACACAGGAGATTGCCTTGTCGCCCGGATCTTCTGTCCAAACAGGAGGGGCGAGTGTTTCATCCCAATCTGCCCTCCCTGCGCTTGGCAGCATGGCTCCTGAAGTCATCCAGTACGGGCATTTACAGCTGAATCCGGAGTGTATGAACATTCTTAAGGAGGCAAAGCGGCCTTCTACAAGACAATCCTATAGATTTAAGTGGAAACGCTTTTACCTTTGGTGTCAGAGTAAAGGTCTTGACCCTATTCATGGTCAAGAACAGGTGATCTTGCCTTATCTTCTTTACCTTGCTGAGTCTGGTTTGCAGTTTAGTTCTATCAAAGTCCATCTTGCTGCAATAACTGCTTATAGAAAATCGCCAACACAGATATCGTTCTTTCGGATGCCTGTGGTGAAGGATTTTCTAGAGGGGTTAAGGAAGGTGTTTCCTCCAGTCAGGTCTCCTTCTCCACCTTGGGAGCTTAATGTGGTGTTGACCAAGTTGATGGGTCCACCCTTTGAGCCCATACATAAAGCGTCTTTGCAACACTTATCTTCGAAAGTAGCATTCCTGGTGGCCATCACTTCTGCTCGTAGAGTGAGCGAAATTCAGGCTCTGTGTTGCAAGGAACCGTACACAGTTTTTCATGGAAACAGAGTGGTGCTCAGGACTCATCCTGCTTTTCTGCCTAAGGTGGTGTCGGATTTTCATATTAACCAATCTATAACATTGCCTACTTTCTTTCCAAACCCTTCGAGTCCGGCTGAACGGACTTTGCATTCATTAGATCTAAAGAGGGTTTTGAAATTTTACTTAGATAAAACGAAGTCGTTGAGACACACGGACCGTTAGTTTGTGAACTATGGTCCTACGAATACTGGTTTGGCAGCATCCAAGAGATCCATTTCTAGATGGATAGTGTCATGTATCTTACTGGCTTATCAGCTAGCCCACAAGTCTTTATCAGGTAGACCTAGGGCTCATTCTACGAGAGGGAAAGCTTCTACCACAGCTCTCCTTAGGAATGTGGCTATGTCAGAGATATGTAAAGCAGCTACTTGGCGTTCAGTGCATACGTTTACACGCCATTACTGCTTGGATTCTGATGCGCAGACTGATGCACAAGTGGGACAAGCATCACTCAGAAATGTGTTTGCTGTTTCTAGTTAAACACTGTATTTTTAAAAGTGCTGCTATGCATTTATCTATTCGCCCGCTTCTAGTGGGTATGAGCTTGCTACTCTATTCAGTGCTTATGACTATTAATGAGTATCCCCTGGAAGAGAAGGATTAGTTACTTACCTGTAATCCTAGTTCTCTTCCAGGGGTATACTCATTAAAGTCATAAGCACCCTCCCGCCTCCCCGGGCGAGCAGTAGCATTTTTTTCAAGATGTATTATGAAGTTTTTAAGTGCAGATTCCTGCTAATAGTTTACTGTACCGTACAAAAGAACTGACCTAACTGTCACCTGTGGTGCATGATGGGAACAGAGTTCTCCTAGAGGCCTTAAAGGCAAAGTGTGCAGATTCTCTGGGGCCTTAAAGGCAGGGTGCCAGTCTGATTTTCTGTACACAGACAATTTTTCATATGCAGCCTTTTAGGCTAATAACTGTTTACAACAGGTTCTTTGATGAAAATAAAAGTTTTTTCATGGTTATGAAATGCATTTTGGGCTCATGCCTGTTTATTGCATTTATATACAGCATATTTTCATGCTTCAGAACGTGTGTAATGTTGGCTTTATTGGCCTATGTATATATGTTAGGCTGCATATTATGGTTATTATACATGTATATGTGTATAATTAGTTTAGTACTATGTACTTTTTGATATATTTACACATATATATGTATATTGTTATGTGTTCCGGGTTCCCGCTCATGGGCGGAGATAATTCAGTGCTTATGACTTTAATGAGTATACCCCTGGAAGAGAACTAGGATTACAGGTAAGTAACTAATCCTTCTCTGTCCTACACAGACTGTGCGTGCGAAGAGACAGCAGGACTGCAATGATCATGTTCCTCAGAATCAATAGAAGACGAGTCATCATAAGATTAAACTCTACCGAAAATCGCCTCCAGATTCTGCTCCATTGTCCTCTCTCCCTCGGATGCTGTCTCAGTATCATGTCCTGCCTCTGAGCTGTCCCCCATTTCTTTACATCCTGGGCAGCAGTCAACCACTGAGATGCCATCTCTGTTAACTGTCTAAAACCTTCCTTCTGAAATATTATGTCCTATGTAGAAGGCAGAAGTATGCTCACAAATTAGTGGGTGGGTGTGGTTGATATGTCTAAGAAGTGGAAGCAACTTACCTGCCCCTTCCTCACTGCCTTGGAGAGTTTTGTGATGTTAGCTTGCCAAGTGGCGCTGATGTCACTGATGGGCGGGTGGAATCTAAAGCGGAAGCGATTCGGGTTGGGCCCCGATTTTCAAAACAAAAAAAACTTTCAGTTCAAGCACCAGAGGTTTGTTTAAAATCCTTGTCAGTGTCAGGCCCTGTCGGAGTTAATACTGACTAGTAATGTGTTCAGTTTATTTGCTGCTACTTCAGCTTTACTGATATCTGAGATACCCAAAATATCGAACTGAAAAATAAGTCACTTACCTTTTGGTAATGCTCTTTCTGGTGGATAATCTATCTAACCACAGATTCCTCACTGCCCTCCCATCTCCTCGTTCTGTGGAGTGGGCTATTTTTAATATCTAGAAAGGTGCTAAGTTAGTATTTAGCACACTGTTACCAACATGTGTGGTATCCACCGGTTCTGATGGCGCAGAAAACATGTCAGAATGCAGGGGTGGCACTAATATGCGGCTCAGCATCGTCATATCGGGGCTGTACGGAGCCAACGTGGTGCTGCACGATGCCATCTAGCGGCCTGCAAGAGCACTGCTGAAGAAAAGTTTTCTAGATTCAGTCTGATACCTGGGGAGCATTCTGAAGTGAGGAATCAGCATTTAGATAGGCTAGTATACACCGGAAAGAGTGTTACCAGAGGTAAGTAAATTTTTCTTCCTGCTCTTCACACACAATTTGTACCTCATTGATCGTTAAGAGGCAATTGAGTTATTGTACTGATAAAATCAGACCTAAACATTTGTAATTTCAAACCACCTGTTTATATGTTTCTTTTTGTGTGTGTTGCAGAAAGATTTGGAGGAAGGAGGGCCCTTCTGCCTTCTTGAAAGGCGCTGTCTGCCGTGCCCTTGTCATTGCACCCCTCTTTGGCATAGCACAAGGAGTGTACTTTATTGGAATCGGAGAATACATGCTAGGATTCTTCCAGTGAAGGCTGCTCAAAGAAAGGCGAGTTTACTTGCTGAGTTTTCTCAGCTCTGTTCAAATCGGATTGCTTCCTGGAGGAGGAAGTCCTCTCTTCATGTTCCTGTTTGCCCTTCGCTTGCTGCTGATTTTGGACCTCTGTGTCTGCTGTCTTCTCACACGCACAAAGCTAGCTTGCAGTTGAAAGGAGAAGCATGTCATCATCTGGACTGGTCCTTTCCTGTCTTCTAGTGCTGCTATCAAATGGTTTGCTCCACTATAAACTTTTCAGAAGGTGCTTCCCTATTATAAGTCTAGTCACAGTAATCCCTATCAGATTTCTTTAGGGTATCAGACAGAATCAATCTTTAGGTGCTGAATTGAATTCCCTAATTAAAGCGGTGGAATATAAAGAGCACAGACCCCTCAACTTGCTGAGATACAAGACAACATTGCAGATTACTACGGAATGGCATCCAGCAGAATGAGAGCCTAGAGATGCCGCGCAATGCAGTCTAGTCTAATTTCAGTACTTATGTTTTGCTTTCTGGGAAGTCAAACTTTGTTAAGTGAATGAAACTACCAGTAAAATAAAACATCCTACTGGAAGAACTAGGGTCGATGCACAGGAAGCTGGAATCTAAAGATTTGAAGAGGACATACTGAATTCAAAATAGAAACATGGTCCAAATCTTATCAAAGTGCCTGGAGATTTTGTGGGGTAGGGTGATTGGATTTTCGAGGGGCAAAACCAGCTGATGTTCTCTCCTCCTAGGTCTGTGTGTGCTTGGATGTGATAAAAGATATGAATGAAGATATACTGCTTGTTTACTCTGTGAGAATTGACCTGGCCCTGGTGCTCTGAAGCAGCCACAGTGCCATCTAAGGTTAGGGCTAAATAAATACTGTGGAACCACATGCGCTAGTAGAACAGCACAAGTCTGAAAATCACAAATTCCATCTAATCGAAAAGACTGTTAATAGAACTTGAAAATTGCTCCAATTGGGAACTTGGCATTAAGAATGACTGGCACTTGTTTAAGGTTAAAAACATTTTAAATGACTTTTTAATATATTTTATAAATCTTTTACTGTTGTTTCCATTTTGAGAATCAATTAAATTTCTCTCTTTTACTGGTACATCCAATTCGCTACTACCAAATTTGTAGAATGTCCAGTCTACAGAAGCCAGGTACAGGAGCATCTTTTGCATAGCAAAGAGTGACTATTCCTGGAGGCTTGACAGCATATAACTTTCATGTTCAAAAACACCTCATTCCTCTTCTTCTGCTTCGGTTGACTGGACCTATGTGTCTAATGCATGTGGTCCTCCCACACCATACCATTTACTTTTTCCCTTCATTTAAAAAGAATAAGGTAGCTTCCTTGTTAAATGCCTCCGCTGTTGTTTAGGAAAAGTGGTTTTAAGATATGCTTTTGATGGTTTTCCCTATTCCCTGAACTTCATTGTTTGTGCCTGCAGTGTCTTTGGCCCAAGCATTCTTTGTGACTTCTTGCTCAACGACACCTTTTTCAGTCGTTAGACAACTCATTCTTCATTGATGCACCCTATTTGGTTTTCTGGTCATCCAGAATTAACAGGATGTGAAGGCAGAGAAGCAGAGGCGGCCACAGTGGATTCAGGGAAGTTGTTCTCTATTTTTACAGACCTCCCAACCAGATTATTTGTTTTTTCTATATGGATTTTCCCAGTAGTCTCAAAAGGGCAACTCATGCCACTAGCAGGGCTATTACGATTCTTAGAGGAGAAGAAACTTTGCATTTCACACTTGTCAACCGAGAATGATCTGAGGTTCTTGTGAGGCTGGAATAACCTGGCACCAGTACTGAAACCTCTTCCAGGCTTATAGTGATAAGACCACCAAGGAACCTTCCGGCCCTAAATGTGCCAAGGCAAGCTAAGTTGTTAGCTGATTTCTGTACCTAAGTCTTGAAGCTGATATTGCTGCTAAACCTCTAGGTGTTTAGGGCAAAGTCAACTCAAGTCAAGTCAAATAATTTATATAGCGCACTACATACCCAGAGGGTCTCAAGGCGCTTGAGGAAGGGTGGGGAATTATTTGTCGAAAATCCAGGTTTTAAGCTGCTTTCTGAAGGCTGGGTGGTTTTGAATGAGGTGGAGGTGAATGGGAAGGGAGTTCCAAGTTTTAGCCGCTAGGTAGGAGAAGGATCTTCCCCCCCATGGTGGATTTGTTGATGCGTGGAACCGCAGCGAGGGCTTGGTTGGAGGAACGTAGTTGGCGGGAGGGGGAGTAGAAGGATAATCGCGTGTTGAGGAACATTTATGCTTTACATCCCTAAGAATCTTAGGACTCTTTGGGCTGTTTGCTCAGGGAAATAAAGTCAAGATTTGAGAGTTGACTGTGGTTTTGTCCTAGGGCATGTGACCGCTGGATGAATCCAGAAAACACAATTCACTTACTTTGAGCATCAGTTACTTCAGGGTAGGCACAAACATAAACCCAAAAATGTAGACCCTAGATCGTGTATTTGCAATTGCTCCTGGGATTTGGCAGTGCTCAACTCCCAGATCATACCACAGGTTAGCATTTATTTAGTAAGTAGCAGACTGTTGATTGAGTCATCCACTTCAAAGAATGCAAAAGAGATTAGATTTAATTTGTCACCAGCAGATTTTATGGGTGTAGTTGGCCATTTCACTACAGTCAGGGCTACAATTTGTAGGTGTGTCCCTCAGAGACCTTATCAAGTACTGGTTTCTTTGTCCCGCCATCTTATCTCAAGGGTACAATAAGAGCCTGAAGGTAACTTGGGACTCTTCGCAAAGTCAAACAGGCCTTAAGCTAGGAAGGGGTGGGACGGGGCTTCTCCCAAGGGACGAAGTCCAATCAGCAGCCCTGTGCATGATTTTTCTGAGCTTAGGCCACTGACTGTCTCCACTTTGAGATTGTGTTCAGCTCTGACACTGCCTGAGGATCCTCACAGATTATCATTTGCCTTGGTGGCCAGTACCTATTCTTCTTCAAATTCTAATACATTTTGGGGCCCGGCTACACCACATGGTTCTGGTCCCTCAGGGAGCAACTCATACTCCAGATAAAATCCCATCTCTTGGGGTACTGCTAGCAAAAATAGGCATAAAGCCTCAAATATTGTTGCCCTTGGCTTCACTACAGTGCATTCAGGACTTTCTGCCCACTGCCTCTTTAATCTCATTTTCCTTCTCCATCCCCAAGTTTCCAGATTCCTTCCCAGTGGATCTCAGACGCCCTGACACTGACTTAAGGAAAGGAGAGACTATTTCCAAGGGGTATACACCCGTTACAACGGATCTTTTACTCCGCAGACCCATTACAACGCGACCATTACTCCGCATACCATTACAACGCATTGCGCTGGGGGGCGCTCTAGGATAGGGGATAAGTATAATTTACTATCCAACACCTTCCCTAGGGTCCACGGGGACTGGAGTTAGAATAGTAAATTATACTTACCACTATCCAGCGCCCCAAGGCGCTATGCGTTGTAACGGTATGCGGAGTAAAAGTCGCGTTGTAATGGTCTGCGGAGTAAAAGTATGCGTTATAACGTCATACATCCTTTCCAAGGCACTCTTCTTCCTTTTCGGTTTTGCATGATGGTCTGCAATACCATTACTCTTCTTTTCCCTTAAAAGGAGAGACTGGGCCTGTCCTGCCAAGACCATCACAGAACCCCAGTGAGCCCCTGCAGGCAATGTATGGCACATAACATTTGCCTCTCTATTTGTGAGCGAGACGATTGACATCGCAAACTAGTCCTGAAAGCGTCATCTAGTCTATCACCTCGTCTTTTGTGATGGATCCAAGCTGAAGCTGTCTGCAGTAAACCTAGAAGGGGGATCTTGCAACACTCAGATGTACTTAGTGGCCACATGGCTGTAATGAGTAGGCACTATTCCATTTAATTAAGGGTCCTCAGAATGGAAATCCTTGTTTCCATGCAAAACTACAAATGCAGGCAGTTTATATTAGGGGTCTTTTTTCATTCTATTGTGCTAGTGGGTCTTTTCCAGTATGCTTTTCCCTCTATTGCTCTGACAGTTCACTTTTCTCCGGATTCTCTGTTATACTGATGCTCCTTTATGGCCACAGTTTCTAGTTGTTAAGGCTCATTCTGTTTCAAGTGGAATCTTATCTCTATTACTCTCTTACAAACAGGCTTGATCTTCTGTTCTGTTCAATGTCATTGACTTGTACCCAGGCTCTTAAATTCTGAGGCTAGGCACCTGGTACTGCGTGCTTTAACACGGGTCATTTAAGGCTGTCCTGTGTTAAAGAGCTGCAAGCAGGCAGGAGGAGATCTATCAAGCATCACTTCAAGGGCAAGTGGGTGGGATTCTGCTTATCTTTGGCTAACATCACTTCCTGCTCCTGCACTGTAGGCAATAAACTTTCTTTGGTCTTGCACCTGGTTAAGCCTGAAATCCTGCTTTCTCTGTTCCGTTATGATACGGGTCTGCAGAAATTAAGGTTAAAGAGTTTTGCTTGCACACTACTGTATTTTACTATAGTGCAGATGTCTCTTGGAATTTGTGACCTCTGTTTGGTTCTTTTACTGCTGGATCCCAAGATTTTAACCCTTGGCTTCCAGGTTTTGTCGTATTTACGTAACGGCCAGGAAACTGTGCCTCACTCTTGTCTGAAATCCTTCTAGTTTAGTGCAGGAAGGACTCTGCATTGTTTAGCAGGTTTCCTAATTTCTGCTTGCACAGAATTCTAGATATCCGTTTTGCATATGGACTTTTCGTCATTCATACTATCTCCTCTTGTGGAAGGCTGGCCTCTATGGGTTTGCTTACCCATTCCTTGGTGCCTTAAATTCTAGAATGTTAAAAAGTTGCTGGCCTTTCCAATCAAGATGGCATCAGTATTACACCTGGGAGCATCGCCCCATCTCTTGCTTTTTAAAGTCATGTGCTCTTGGACAGCATATGCAGGACAATGTGTGTTACTCCACACATGTTGTGCATGTGTGTACATGGTAGTTCCTGAACAAATGCCCAGACATGAGCGGCCTAAGGAGAGGTTGCCACTACTGCTCTCAAGGTCGCTGTTCACCTTTTAATACTTCAGCGTTATAATTTCCCAGTGAGTCTGGAGCAAGAAAGACTGAGCCCACTTGTAAGTTACTTATTATGTTCGCTATCGGCTATTGCACTGGTAGTCCTCCAGACTCCTTCCACATAAACGGCACAGTTACTGTCTCTCTTTCTGTATCCTGTTATTGTCATAGAATAAGAAAAACAGATGGAGATATGGGGAAGCTGCCAGTGCGTACACGTAGTGAATCTGCAACTTTCTTCCCTTCTCCCACTCGCTTCATGCGCTACAAAAGATGTTCTGGTACTTCAGGCTTAGGCAACCAGTACAATGCCACAGTGCAGAGTAACCAGTGCTTGTCTTTTGATAAAACTTAATCCCTGGAGCGAGAGAAGATATAAAGCGGAAATGTTTTCATTCCTATGACTGAGGGCCCATTATTTGAGGCCTAGTGAATTCCTTTTGCTGCACATCTGTTTACATGTCACAATACCCCCTTACCCTTTCTTTCGTTTTCCTCTTAATACTGGATTTTTTAAATGGCTCATTCCTTTGTATTTCTCTGATGCATGGTGCTAGTTCTGGTTTCTTTGGTCAGGGGAAAGCAAAAGAGGGATTGTAGTGTATTTTCAACTAAATAGTTAGTGATCGTAGTTAACAAATTTACTGCTTTTTTAATTTAGTGATGGTTTGCGTGGCTGCTATACTGCCAATAAGTGGCACCCACTTGCTGGTTCTCTATAGACAGCAAACATATTCACACCCAATACAGCCGTTCACTGCAGGTTTTTGTCCAGGTTTATAAAAGACCGGCCCCGTGCCATGATGTGTGACTGGAGGGAAATGCAGTCACTCAGGGCCATATGTACATAGACTTCCATTTGCGATTTCCTAATAGCGAATTTTTGCGATTCGTAATTAGGAAATCGCAAACAGCTCTATAAAAATAGTGTTTTACTCTGTGCGATTCACAAAGGGTCGCTAGGGACCTGCCTCAATAATATTCCTGAGACAGGTCGCTATTTGCAACCTTTTGGGAATGCTTAGCACTCACAGGGATGGGGGCCTGCTGGGGTCAGCAGACCACCGTGTCTGTGACTGCTTTTTAAATGAAGCAGTATTTTTTTTTAAATGTAGTCCATTTTCTTTAAAGGAAAATGGGATGCAATAAAAAAATTAAGTTACCTTTTCATTTTTTAAGAGCAGGCAGTGGTCAATGGGACAACTGCCTGCTCTTAAAAAAATTTTGGCGCCCACATTCACAAAGGGGTCCCTTGGGAACCCCTTTGAGTTTGCAAATGTTTTACCACCAACTTGAAGACCACATTCCAAGTAAAAACATTTCTACATACCAGTGCGACTGGCTATTAGGAATGGACGCCCTTGGCACGCCCCTCCCTAATAGCAACTCGCAAACCCAATTTATGATTCGGTAATAGCTTACTGAGTTGCAAATAGGGCTATGTACACTTAAAATGTTTTTTCCAGGTCGCAAACACCCCAATTTGCAGAATCTGGCCGTTTCTGAGCTTAAAAAAGCTTCGTACATCTGGCCCTCAGTATTCAGCCGCGGGTTATTCCCTAAATCAGGATATTGGATAATGCCATCAGGTTTTAGCGCCTTGGCCCACTCTGAACCTTAAATCTTTGACATCTGACATCACACTGCCTCAGTGAAGGAACAGATTTAGGGGCCGATTAGGATCGCGGACGGACCTGCGCCCGTCCGCGACCCCCGAGGTGGAGGGAACGTCCGTAGGGGCTGCGGCGTTCTCTCCAGTGCAATTAGGATGTGACCGCCACCCTGCCGGTCACATCCTGTATTTCTAACATTGCGGCGGGTGCTGCTTGAAGCAGCACCCGCCGCAAGGTTAAAAAAATGCATGTTTACCTTTGCATGCCCAAAGCGGCAGGCACCGCGTAGTGCCTGCCGCTTCGTGCGCGCAAAGGCAGGGGGGTACCATAGGTACCCCCCATGTGCAACCACCACCCCCCCTTCATTCCTGGGGGCCCGCAACGGGCCCCCAAACAGAAGTCCGTATGCCTTTCCACGGCGTAAATGCCGCAGTGGAAAGGCATAGACATGCAGACATCCTAATATGCCTGGCGGTGTCTGATAGACACCGCCAGACATGTTAGCGCTTTTCCGCAGCGGTCGGAAGGCGACCGCGGCGGACGGTCTTCCTGACCCCCCAGCCATCCTAATCTGGCGGGGGGTCTTTGAAGGCTCCGCAGCGGTTTTTCCCCATCCGCCGGCCCGGAGGATTCGGAAAAACCGCAATCCTAATCGGCCCCTTAATATGTAGAGGATGATCCATCTAGCGCCAAGCTACCTTGAAGTATGCAGTGTTAGGCGCCCCATGCATTAGTTTCACCGGCCATCATTTTCCAGGCCGTTTTTGTGATTTGATACCTTAAATATTTCTTAGATGAAGCAGCTGGTTATTTTCAAGAACGCCTCCACGCAAGATTTGGAATAATGAATTTGGAGACGGCCACAGGATTCCAGACACTTAGTTTATTTCTGGGGGTAGAGGACTCTTATGTATAAATTACATGGTGTGAAGCTCCGCCTTAAAAAATGCCGGAATAGGCCGAAATAGGTTTTTCGAGACACCATTAGTCACATTTTTCAATTCAGCCTCTCTTATCTGCTGTGTTTTAAAAACACTTTCTGAGTTTACTTTGTGAACTGTAATAGTGGCCGTAGGTGATACAAGGTATCACTGGAAATAAAATAAATTAGGAAAGAGAATTGTAGCACCTGGGTTCAGATCATTACTACGATTGGAAAAAAAAGGTTTGTTTGATTAGCCTAACTGTCACTCGCGCCATGCTCTCTTTCATCTGTTGCATCACTTCCTCCCCGTTTTTCTCTTTTCCTTTCATGTTTTGTCTTTCACATAGTTATTCACCTTTAGATCCAGACTCAAGTACTGGGTCATTCCCTATGCAGGTGTTATTGATGTGTTATTGTGCGAACATCTTTCTTCCTCTAAACAAAGTTCAGTAAATTCTGAGTAGTATTATATCTACAAAGACTCAGCACAACCTCTGGAGATGGAAAGCTGAAGCCCCTCTTTATTTTGATTCATGTTTAGCAAATGTCCCCCTCTCTGCCAATACGAGACTGTTTACACTATCTGTGTGGTCTACAGCAGTTGGACAGCAGAAAGCCCCACCTCCCCACCTCCACCTCGAACATCACCTCTCCTGATTTCATATATTTTGTGGCTTATTTTAGGGGTTAGGGTAGATTATCGGTTTTGGGGAAGGCGCATTTAGGTATCTGAAAGGTTTATTTTCGCAAACATTTTGTAAAAATTAATTGCTTTTTTTTACAACATTGTTAAGGAATAGTTACTTGTTTGGGGGGTGAGGGGAGGGTCATACATATATGTTTTAACCTCCTTATTTAACGGAGACTCCCCTTTACTTTGCCCAAGTGTTGTAGGAACCTCTGGCCGAAAGTCAGGAGAATATTAAATAACACAAGGTATGAGTGTGATGTAACAAATCAAAAGTATGATTCTGCTAGATTTCTTAAATTTGATATTTACAAGTGGCCAGGGGAAGCGTTCCCTGCAGATGACTGTGACTGAAGGTCTGAGCTCTTTCAAAAGCACATGTTTGTTTACACGTTTACTAGCAGGGGGTCTTGATCGCCCAGGTTGGTCGCCCCATTTAACTAAGGCAGGAGTTTTCAGATGCAATGACTGGGCAGTGCCATTGATCACTGTAACCAATCAGCTTCCAGAGGAAGAAGACACAAGGACCAATGTCAAAGAAGCTAATAACTGCTTGCACAGTTTATCTTTAAAATGTTTTCTATCAATTGTGTAGCTGTTATAACAGAAGCCGTTCAGTATTGAATAATGGGTGTACTGTAGACAGTGTGACTGAGTTCAACAGAGCATCCTTTGTGCACTAAATCCTTATACCTGTCACCATTCCGTCAACACCCACTGTATAAGAATGTTTGTAAAGAAAAAATGGTTATTGTAATGCTCATGTCTGTCTTTAGACATTTTACTGTAAATATTAAAGCAATTTAACCAAGACAAGCTACTCTGTGTGCTTAATGTCTCCAGTGGCAATCCTGTTTAAGTATGTACTTGACCTTGTGATGACGGGAATGTTCTTGACTTGCTGGCAGGGAAAGAGTCAGCTACTGCCAGCAGGAAGCATGGCTACTTCTGGACGAGTAACCTCAACGTCCTCCTGAGTTTACCTATTATGAAGTTGCATTTCTTAGCATTCTCTTGGAAATGGCATGTGCCTGTTGCCGCACTCATTTCATGAAGCCTCACTTCTGCCTGCTGTGTAATTTCCTGCTTTTTTCCTGCTGTGTTTATTATTGCAGCTTATAACTTTCGTACTGAAATGTTTCCCTTTACTTGTTCCAAAATCTGTGTGTACTTGCTGAATTTCCGTCCACAAATGCTGGTGCTTGCTGTTGTTCCCCTCTGTTATGGTGACTGTTGAAAACGAGGCAGCATCTTTGAGGCCTGCACAAATAACATGACTACATTTGTCCTTCACTGGGAACCAAACATCCCATTGTAGCGCCCGACTCTCAGAGGGTAGCGTTGCAGAGCAGTCTGAGGCTTACTCAAGGGAGGTGGTGTGGGCTAGTAATCGCCATTTGCAGGTGCGCAAAAATAACACTTAATAATTGATTGTCCAGTCTGTACTTTGCTTTATAAAAGTAAGAGTACATTTATTAAACACACACACCACGTAATACTATACACCAATTTACAAATATACATAAGCTGAGGGAATTACTTTGTGACATTGCATAACATCACCACCCCTCCCGCAGGGGGGGTGGGGTCTAGTACCACCACTCCCATGTATGCACATCATCTTGCCCCCAATGCAGTGAATTGGTCTTAACCTGGAGCGAGGGCCCTGCGCACTGGCACCATCCCAGTGGCAACACCCCCATTACCTCAACAAGCATTAAACAGGCTACACCTGCCTTGGTGACACATGACCCTGACTGAGCATCTCCTACTGACCATACAGTATGCACCTCTACATCTTAAGGGCTAATAGTCTGGGGTCTTCACCTAAACGCAGCAGCAAGAATACATGTTTACGCACACTTTAGAATGACAGTACTCCGCACATTTGGATATTATTAAAAATGCATTGCAATTGCAGCTCCTAAAGGCATCACAGATGATCACAGGATTAAGTTGTAAGTACTGCCAGACACCCTAGCAAGAGGGTCTAGCCACTTAGCTTATGACATCACCTTACACAATAGTTCACATTGAACATCAGTCCCTCTAAAAGAAATAATCATTAATAACTGCATTTCAGTGCAATTACACCTCTTCACCTCCAGGAGATGCCCTTCTGCAGACATCCCCAACTCAGCCCTTCACTCCTTGATGCAATTATCAAAACACCCTCAGCTGAAGAACAAAAGTTCCAGCCCAGAAGGTGTTAACTGCAAGTTGAGCCCTGGAGGGGTTGATTCCTTTGAATCCCCAAGACACTTGGGGTGGGACTTTGCTCTTCGTGCTGTGGGGAGACTGCACTTCTCCAGCAGCTCCCCAGCACCTTTATACATGTAGGGTGGTGACCGCGTTCTCCTGGGGCCACCACAAGCCAAGAAAACGCTGGGTTGCCCTTGCAGGCCGGTCCTGGCCTGCAAGGCATTATGGGCCTGTCCGCATAAATGATGAGCAGCTCTCCCGCTGCTTCGGGGAGAGCCGCGCTGTGGCCTCCGGCCACGTCTTGGACCTCGTGGGGGCGCCCGGTCCCACCCGGACCCCCAGGGTACACTTCACAGCTCGGGCAGCCCACCCCTGGCTGCTCCTCTCCGGGTGAGTGCCTCCTCCTTTCCTTTGGGGGTTCCGGTCCCACCCAGGACCCCCGCATGGCCGCTTCGTTGCAGGGCAGCCCGGGATCCCACTCCCGGCTGCCCCTGTCGGCTCCCCGATGGGCCAGCACTCTCTCGTGCGGCAACGGAAGCCGGCCGCTCTAACCGGGTCTGCCTGCTCCCCACCGGGTTCTGCTGTTCGGGCTGGGCCACGGGCGGTGTGCAGCACACCCCCTCTTCTTCCTCACGGGGCTCGGAGATGGGGTCCCGGGCCCCCAGGCACTCCGCCCTGGGGAGCGCGACGGCGATCCCAAACCTCTGCTCTTCTCGGGGGGGAAGCGCGACGGCGCTCCCCCTCACTCTGACAGTCCGGTCCCAGAGATGGGGTCCCGGGCCCATCCTCCTCCGCATGGGGTTGTGCGATTGCGCGCCCCATCACCATTTTCGTCGGGGGCAGCGCCGTTCCGCTCCCCGGCTTTCCTCCTCGCGGCGGGACGTGACGGCGCTCCCCCGCCTCCATCTTCGGTGGGGGCCAGGGTGGACTCCTGGCACCCATGCAGGGCACCTTCACGGGGAGAACGACGGCGCTCCCCGGCTTTACTTTTCCTTGGGGGTAGCCCCCGGGACCTGACCCACCCCGGGGGCATCTCTGAGACCGGCGGCGGAGCCCCACGCGCTTCGTCGTCGGTCTTCCCAGGGGTCAACGGTCGCCTACCTTTCGGGGGAAATATCTCAGCCCATTTTTCCGTCTTCTTGCTCCTGGTTGCATCCCCCAGCCACTGGGAGCACTCTCCTTCGCCCTCCAGGTCTTCAAGAGGATACATTCTGCAGGGAACGGTTTTCCCTGGCTCCCTGCGCCTCTCTTCTCCCTGCGCAGAGGCCTCTTCTTCTGTGCACTGGTCCTGGGCTCTTCCTCTGGCGCTTTTAGGGGACTTGGGGGCAGTCAGGGGTGTCCTCCTTCCAACTGCCCATTGCGCCAGGCTCCAGCACCTTTCGCCTCAGCAGACCACACCCCAGAGAGAGCTTCTCTTCCTGTGCAAGTACTTTTTAAAAGTTGAGTAGGGGGGTGTCAGGAAGTCTCTGTGTGTCCTATCAAACAGCAAAGAACAAAGGAGTGGTCCCTAGCTGGCCTAGAGTTTAGGCAGAGAAAGGAGTGTTTTCCTTTTAAAAGGATAAAGAGGGGAAGGGCGGTGGGGGGGGGGGGTGGACAGGCGATTAGCCTATAGGTGCCATAACCACATGAAAAATAAATCACAATATTTGAGGGAAAGGTACAAAAAACAATTCATAACACAAGATTTAGAAAATTGTACAATTTTTAATTCACAGAATACAAAAATTAATATATAGTGCCAGTTAAATACAATTTAAAAATGTACTTTGAAATGTACATGGGTACAAAGAAGTGTATTAAAAAAACATGAACACAAGTTGTCGACGCAGCGTTTCGGTATCTAAGATGTAACCTTCATCAGGACAGGGTTCTAAAAGAAGAAACATTCTATTAAACATGGCTATATTTCTTTTTTTATAAAAACATTTTATCCAAAAGTTCACATAATTAAAAAATCCACATTTTCAAGCACAATTAACTAGCAGATATTGTTTCTTCATACTAATTTACAAAGACGGGCACATTTTTCACCTCTTTTATTAAGCATGTGGTATGGACTTGAAAAGATGGGAGCAGGTTGGCTAGGACTTGTCTATCTTTTACATATTAGCGATAGAAAAAAAGAAAGAACTTGGGTAGGTGCTTGGCAGTAGTTCTCAGTGCATGACATATCTATACAGTGATATGTCGACCAGTCTTTTTAGTACTGGTTCTTGTGGGGGTTCATAATCCCATGCAAAAAATGGGGCCAAAGACCAATTGGTGGATTTCAACAAATACCTTAAAACGGAGAAGTATAGATCCTCTCTGTTTAATTCTACGTTACTGTTGTAACGTCACACCAGGTGGTGGCACATTCCTTTGGGTGATAGGATGGTTCTAAACAATTGGAGAATGATTCAATCATTAATATCAAGCAGTTAATAAATTGTTGCTTCAAAATGGATGCAGAATAAGGTTTTACCTTGAGAAGGGGGCTCTTGGTGTATAATTGACTTATCTACACCGCTGAGATGGTTCAGTTTAATCTTTACGAAATTACCTTAATCAATTGGTAATTCTCTAGAGTGATACTGTTACGTCCTATATTGTAGAGAGACAATATAAAGAGCATGTAATGTTTCTAGTTGAAGCATGTACATATTTATTAAAGCGCCTAAAGTTGTATTCTAATTACCTCATTATTTAGGAAGCAGGGATGGAGAGTGGAGGTAGCCACCGTTGATAAGTTGCTTACTGTTAGTGTCTAAAATCAAAGGTGGTGGACATACATTTAGTGTGTTATATTATTTTAGACATTCCTGAATATAAGGTCCTAGTAACTTAATACTTACCAAGTCGTATAGGCTTAGATGTATTTCCTGGTTAACAGGATATGTTAGTCCCTTTTGTACTGGCTCATCGCATAGTCAAATTGGTGCGACGTTCTCTTTTGTCTCCAAACTAGGTAAGTTACATCACCAGGCTAGGGAGAGAGTTGCATGGTATTAATTTATGCTATTTGTGTTCAGCCTGCTGATGACAGTTATATATATGTATTCAGTATCTCTGGGTATTATTAAACACTTTTTCTTTTTACAGTATGGGGCTTACTTTTATTTGCAAGTATACTGAGGGTGATCAAATTCTTATTTACTTAGTCTATCACCCTTGTTGGTAATATTAAAGCGTGCTGTTCATTAGCACTAGTATTAGCAATGTTACTGACTAACATAGTTGATTGGAGCCTAGGCTTAGTATAGTAGTCTATCGATGTATAAGGCTCTCTCAGGGAGCAGACAATTCAGCAAGAAAGGTTAGGTTACAGTGGGTTTCCTATTGGTGCCCCCCTGGTGGTTTCTCTTACCTTGCATATATGCTCCGGCCTCCCTGCTACCTCGCCTCTCTTTGTTCGTGAATGAGGCGGGGTGGCTGCAGACCGTGTTTATAAGCCGCCAAGTAGGAAGACACAGCTGGCGCCTGTTGTAATTAATTGGTTTGCGCGCGTTTTCTTTGGCGCATTGAACTACTCGGGTAGTTCCAAAGAGAAGGACTACGTGTGTAGTTTTGTCCTTGGCGCTTCCCTGATTATTCGTCTCTTCCTGTAATACCGTGAATCCTCACCAGTAAGCGAGGAAAACTACTGTGGTGGTGCTTTACTTTTATACGAGCATACCGAAGCACTTATACTTATGTGGCAGGGCTAATCCAGCTGGTTCTGTTTACCGATATAAGGCTGGAACAGTTCTACAATTAATTAATTTACGTGCGCTTAATCAGGCGCCTTGAACTACTCGGGTAGTTCTTTGAAAAAAGACTACGCGAGTAGTTTAGCCCTTTGCGCTACCCAAAATATTCATCACTTCCTGTTTCATTTCATGACATGAAACCCTTACCAATACGAAAGAAACTACTCAGGTAGTTCGTAGGTTGCTCGTTTTTTACTGTTATACCAATGTGTTAATAAAGTTGGCTTCTTTAACACGTCTAATACTCCTCATGAGTTTAGTCTGAGTCGAATCTCTCTAGAGATTCGACTCAGACTAAACGAACACAGGTCAGCAATAAGGACTAAGAAGAAAGGAGCACCCCTGACCGAACACTGGCAGGAGGCCAACCACTCACTAGATGACCTATCGTGGTGTGTGTTGGAACAGACACATATGAATGCCAGAGGTGGCGATATGGAAACCAAACGGAGGAAAAGAGAACAATTTTTTAGGTCAAAATTCAAAACAGTGAAAAAGGGATTAAATAACAAAGAGGACTGGGAACAAATCCTGGTATAAGTGGTCACCATAGACATTTACTTCCTCAGTTTCCTTCGAGTTAAATAACTTTTCTGAAAGTCCCTCAATACTAACAAGACTATAGCAACCATCATGAAACGCCCTTGTGTCACTGCCAGTTAGTAATAAACATCCCCTAGGCACTGCGAGTTGGGAACAACTTTCAATACCTCGCCCACTATTTCTAAATAAAGTTTTCTCATTTATTTTCATCTTTTAATTTCTTAGAAAAAAAGTAGCCCGCTTAGGTCTGGTGATACCCACTAAGAAATATAGAGAATTTTTCGAGTGTAATATTACTCTAACTCATGAGGAGTATTAGACGTGTTAAAGAAGCCAACTTTATTAACACATTGGTATAACAGTAAAAAACGAGCAACCTACGAACTACCTGAGTAGTTTCTTTCGTATTGGTAAGGGTTTCATATCATGAAATGAAACAGGAAGTGATGAATATTTTGGGTAGCGCAAAGGGCTAAACTACTCGCGTAGTCTTTTTTCAAAGAACTACCCGAGTAGTTCAAGGCGCCTGATTAAGCGCACGTAAATTAATTAATTGTAGAACTGTTCCAGCCTTATATCGGTAAACAGAACCAGCTGGATTAGCCCTGTCACATAAGTATAGGTGCTTCGGTATGCTCGTATAAAAGTAAAGCACCACCACAGTAGTTTTCCTCGCTTACTGGTGAGGATTCACGGTATTACAGGAAGAGACGAATAATCAGGGAAGCGCTAAGGACAAAACTACACACGTAGTCCTTCTCTTTGGAACTACCCGAGTAGTTCAATGCGCCAAAGAAAACGCGC
The DNA here is from genome assembly GCF_964261635.1 of Lissotriton helveticus. Classification (NCBI taxonomy): domain Eukaryota; kingdom Metazoa; phylum Chordata; class Amphibia; order Caudata; family Salamandridae; genus Lissotriton; species Lissotriton helveticus. The sequence goes on along the minus strand of NC_136057.1, from coordinate 358,064,873 downwards.
GCAAACCAATTAATTACAACAGGCGCCAGCTGTCTTCCTACTTGGCGGCTTATAAACACGGTCTGCAGCCACCCCGCCTCATTCACGAACAGAGAGAGGCGAGGTAGCAGGGAGGCCGGAGCATATATGCAAGGTAAGAGAAACCACCAGGGGGGCACCAATAGGAAACCCGCTGTAACCTAACCTTTCTTGCTGAATTGTCTGCTCCCTGAGAGAGCCTTATACATCGATAGACTACTATACTAAGCCAAGGCTCCAATCAACTATGTTAGTCAGTAGCATTGCTAATACTAGTGCTAATGAACAGCACGCTTTAATATTACCAACAAGGGTGATAGACTAAGTAAATAAGAATTTGATCACCCTCAGTATACTTGCAAATAAAAGTAAGCCCAATACTGTAAAAAGAAAAAGTGTTTAATAATACCCAGAGATACTGAATACATATATATAACTGTCATCAGCAGGCTGAACACAAATAGCATAAATTATTACCATGCAACTCTCTCCCTAGCCTGGTGATGTAACTTACCTAGTTTGGAGACAAAAGAGAACGTCGCACCAATTTGACTATGCGATGAGCCAGTACAAAAGGGACTAACATATCCCGTTAACCAGGAAATACATCTAAGCCTATACGACTTGGTAAGTATTAAGTTACTAGGACCTTATATTCAGGAATGTCTAAAATAATATAACACACTAAATGTATGTCCACCACCTTTGATTTTAGACACTAACAGTAAGCAACTTATCAACGGTGGCTACCTCCACTCTCCATCCCTGCTTCCTAAATAATGAGGTAATTAGAATACAACTTTAGGCGCTTTAATAAATATGTACATGCTTCAACTAGAAACATTACATGCTCTTTATATTGTCTCTCTACAATATAGGACGTAACAGTATCACTCTAGAGAATTACCAATTGATTAAGGTAATTTTGTAAAGATTAAACTGAACCATCTCAGCGGTGTAGATAAGTCAATTATACACCAAGAGCCCCCTTCTCAAGGTAAAACCTTATTCTGCATCCATTTTGAAGCAACAATTTATTAACTGCTTGATATTAATGATTGAATCATTCTCCAATTGTTTAGAACCATCCTATCACCCAAAGGAATGTGCCACCACCTGGTGTGACGTTACAACAGTAACGTAGAATTAAACAGAGAGGATCTATACTTCTCCGTTTTAAGGTATTTGTTGAAATCCACCAATTGGTCTTTGGCCCCATTTTTTGCATGGGATTATGAACCCCCACAAGAACCAGTACTAAAAAGACTGGTCGACATATCACTGTATAGATATGTCATGCACTGAGAACTACTGCCAAGCACCTACCCAAGTTCTTTCTTTTTTTCTATCGCTAATATGTAAAAGATAGACAAGTCCTAGCCAACCTGCTCCCATCTTTTCAAGTCCATACCACATGCTTAATAAAAGAGGTGAAAAATGTGCCCGTCTTTGTAAATTAGTATGAAGAAACAATATCTGCTAGTTAATTGTGCTTGAAAATGTGGATTTTTTAATTATGTGAACTTTTGGATAAAATGTTTTTATAAAAAAAGAAATATAGCCATGTTTAATAGAATGTTTCTTCTTTTAGAACCCTGTCCTGATGGTTACATCTTAGATACCGAAACGCTGCGTCGACAACTTGTGTTCATGTTTTTTTAATACACTTCTTTGTACCCATGTACATTTCAAAGTACATTTTTAAATTGTATTTAACTGGCACTATATATTAATTTTTGTATTCTGTGAATTAAAAATTGTACAATTTTCTAAATCTTGTGTTATGAATTGTTTTTTGTACCTTTCCCTCAAATATTGTGATTTATTTTTCATGTGGTTATGGCACCTATAGGCTAATCGCCTGTCCACCCCCCCCCCCACCGCCCTTCCCCTCTTTATCCTTTTAAAAGGAAAACACTCCTTTCTCTGCCTTAACTCTAGGCCAGCTAGGGACCACTCCTTTGTTCTTTACTGTTGTTTTTCTCCTCGTCCCTGATTGGATTTGAGAGGAGACCTCCCTTCTACCTATTTCCTATCAAACAGCGACACATCACTTCCCTGCCTCTGCTTCCTCCCTCTTGTCCAGCCTCTGGGTTTAGTCAAAATGGCGGCGGCCAGTGTCTCTGGCCACATGGCCTCTGAAACCCAACTCCTTCTCCCCTCACTGCCTTCCTGTGGTTCAGCTTGGTGCCTGGCACCCAGCGACAGCAGTTGATGGATTGGCTTGTAGCTCCACCTATCTTTTAACCTTGGAGGGAAGATCTTCACTCTGGGAGGAAAGGTCATTAATCTAACCTGCCAGGGCCAGACCCCAGCCAGGGACTCCGAGAAATATGACATTTCTGGACGACCCAAAAGCAGTACAAATATGACTTTGGACTCTGCAGAATACTCATTTTCTCATCCGCTACAATGGACTATAGTGCGTGTCTGGAATCTGTAGGCCTTGTGGAAGTCATTTTAGCCATGGGCCCCACATCCCCAAAGGGTAATAATGAAGTGAAAACACAGTAAAACACACTGACTTTCCCTGGCATGTTCCTTCCCAGGGTATAAAGCCTATTCCAGGTCATCACCCAATTCTGCATATATCCTGCCACACCATTCACTCTGTAGCTGCTCCTGGACTGGGCACCCTAGGAATCTCCCCTGCGCAGCCCCTACACGTGAGCACACGCATGTACACCCGTATCTGCATGTAACCAGCCCGGTGTCCCATACTCCAGCTGCTGCGCAGCGGCCTAGTCCAGCCAGGGGCACACCAGTGAAATTTCCATGCAGTCTCCATTATTATGAGTTCACTGTGGGTGAGTCCCAGATTATGAGGCTCCCCCACAATAAAAGCTCAACAATTAGGTGCTCAAAAAGTGAAAAATCTGGGCGGCCCCTAGTGTCAGAGCCATGTTCTAACAGTGACATTCAACCGGAACACCCTATAGTTGGTTGCAGGGGCTCTCTCATGTGGTCTTCAGGGAGCTATGCTGACGCCCTGTCTCACTTGGCCAGCACAAGGCACCCCAGTGCCCCATACCTATACAAAGACCTAACCCTCTATATCGAAAGATTGTTAATCAATAAACAATTCATACCCAAACCCCCTCTTGTGTAGCCTGCCATGTTACCATAGGTAACAAACAACGTATAATGAAGTCTAGGAAAAATAACACACTATATTCTCACCAGGAGGTGCTTATATACAATTTACCTCATCATTTTATGCATTTGTCGAGATTTGACACTGATGGCTTTGCTTCCGTGCCACAAATATTTGGTGTATACGTTGCCATAGACCAGCCTAGAAACCATTGGCTGACTGCTGACAGGCATGAGCTTTCCTACACTGTGTATGGATTTTCTTCATCAGCAATGACAGTTCCTGAGGAGAACCTTCTGGCTGGGGGTAGTAATCCTGCCTTTGCCTTTCACATGGATGCTCTCATTGAAAATCTAATTTGGGATTGGACAGCTTACTCACGACAGTTAACTTCATAAAAGCGGGTTAGGCCACTCTAATGAGACAGGTGTGAGCTAAAAAAACAAATCTGAAAGAAACAGGTTAGTATTAGATTCCTTACCTTAGAATATCCCCAGGCGTCAGACTGGATCCGGAAATTTTTGCGTAGCAGTACCCTTGCGCGTCGGTACACGTCGTCTGCGGCTCCGCGATGACGTCGTCGGAGTACTTAGACGCCGCCTCCGCGCGCTGACATCAGTTCTTTTTTTTCGCGCCAGCAGCGCAGATCCGGAAAAAGTGGTACCTTAGTCATTTTTTAACTAAACTTTTTACGATCCCTTTTAATCATTTTCTTAGCCTTGCTTCTCTTTGGCCCAACAGGGATCTGCTCTGGGCACTATCAAAGGTTATCTTTCGGCCATCTCCGCCTTTCTACGTCTTCCAGATCAGCCTTCTCTTTTTAAGTACCCAGTTGTTAACTGTTTTCTTAAGGGCAATATGCATACGTTTCCACCTGTACCCGTCATAATGCCTCAGTTGGACTTGAATCTTGTTTTGCGTTTACTGATGTGCGCTCCCTTTGATCCCCTTCATAACTGTCCCTTATGTCTTTTCACTCTAAAGACCGCTTTCCTGGTTGCCATCACCTCTGCCAGAAGAGTGAGAGAGCTCCAAGCCCTTTATTCCAAACCTCCTTTCCTTTCTGTTCATTCGGACAAGGTAGTTTCAAGGACCCGTCCTGCTTTTCTGCCAGAGGTTGTCATGCCCTTCCACATCGGGCAGACCATCACTTTGCCCACCTTCTTTCTGCCTCCGCATCCTTCAAGGGAAGAGGAGAGGCTCCACCGTCTTTAGAACCCTAGTTTTATGCACCAATGGTTAGTATCCTGCATGGCTCTGCGTTTCGGCGCGGAAAGTCGTGTACAGAACTGACGTCCGCGCGCATGGGTGGCGCCTAAGTAGTCTCTGTGACGTCATCTCAGCGCTCACGACGCCAGTGACGGACACGGAGCCGCACAACGCCACCTACAGACGCGCAGGGGTACTGCTAAGCAAAACTTTCCAGGTCCAGTCTGACGCCTAGGGAATATTCTAAGGTAAGGAATCTATCACTAACTAATGTCTCTTACAGATATATCGTTACACAAGTAGTAACTTGTGCTTCAGCACCTTAAGGAGTAACTGGACGTGTGGCACAAGAAAAAACGTCTCTTTATCCATCCCCACGATGGCACGATCTCCATAAGACTGCCTCCCAAGCTGACTTTGAAGAAAAACCCACCTTTGAGGAGAAACATGACTTGGAGCCATCCCCGTTTCCATAATGCAGGAAATTCAAGGGCAGGGGCACAAGCCATATTCCATTTGTTCCTCAACCTCCTCCATTTCCTTGTGGAGACTGTCTGGATCGGAGCTTACTGTCCACCTTCTGGCTGTACTCAAAGGGAAGCTATAGTAGGCCACAGGCACACTGAGGATGTCAGTCAAAGCCATGGTGGTGGCACCTAGGTGGACAAAAAATAGAAGCCCTCCCCAATGAACTGCCATTCATCAGTGGTCTGGTTATCTCAGATTCCTTAATGGTCCACGCTGCGTGTCAGTGCACTAACTCTCAGGGTACGGTTTATACTCTCCCCACCTAATAAAGAGTAAGAAGGTCGATGCCACAAGGAAGAGGGTAGCAGTGGGAGCCACCACCGGGGTGCCTACCCAGGCAATACTGACAGGGGAAGGGGTAATGTGGGTTCCATCTAGGGGGCCTCCACCTACCAATTTTGAATTCCTCCACCACCCCAATGACCACACAACACCTGTTTTGGGGGACGGTGGAGTTTCCTCCATGCTGGCAGAAAATCAAATCTGACAAGTGAGTCTTAGCAGTGGTTCACCACTGCTTCTGCCTAGAGCTTTACACACGTCCTCCCAACAACCCACCATGAAAGTACATCCTCAGCAGAGAGCATCTCAGCCTCGTGGAGGAATATGTCTAAGCACATCTCCTAAAAGGGGCCATAGAACCAGTCCCCTCCTACAACAGGGCAAAGAAGTGTATTCTCTCTACTTCTAAGAAAGACGGGTCTCTCCAGCCCATCCTGTCTTCAAATACTGCAGATGTTGAGGAGTGGAATAGTAGTTCTCGTGTTGAGGAAGTTCGTCACAGTTTTTAGCGGTGAAGAAGGCGCATCCTCCTGTCTTGCTTCTGCGTATATGCAGGATTTGTGGGAGGGAGAGATGGAGGGAGAGATGGAGGGAGAGATGGAGGGAGGGATGGGGAGAGGGATGGAGAGAGAGAGAGGTAGATCTGAAAGAGACACGTTAGTATTAGATTCCTTACCTTAGAATATCCCCAGGCGTCAGACTGGATCCGGAAATTTTTGAGTAGCAGTACCCTTGCGCGTCGGTAGGCGTCGTCTGTGGCTCCGGGATGACGTTGTCGGAGTACTTAGATGCCGCCTCCGCGCGCTGACGTCAGTTCTTCTTTTTTTCGCGCCAGCAGCGCAGATCCGGAAAAAGTGGTACCTTAGTCATTTTTTGACTAAACTTTTTACGATCCCATTTGATAATTTTTCGAGTCTTTGACTCCGAACGGTGCCGGTAGGGATGCCAGGTTTTAAACCCTGTGAAGACTGCGACCGACTGATGTCGGTCCTCGACCCTCACCGCCGGTGCCTCCACTGTCTCGGCGTCGACCACGATGACAAGACCTGTTACTACTGTCGGGCCCTGACTTCGAAAGCTAGGCGGGAGCGGTCCCGCAAGCGGCTCGAGCTCCGGCAGTCGGCCCCGCACCGCGAGAGGTCCCGGTCCGGACGGAGGTCGAGGGACCGGTTGCGGGGTCGGAGCCATCATAGCTCTGGGAGTCGCCATCACTCCTCAGGTTCGAAGTAGTCAGGTAAGCAGAAGAAGTCGAAGAGACGTCATCGCTCTTCCGACTCCCCCGACGCTCGCACGACGCGTCCGGGGGTTCGGGTGACACCGCCCACGCGGCTCTATCGGAGTCGCGGGCGTCGCAACCTGCCCCATACCCTCCGGTCCCTGGGCAGCATGCGACGCCGGAGAAGATCGAGCGCTTCCTCATGGCCATGAGGTCCCTCTCTCCTCCGACGGGCTCCGCGGCGCCTCCGGGCCCAGCGGAACCGTCTGGGGGCCCTAGCGGGTCGGGAGCTTTGGCCCCGATGCCGGTGGGTGCTTCGGCCCCGGCGCCTTCGGGCCCGGCGCCGCAGGCCCCGCTTGATCCGCTTCTGGATCCGGGTCGTCGCCGGTCGACCGGACGACCTCACCGGCGCCGGTCCCTCAGGTGTCACCTCCGCTGCCGTCTTCGGGCGGCGCCGTCCCTGAGGCCCCCCTCGATCCGGTCCGGCTGGGCGCCGCTTTCGACGCCGATTGGGAAGTTTTACTTCAATAAACCGGCCCCGTCATTTGACAACCCTGATTATCAGGAGATGGGTGATGAGGAGGAGTGTTGGGAGGGGTCTGAGGACCCTCTGACACAGGAGTGTCAGTCCCAGGAGGACTGGACAGGTGGACTTGGGGATGCCAGTGGTCTGGACACCTCGCCGGACACTGGCTTTGTCTCACCTCCTAGTCGTGACTTCGGAGGAGGGGGCAACCTTCTGTGTGGTGTTGATGCGGGCAGCCAAGTCCTTGGGCCTTGAGATCCCCGTCGCGGCCGTGAGGACTAACCTCCTCACTGAGGTCCTTAAACCGCAGTCAAGCTCGGCTGAGCCCGCTACAGGTTCGCCTGTAGATAGGAAGGTGGCCAGACGCCACCGCCCGGCCCCGGGCGACCCTTGTTTTCCTGTCCACCCACCCCACCCTCGAGAGCTTGGTCATCCAGGCTTCTAATTCCCAGACCGCATTCCCGTCGGCTCCACCTGACCGGGAATCCAAGAGGTATGAGCAATACAGCAAGAAGGTATTCTCCTACCTGAGTCTGGGACTGCGGTCTTCCAACACCGCATGCCTCTTGGGCCGCTACACCCACTCCCTGTGGGACATGGTCGCGGACGTGCTGCCAGAATGCCCGATGGAGGTGCGGGCTAAACTCGACCAAGCCCTTGTGGAAGGCCGGGATGCGGCACGGTATTCCATCCGGTGTGGGCTGGATACCACCGACTCACTGGGCAGGGCGATGGCAACGACGGTGGCGATACGTCGCCATGCCTGGTTGAGGTCCGCCAACTTCTCGGCCGATGTCCAGAATACCCTCATGGACATGCCGTTAGATGGCCGTCTCGTTTTTGGCGACAAGGCAGACCATGCGCTTGAGCGCTTTAAGGACTCCAGGGCTACGGCCAGGTCCTTGGGCCTCTTGGCCCGCGCCAGCAAACGGCTGCCTTTGGCTCCTTTCGTGGCCAAGAAAGGGGTGCCCCCACACGTGCTGCCAGCCAGGCACCGCTAACTAACATCCAGCGCGGTGGCGGCCGTGGAAACCGCCGCGGCGGCGGTCGGGGACAACGGTGAGGCCAGTCCACACCTTCCTCCGCAGCATCCGCCTCAAAACCCTCCTAGTCCGTGCTTTCAGGCCCATGTGACGCCAGTGGGGGGCAGGGTTCGCCATCACCACCACCACTGGCGCACTGTCATGTCGGACAGGTGGGTGCTGCAAATCGTCCGAAGGGGCTACTCCCTCCCCTTCGAGGCGTCCTCTCCAGCCATGCCACCGCAGTACCACCGCGTGTCGGGGGATCACTTGACACTTTTACAAGAGGAAGTTACGGCCCTCTTGGCCAAGGGGGCCATCGAGCGCGTTCCTGGGCCAGAAGTAGGGTGTGGTTGTTACTCCCACTACTTTCTGGTACCCAAGAAGGGCAAAGGGGGCCTACGCTCTATCTTGGACCTACGGAACGTCAACGGCTTCCTCCGGAAGGAGAAGTTCAAGATGCTGACATTGGCTCAGGTCTTAGCTGCCTGGACCCTGGAGACTGGATGGTAGCGTTGGACTTGCAGGACGCTTATTTTCACATCCCCGTCCTGCCGGCCCACCGGCGTTACCTGCGGTTCACGGTAGGCCACGAGCACTTTCAGTTTACCGTGCTCCCCTTTGGCCTTACCAGCGCCCCACGGGTGTTCACGAAGGTGATGGCGGTGGTCGCAGCTCATCTGCGCAGGTTAGGGGTTTCAGTCTTCCCCTACCTCGATGACTGGTTGTTGAAGGCGGGCTCTCCCCTGACAGTCGTCAGCCACCTCCAGACGACGGCAGACCTCCTGCACCAGCTGGGGTTTTCCATCAATGTGCCGAAGTCACACCTGTGTCCCTCTCAGAAGCTCCTCTTTATCGGAGCGGTTCTCGACTCGGCGCAGTTTCAGGTTTATCCTCCCGAACAGCGGGTTCGGGATATTCATGCTCTGATTCCATTCTTTCAGCCTTTATCCCGAGTCTCGGTCAGGTTGACGCTGCGGCTTCTGGGGCTGATGGCCTCCTGCATCCTTCTGGTGCATCACGCCAGGTGGCGGATGCGGACTCAGCAGTGGGACCTGAAGTTTCAGTGGGCTCAGCATCAGGGCAACCTGTCCGACCATGTCCTGATCTCGGAGGGCACTGCGAGACAGCTGCAATGGTGGCTCACGGACCGCGATTGGGTCAGCGGCAGATCCCTCTCCCTTCCCTAACCAGAGCACGTAGTTGTGACGGACGCGGCCCTCCTGGGCTGGGGAGGCCACAGGGGAGAGGCGGAGATCAGAGGCCTCTGGTCTCCGGCGGAGTCCCGGCTCCATATCAACCTTTTGGAGCTGCGGGCGATTCGTCTAGCACTGAAGGCATTCCTCCCCTCTGTCCGGGGGAGTGTAGTGCAGGTGTTCACGGACAACACCACCGCCATGTGGCACTGCAACAAACAGGGCGGGGTGGGGTCGTGGACCCTCTGTCAAGAGGCTCTGCGCCTTTGGCAGTGGCTGGAACATCAGGGCGTGACCCTGGTGGTTCAACACCTGGCAGGTTCTCTGAACGCCAGGGCGGACGAACTCAGCCGCCGGTGCATGATGGATCACGAATGGCGTCTGAACTCGGATGTGGTGCAAGGCCTCTTTCTACAAAGGGGAGAGCCTTGGTTAGATGTCATCAGTTCTGCGCGTTGGAATTTCCAAGGCGGCACTCACTCGGAGACGCCTTTCGTCGCGAGTGGAGTTGCGGTCTGTTGTACGCCTTTCCGCCTATACCACTTCTGCCCAGAGTGCTGAAGAAGATCAAGCGCGACCGGGCCCAAATTATCCTTGTGGCTCCGGACTGGGCACGAAGGTACTGGTATCCCGAGCTACTCAGTATGTAGGTCGATCCCCCGGTTCGTCTGCCTCTTCGTGAGGACCTTCTGGCGCAGCAGCAGGGGACGGTCCTCCACCCGAACCGGTCCAGTCCCCACCTCCATGCTTGGAGATTGAGCGGCGACAATTGAGGCCATTTGACTTGCCTCCTGAAGTTAGTACTGTGATTCTGGCAGCCAGGCGTCCCTCCACAAAGTCGGTATATGCCTGCAGGTGTAACAGATTTGTGGTATGGTGCACAGCAAAGGCTGTGGATCCTCTCTCTGCCCCTCTTTCTGAGGTTCTCCTCTTCCTTCTTTCTCTTGCCCAGCAGGGCTCTGCTCTGGGCACTATCAAGGGCTACCTTTCTGCCCTTTCAGCCTTTCTAAGGCTGCGTGATCAACCTTCTTTGTTCAAGTCCCCTATTGTATCTCGTTTTCTGAAGGGCATCACACACATGTTCCCTCCTGCTCCGTTTGTGATGCCTCAGTGGGACTTGAACCTTGTCCTTACCTTTCTGATGTGCGCCACCTTTGAGCCGCTTCACAACTGTCCCCTCTGCCTTCTTACTCTGAAGACTGCTTTCCTGGTTGCCATCACCTCTGCCAGGAGAGTGAGTGAGCTCCAGGCTCTTTCTTCCAAACCCCCTTTCCTTTCTGTCCATCCGGACAAGGTTGTGTTACGGACTAGACCCTCTTTCCTGCCCAAGGTTGTCACGGCCTTCCATATCGGGCAGTCTATCACCTTGCCCACCTTCTTTTCGCGACCGCATCCCTCAAAAGTGGAAGAGCGGCTCCACCGTCTGGACCCAAAACGTGCGATTTCGATCTATCTAGATCGCACACGCCAGTTCCGGGTGGATGACCAACTCTTTGTTGGTTACGTGGGCGCTAAGAAGGGACGGGTGGTGCACAAGAGGACCATCTCTCGGTGGGTCGTCTTGTGTATCAAGGCTTGTTACTCCTTGGCGAAAAAGGAGCCTCCTCTTGGGCTGAGGGCCCATTCCACTCGGGCCACGGCGGCTGCTACTGCCCTGGGCCGGGGAGTACCTTTGCAGGACATCTGTCAGGCAGCTACGTGGGCCTCGCTGCACACGTTCGCAAGATACTACTGCCAGGACAGCCAAGTCCGGAGGGAGGACTTCTTTGGCCGTTCCGTCTTCCAGGACTTTCTGGTGTGATTATTGGTTCGCAGACCCACCACCGGGGTTGGTATTGCTGGGGTATCTATTCTAAGGTAAGGAATCTAATACTAACCTGTTTCTTTCAGATGAACAAGTTACTTACCTTCGGTAACGATATATCTGTAAGAAACAGTAGTTAGTATTAGATTCCTTACCGCCCCACCCATCCTCCCTGTTCTGCGAACTGATATCTAGGGTTAAGGTCATCTCCTTTCAGGGCCCTAGTTTCAATGGCACCAGTGTTGGTTTTTAACATGGCTCTGCGTTTCTGGCGCGGAAAAGCTGTGTCTAAGAACTGACGTCAGCGCGCGGAGGCGGCGTCTAAGTACTCCGACGACGTCATCACGGCGCCCACGATGCCGACGACAGACGCGGAGCCGAAGACGACGCCTACCGACGCGCAAGGGTACTGCTACGCACAAATTTCCGGATCCAGTCTGACGTCTGGGGATATTCTAAGGTAAGGAATCTAATACTAACTACTGTTTCTTACAGATATATCGTTACCGAAGGTAAGTAACTTGTTCTACAGTGCCTTTGCAAGACCTTACAGACTAAATCGAAATTGTCACTAATCCAATTGAAACCATTTACATCCCAACCCCTTTTTAGACTCACTCACAAATAACCCAACCTATAATTTGCTATTAGTCCTCCTAACCAGCCTCGTCTTATTGTCCTACAGTATTCTCCCGTTAGGACAGTCTTACCCTTTAAATGATGTAGTATTCCTAAGAGCGTCCATAACAGAGCATCTCAATTAAACTAAACCCCCATCTGCATCCATCATTGAGCTGACGCAGTCCAGCCTAACCCTCCCACCCCAGCGTATCAAAACTGCCATGCTCATCTAAATACACTTAACGCCAAACCCTTGTTGTAGCCTGTCTCGCCAACAGCAAACCTTAAACAAATCCCAATCGTGCCAAAATTGTCCATGAAAACAGTCTCTGAAAACACTAATGACAAACCCATTCAGTTTCACAGCTGCACCCTATGAAGCACTACTTGGATCAAGGGCAGACAGAACGTGCCAGAGTGAGCATCTTGAACGTGTTTTTTTTTAGGAAAAAGTTCTGAGGCTGCAGATCCAATATAAGACGAAGTCCTCCATCCTTTTCCAGCACCCTTTCTATGGCTCCCTTGTCTGAGAGAGCCTGAAGTTCCTTTGTAGAATGGACAAGTGGTCCTCTGGAAGCTGTTGTGGTGTAGGTGGGATGTTTGGAGGGGTGGGTAAGAAGTACGGCATAATCACCCTGGACGATTTGAAGCATCCACCTGTATGATGTGATGCTTTGAAAACTATGCACTATATAACTTATCCTGCATACATCTGAATGGTTGTGTGCAGCCAAAGGCAAACTAAAGGGGTTTTGCAGCAGAATTGGGGATTGGTTAGGGATTGTGTTGCCCTTAAGGTTCTATACACTTCCGCTATATCGCCAACCACTATAATGAAAGGGTTTGGGGGGCTGTTGCTGAGTCAGGTTTCACCAATGCCTTTATGGATGCCCCTTCCAAAGCCTTGAAAATGGCGAAACTGTTGGGGGAAATGCTGCACATGCGCTAAAACGCAGAGAGGCAGTGCTGTAGCCTTATGTCAAGAATGAAATTGCCAAGATCAGAATTAAGGGGTCAAACTGCATACAGAAAGCATGTGTGTGTAAATATAAAGACATCCACAGTGGATACATTGCCACCCAGGTCAGAAGAATCTTTTCGGCTGTCTGTTAAAGATCCTCAAAAAGTTGGTGTCCAGGAGTCCAACATAGCGGCCGCCATTCCAAGAAACTGTAATCAGCATCCTAGTTCTCTTTTACTTCCATGCAAGCACTGCCAGAGATACTAACATGCATGCGCTAAGTCCGTGCTGCGCACTTCAATGATCTCCATAAGTTATCAAGCAGTGTTTTGACTTCGCGCTTACCTGGAAGATATTTTTGGTCTTAAAATGAGTTCCCGCCAAGTGAAATTCCTAATTTTTGTGTGCACACAGCTGGTAATTCTTCTTTTAGTAGACATTCTTCAAGAAAGAAACCTTAGTATTTTTAGGTCGAAGCCATGTGCGCAGTCTCGCTGGCGAGATTTAGTGATTTAGAGGGAGATTCACTAGCTGGCTTTAAGCCCCGCCCCTCTTTCCCATTGGCCGGCATCACCGTTTATGCTAAACTGTGGCCGGCCATTGGGAAAGAGGTGTTGATGGCGTACATTTTTCTCTTTTTCTGCCGTCCCACTTGTACGGACTGCCCTGACTTCCTGCTGGCGTAAAAGCTTTGTTATCTTTATGGGGCCAAAACAGATGGCCCCATAAAGATAATAAAATCCTTTTACGCCAGAAGGAAAGCAGGCCTAGGCCGTCCAAGTGGGACAGCAGAAAAAGAGAAAATGACCGTCACCAAAGCGAGTGCTTGTTTTTTTCCCTGCTATTTTTCCCCTTTTGGAATCTGATCCCTGGTGAAGCTTTCTTTCAAAAATCGACATCCAGTGGGACGAGCACCTTGCACCCAGGATGAGGACTGTGAATGCCTGGACTCCCTCCTGCGGCGACGGCAGCGCACGAAGTGCAGGCAGAAGAGGACTCCCAGCAGTAAGTAGCGCTCTCCACTGGTGTGCACGTGTGTCTTATTTAAGGGGGTAGAGGGCTTGTGGGGATAGGGTGGTGATGTCCTGCTCAAGAAGTCAGTGCTGAACTTTATTACGGCTTCCTGGCCGAGCATGACCTGGGCCCCCGCGTGTGTACCGCCGGGCTGTGCCGGGCCTGGCTCTGCGCTGCCCCTGCCAGTTGTTTGAGTCTGCAGGCACCGCGCCCCCGCCACCGGACCTGGGAATGGAAAGCACTCTTCTCCCATTAATAACAGCTCCTGCCTGACTCTTCTTGCACCGGCCCGGCTCGGAACTGAGGCCGCTCATTCACACAACTCACCGGTGTGGGGTCACCCGACTAATTCCATCAGAGCGCAGAACCATTGCTCCCTGCTCAAGGTGGTGAGGGGAGAAGTGGGGCCGGTGATAATTGAGTGTCAGCCACTGTCCCGGTGGCGCCAGCAGCCTTTGACTTGCTAATTCTGCCCAGCGTCTACCTGCAGCTTCTCCAGCCAGCCCCATTGCCCCCCCTCCCACCCACACACTCTGATCAGCAGACCGACTTCCGGGGAGGCCATCATGGCTCCGCTGGGCTGGTGAGCTAATGCTCCATTCTAGCCAGGGAAAGCGTCCGGCCCCCTCTGCAACCGATTGCCCCCACTCCTGCCGAACGATGTGGGCAAGGCAGACTGGGGATCTCCCAGACCCCGGGATAGCTTCAGGGCCCGCGCGCCCTCCTTGGCCTCAGAGCTTAGACATAGGAGTTGAAAAAAAAAAAAAAAATCAAAACTTTTGTGCAAAGGGGGTTGTGTAGCTTATTTGTAAGGTAGCTCTACTGATTATCAGAGCTGGCTAGGCTTGGGGCCACCTCGTGGCTCTTAGTGTCTCTCTCTCTCTCCCATCACCTTGGACTTCCTGGTTCTTTGTGAGTATTTTAGGTTATCTGTCACAGTTTTCTCTGTGTCTTTTCTCCCTATTCTGTCTCGCTTCTCTTGGGTCAGTCACTGACGAGGGATGATAATAATGACAGGATGTGGCCTAAAGGCTAGAGCGGTCGACGTGGAAGCTGGGCACCGGGTCCCGGCAAGGACACTGAACTTCCTGTGTTTCTGGACAAATCACGTAATCACCCCACGCACAACAAAGAAAAATGTGTCCTTGTATGACGTTACTGGTGCTAGAGTAAAGCGCTTTGATACCTTCAGGTCGAGTTTGCGTAATATAAAACTCCCCCAAAAAAGAAAATGCCTCGTAAAAAGTGAACGCCAGTTCCCACTAAAGGCAACCAGTTGGACTTGGCCCTTCTGGCAGGTTCACCCCTGAAGTTTTTGCTTGTTATATGTGACCTGGGGATGGTGATTTTTGGTATCTACGCACTTTTACTGTGTTCCAGTGGAAAATGCGTGCACCCTCTGAGTGTGTGTGGTGGGATAGGCCTTCCCTCCCATAGGAATCCATGGGAAATGTATGTGTCCCTGGTAGTTCCTGATGCGTGGGGTGTGCAGGCTCGAGTCTGGTATGTGCGGACTCGTGTGATTGAATGCTGGGAAATGATGTATGTGGCGTGTATGTGTCTAGTGGGACAGTGCCACTTCTAGGCATGGGTGTGCGTGTGCAGTGAGTATGCTGGCGCGTGATTGGCTGAAGCTGGCTGGGGAGCCTGGCTCCAGGAGTCTGTATGGGTCTGCCCCGGTAGTGAATGGAGAGATTAGCAGGCTGATGTGAGGGAGGGGTGCACCGGGGTCCTGAATAGGGCTGAGCTTTCCCCACACAATGCTGGCTCCGCCCCCTGTGGTGCGACTGATGACCCTAGCCTGCCTGGTGAATGGAAAGGGTGGCTGGGGAAAACAAAGTACTCCAAAACCAGCTGCGACTGGTTTCTCCCCCACCCTGCACCTTTAGACAAAGGAATTCAATGTATAACAAGCATTTACAATGCAACGGTTTCGCTTTTGTAAAAGTTAGAGCTTTTGTTATTGCTTATGACAAATTTTCTTGTATATGTTGTTGTGGAAATTAGTGAGTAAAATGTCACAAATTTCTGGCACTGTATTTACTTCCCACCGTCACCCAGCCCTTTATCAACACCCAACAAATAACACAGTTTCACAGCTCCCATACAACACCAACAAATAACACAGTTTCACAGCTCCCATACAACATTGTTCTGCAGACCCACTCTGCCCATGCATAGGCATTTGACGTCACAACACCACACAAGAGCTACAGTACCATCACTGTCTCATGCGTTGCTTTGCACGTATGTAAGAGCCATCTTTCTCCTACTTGAAGATCTATCTAAAAAATGCACTACTCCTCAAGCAAATACAGCGTGTCCTGAGTATGTAGCTTCATAACCACTTGCTGCTAACAGCCCAACACCTATCATGCAAGCGAATAAAATAATAGTGCAATTACCAACACGCAGATGTAACAATAGGAATACGACACCCTCATCACTGCTCAACATGAGCTCTAACTTACTAACTACATCATCAACAACAGTTGCTACAATACACGAAGATACCCCAAATGTGCCTTTGTATATGTATGCATGGGTGAAGTAGCGTGGCTCAACGCAGGAGGGCTGTAACATCTGGGGATAATGTACGTACTACAGGAAAAGAATTAATCGAACTAGAAAAATACAAAGAGTATGATCTGGAAATGTATAGAGAGTATTTAATGCAGCTCGGGTAAGTGATTGGGAAACCTTTTTGGGTAAATGTATCAGTTTCTAGTGTTAATAGAATACAAATCCAAACGACAGACATTTCTCTTCACAGACTCGTGTAAATCAATTGTTTTACTTCAGAGCTGCCACAAGCAGGGCCGCAAAACTCCATTTCACTTCTTGACTTGAGCCTGTAAATGTTACATAAGCACGAAGGCGCCTTCGCAAGCAGGCTCCCAATCAGGAACGAGCTGCCGAGTATGTTCAAGTAACAATATCCTCGGTTTATAACCTCTAATTTAATACCCCACCTTCTTCGAGAGCACAGGAGCAAAGTCCATGAACCAGAACCCTACAGAACAACCCACCGCAGAAGGGGTATTTTACATCAGAAAGAAGCCTCAAAACGATCAAAAGTGGACGAAACCCCACGCCGGTGTTTAGCTTCAGTGTTATAATATTTGCACACATGTTAACAAAAGTCACAACAGCAGCACACAGGTTAACACCTTGGAGGACAGTAGTGTGCACACCCCTCCAATGAGCGTGGACACTTGTGATCACAACACAACTTGTAAAACGTTTCTGCCAGACCCTCAGCACACACGTATGACATGAAAACACGCACTGATCCTGTCTGAACGGACACATGGGCAGGCAGGTCACAACATGGTGCCACAGTGGAAACAATACCTAAAGCAGGGGGTACAACCAGACCACTGCGGCAAGTCGTTTTAAATATACCCTTTCTCAAGGCACTGAAACGGCTGCTGCTCTGTTACAATACAGTGTGGGGGAGAGGGGGCTGCGACAAGAGCTCACATGTTGTGGGTGACTGCAAACAGACTAAACACATAAAGCCATCTTGCAGTGGCAAACAATGGAGGTGGGTGGCTACTGTTTACTTTCTCCAAGCAGATCACCTTTTTTTGCACTCGATGATTTATGTGCGCAAGACGTCTGAGCCCCTGGTTGCAGGCTTCTCTGTAGAGGGAGGCTTGTGGATTCATGGTCCTCGTGGGGCTTGCGGGGGCGGCAGTGTTCGAGATTGCAAACCCAAAATAACAGGCACAGGGGGTGGGTGTGATGGATACCTCGCAGGAAGGTGCAGCGAACAAGGGCCGCAGCAGGCTGTGGAGCTTCGCAAGTAAGTTACTGCCCGGCCGGCATCTTCGGAGGAATAACGAAAACAAACCTTGGCAAAAAAAAAACGCCGCATGACGTTCTAAAAGGGGCGGGATGCGAAGAAATCTACGGAACGCCCACGAATCTGGTCAGACAATTACGGACAGATCTCTCTTCCAATGGCTAGCCTCCATTTATGGAGCTAGCCAATGGAAGAGAGAGGCGGGACAAAGCCCCGTACTGGTAAACATAAGATTCCGCCTGCGCGACCACTGCCGTGCAGTGCTACGCCAGGCGAAACCTAAAAAGGGGCTGTGTCTCCTTACAAAATGTTCTTGTTCCCAACTCGAATCTACCAGGGGCATGCTGCTGCTTGGGCCCAGGGGAAGGCTTGCCTCCCTGGGCCTTGCCCAGCTCCTGGACACCTGATGGACTTTCCTTTTCTAGGAGCTGCTGTGCTCCACCTGAGGCCCTGGACTCCTTAGGGACTTTGTGACTTTCTGTTGCCCTAGCGCCTGGGAGCGCTTTCCTTTGGCCCCTAGCGCTTGAGAGCACTTTTTGTGTACCTAGCGCTTGGGAGCGCTGTTTATCTCCGCCGGTGCCCACCCGGCATTTGCCCCGTTCCTGTGAAGGTCTCTGGGCCCCCAGCGAGTGCCTACCTATTTCTTATTTGTCGTATTTTCGAGGGAGCCTACCCCTCGTCGTCTCCCTAAGTTCACCGCCGCTGGCCCGGGACCCCTCGTGACGTCCGTCCCTGGGCCGCGCTGGGATTGGCTGCCGGCCCGGGATTTCCTTGTGACGTCACTCCCCGGGCCGCGCCGTGATTGGCTGCGGGCCCGAGGAGATTCCCGAGTCCCACCCACGGAGCGAATCGAAGCAGGAAGCGGCGGGAGCCTACTCCGCGCTCCTGCCTTGCCCCCAGAGAAGCCGCCGCCCCCTGCCCCCCAGGGCTCCCAAGAGCGAGGGAGAGCCCCGGAGAGCGAGAGGAGGCTGCGACACCCGAGAGTCCCGAGAAGCGGGAGCTCTCCTGACCGTGGCTGCAAATCCCGGTGAGTGCATTGAAGGAGAGGAGGGGCGTCTGGGCACATTGCGGTGCCCGCCCCTCCCCTCCAGCGCGAGCGCCTGGGTGCAGAGAGGCCCGTGGGGCCCCCCTTGATGCCGAGTCCCCCGAGAGGGATTCCACCTAATTGAGTGACGAGCCCGAGAGGCTCAGGGGGCAGTTCCTGATCTCGAGTCCCCAGAGGAGGGACTCCAGCGAAGGCCCCACATTGTTCTCGAGCCCTGAGAGGCCCCACCGTTGGCATTTGTTCTCCGAGCCTGCGAGGCTCAGTCCCAGCATCTTTGTGTCGAGCCCAGAGAGGCTCACGGCGCCCCAGGTGTTCTTCGAGCCCCGAGAGGCTCCAGGCGCCATAGTTATTTTGAAGAGCCCACGAGGCTCAGGGGTCATTTCAGTTGTTCAGAGCCTGCGAGGCTCCCACGTTGGCCCCATCATCTACAGCTGCCCAGCACTTCGTGGGCAGCTGCCACGTTTAGGTTTGTTCTTGGCTACCTGCAGCCTGTCCTGACATTGCGACATAGGGCGTCCTAGCCCCAGAGAGGCCAGTTGGCCTGGGTAGAGTTATGAGTTCATGCTAATGTGGTGTCTGAGAATTATTCTGTGCTGCACCTCTGAATGTGTTTCTGATGCATCTTGTGCCTTGTCCTTTCACCTCTGAATGTTCTACGCATCATGTGTGAGGCTTCTAGTTGCTAAAGGTTCTAAATGTTACTTCTACTAAATGCATAATCCTGACAGTGGTGCCTGTGGCCCTGTCCTGTACATAATCCCCTGTAAATTCTGCCCGTGCCTGTTGGCACATTGTAAAGTGAGTGTTCCTATCTAATGTGTTTTCAATACAAAGGCTATTTTTACATATACCATGTGTGGAGTTCCTTTTGTGGGGGGCCCTGGATGTTGTTGCTGGTGGGTGCGTGCGCAAATGCTTTACACATCGCCTCTGAGATAGGCCTGACTGCTCGTGCCAAGCTACCAAGGGGGTGAGCAGGGGTTGTCTTGGCGGGTGACTTCCTTACCCTGACTTAGGAATGGTGGTTTCTGCCTGGCTTTGGCGCAAGCCTTAGCCAACCATAAATCCCATTTCTAACACAACCCCTAGCGCAATTTAAGAACGGATGCCAACATACAACATTGTCAAGACTTGCAGCTGGCTCCGGTGATAGGTCGCTATTGCAGCCAGTTGAAGGTGTCGAGTGTAGGAGAGTAGGGTCTGCAATCCTATGGTCACCCCAGATTCTTGCTTTTTGCTTCACTGGTTTACGACTTTCCCTGGCTGTGGGCCTGCTAATCAGACCCACAGCCTAGCTGTTCTCTCTCTAAATTGACATCCATGTACTTTAGGTGCATTTACCAATTGGTATTGGGACCCCTTATCAGACCCTGTACAGTGTACCTTAGGTACCCAGGGCATAGGTGAACCCAAGGCCTACCAGGGGCTGAAGCATATATTATGCCACCCCTGGCTGGCCATCTAAACAGACACAACTGGCTGGTAAAACAGCTGGGGCAAGGTGGTGTAATCACCCTTTGCTGTAGATATAGTATACCTATATCTATCCCCAAAATGGACACATATATTCCTATCAGTCACTCCTATGGCAGGCCTTATCAATCCTGAAGGCAGAGTGCTTGGAATTATGTGAGATGGTGCTCTAGCATGAGCTGAGCCTGTCTGCAGCTTGCGGAACCAAATCCTTATAGCTGTTCCATGATAACGCTATACCATATACTCTTAAGTGCATTATAATCCTCGCGGTTATTGCTAACTTTGGTATAGCATTATCAAAACATGTCGAGTAAGGTGTCATACGAATTGGAATACTACCCCCTCGCCAGTTCTGGCGACGGGGGTAGCATTCCACCCTTTTAGAGGGACACGACATGTATGTAACTGTGAACCCCAGTTAAAGTTAACTCGAGCCTCAGCATCACAAAATGGATGCTGCCACCACAGACACAAGTCTGACCTCCTGCTGCTGGGAGTCCTTCCAGCGAGGGAGGCCTGGACAAAGGGTTTCCTGCCTTGGGAGGTGCTAGCACCACCCCAGACAGGATTTTGTGTATTAGGTAGGACAGGCCTGAAAGGAATGAGACATGCTTGGGGCACACAAGGTGTCCCTGTGCATACACCGGTTCAAACCAGTTGCTGGGGCACTCCAGCCCCAGCTCTGGCGCGAAACCGGACAAAGGATAGGGGGTGTAACCACCCCCCTTCCTGGTCTCACCCATAGGAGGGACCTAGTCATAGTATAGCCCCCTTTAGCAGGCTAAAGGTAGGAGCTGGTCCCATTCCAAGTTAGATTATCCTGAACAACTTTACAAGAAGAAACTCTGGACTTCGACGTTCTGCTCCACAGAAGACTGAAGAATCTCCCTTGTGGGCAAGGAGTGTCCACCCTGCAACTGCAGGCACCATCAAGCGTCCTAGCGGTCCACTTTGTCGTCCTTCCTGCCGGATCCAGACTTCAGAGCCCGACGAGACCCGGACTCCCAGACCTCTCTGACCTCTACTCACATCTGCAGCACAGCGGAGACCCGTGGGTGCGACGAGACACGTGGGACCGACCATCTTGAAGACACTGCACTTCGCTTCCAGCACGACTTCGGAGGCATCCTCGAGAAAGTGCTTTGGGGATTGAGAAGCCCCAGCCCCGAGCAGCTCCTGCACCAAATACCAGCCCTCCAGCATCCACGAGATCTGCGTGGGGCCCTTTTGCTTGATTGCTGCTCGACGCGTTGTCTGGTCACTTGCCGGATGGCTAGTGACCTCCTAGACGACGATCCAAGAAATCTACACTGCTGGTCTGGTTGCTTCAGACTGGCCCTTGCTCCCTTCCAAAAGAAGAGCACCCTGGACCCTCCTGGTCCACTCCAGACGCCGTTTCCACTCACCGCGTGGGTTGCCTTTGCCAAGACCTGTTGACTCCAAATCCGGATCCGACACCGCCGACAGCGAGAGCCTGCGTGGGACAGCTCGTGCCTCCATCCTGGTCGTCGAAGACACCTCCTGGTCCACGTGGCTGCAGAGACAAGCGTCCACTCTTCACCTGATCGCGACGACAGCATCTAGTTCCCTCCTGGTTCCACACCGGTCACTGGCTAGTGACTTTGAACACTGTCCCCTCTGCTTTCAGGTCCTCTTCTTCCTCGACCCACCCGTGGATTGCACGGACATCTTCCTCCTGGTCGCCTGCAGCATCTTTCTTCAAGGCTCCATAGACTTCGACGCGGAAACCCGACACACTTTGACACCTATGCACCGGCAGCCCGTGGGTGAGGTAACAAGAGCATTTCGGTGCTCAAGGGTAGATTGACTCTCCTAGTGTCCAGGTATCCTGTCGTTTTAGTCATAACTAGAATTGTCTTTTACTTACCTTTTCGTAATTTGTTCTGCCCATTGACTTTGTTCCGCATCTCGCGTGTGAGTTCACACTCTGCACACGCGTCCCGTGGGCCTCCCTTTACTTACCTAAGGTTAGGATAGGGTAGTCCCAGCGAACCTACATCCTCTGGGCATCTTCATTTTCTAAATCGTTCTACTTATACCATTTACTTAGTATATGGTTTGCCGTGCCCCTAGGGCACCATTGTAATTTTGTGCAACTTATCGTATTTTTCCTAAGAGATTGTCATGTGCTTAGCCCTCTGATCTCATAAAGAGTTCAGAGGTGTTTGTTTTTAATAAATATACTGTTTATTTTCATAACAACCTGTGTGGTGTCCTTTCATCTGGTATTCAAGGGGTTATATGTGGTAAAACAGCTGGCTTCACATGCCAAAAGAGTTTAGCCTAAGACTGCTTTGTCCATGCTACGATTAGGATACCTGATCTATAAGGTTGACTTACAACCAATCACCATAAGGGTTGTTTGGACTGATACAAGGTGATCACTAGAACTAGTGAGCATCATATATCAGGCCAACTTCTCACATTGGTGGCAGCGGTGGGATATGAGCTTGCTGTTGTTTTTACCAAATATAATCTTGAAATATCATTTGAAAGATCACATAAGGTACCATAGGTACATATAACAAGCTTAGAAATACTCTGAGTTCTACTGAACCAGCTGTTGTAGTAGAAAGGGCCTAGCACACCCTGACTACAACTCTTAGCAAGGGATCAGTAGGACAACCCATAGTGTAGATAAGTGCACCACTTACACCTCACTAGAAAGCATGTCTACCACAGGAGAGATCTCAGTGGCTCCCCTTGTGGTTAGTGACCCTCCACAGGTCCTTTCCAGATATGCAGCCCTCAGTTTCCAGGAGATGAGACAATTGTGTACCTCCAGGAGACTGAAACAGGGTTCTAACCCTACCACTCCTTTTCTGTTAGGTCTCTTAGAGACATATGATGCTAGAAGGGCTTCTAACACAGGTCCCTCTAATCCAGATGGGAGCATGCCCCCCTTAGAAGGTGATCCAGGTGATCCAGACTTTAACCTCCCTGAAACAGAGAATATAGATAGTAGGGAAGAAGGGGATTTATCTGAGGATGAGGCAGAAAATGGCCAACCTTTAGTCAGCAGACTTACAAGGGCCAACTTAAACCTACATAGGGAAGGAACTGGGGGAGCCCCAGTGCCATCCACAAGCAGGCCTAACCTTGGGATTAGAAGAGATAGGTCTCACTCCAGGGACTCCAATAGATCTGTTCACTCCCATGCCTCTCATGCACCTGCTCAAAGGAGGATGACTTACCCTCAGAGGAGAGAGCATGAGGCAAAGATGAAGGAAATTAATCTGAGGATCCAAAGGGAAGAACTTGCCCTTGCCAAAGAGAAACTTGCTTTTGCCAGAGCGCAACAGTTGAGTGGGGTAGCACCCACTGGTGGCAGCAATATCCCTAGGGATAAAGACAGGAGTTTTGATAATAGACACCTGAGTAAAATAGTGCCCTCCTATAAAGCAGGAGATGATATCCACAAGTGGCTAACTGCTCTGGAGAGGGCCTGCAAAGTACAGCAGGTACCCCAGAGTCAGTGGGCAGCTATATTGTGGCTCTCCTTTGAAGGTAAAGGTAGAGATAAGCTCCTCACTGTTAGAGATGAGGATGCTAATGATTACCAAGTCCTGAAAACTGCACTGATTGATGGGTTTGGCTTAACAACTGAACAGTACAGGTTGATGTTCAGAGACACCCAGAAAACTCAGGCTCAGGATGTGACTGACTTTGTTGATTGTGCCACTAAGGCTTTGGAAGGCTGGTTACTGGGTAGTAAAGTTACTGATTATACAGGATTGTACAATCTTATTATGAGAGAACAAATCTTAAATAATTGTCAGAACCAGTAGTTGCATCAGCACCTGATTGACTCAGATCTGACCTCTCCCCAAGAATTGGGAAAGAAGGCAGACAGATGGGTCAGAACCAGGGTCAAGCAGCAGAACCAGAACCAGGGTGGTGGCCAAAAGAAAGCAGACCAAAAGGGTAGTAATCAGAATCCACAAAATGACCAGAAGTCTTCAACAGGGCCCCAACAATCCAAGTAGGGTGGGTCCCAGAATTCCCAAAAGAAGAAGACTGATGTTCCAAAGAAACCATGGTGCCAATACTGTAAAAGTAAAACTCACTGGTTTAGTGAGTGCACCAAGAAAGGCCAAGCTCCTACCACTACTGTCCCTAAGACACCTGCACCCCCTAGTACAGTTAGTAGTGGTAGTGTACCCCCCAAGGCTATAGTAGGGTTAACCCTGGGAACGGAGGTGGGTTCTGACTTAGTCAGAATACCTACTCAGGCTGTTCTTGTTTGTACTGGGGACATGGATATGACCCCTACTGTAAGTCCTAGTACTCTGGGCAAATACAGGCAAACGCCTTTAATCAATGGAAAAATGGCTCAGGCCTACAGGGACACATGTGCCAGTGTCACTATGGTGACACCAGCCTTTGAGGACCCTGATCAGATCATGCTAGGTTCAGACTACCTAGTGACCAATGCTAGCAACGTCACTACCAATCACAGTATGGCAGTTGTTAACTTCTCCTGGGGAGGGGTAACTGGCCTCAAAAGGGTTGTAGTTAGTTCAGACCTCCCAGTGGACTGTCTCTTGGGCAATGATTTGGAATCCTCACTGTGGTCAGATGTGGAGTACAGGACTCATGTAGAAATGTTAGGTCTATCCTCACATGTCCTTGCTGTGACCAGGTCACAGGCCAAGAAATGCCCAGCTGAACAAGTGCTGGATCCTGGAAAAATGGACCAGACACTACCCAAGAGGAAGAGCAGTAGGGTTAAGGCAGAGCCTTCCCCCCTGCCTCAGGTTGAGGATCAGCCCTCTCAGGAGGCTGACCCAAAAACCCCAGAAGGAACTGTCCTAGAAGAGCTTGAACCTGAACAGGTTGAGTTTCTTGGGACAGGGGGACCTTCCGGGGCAGACTTGAGACAGGCACAGTTAGACTGTTCCTCCCTTGAACTCCTCAGACAGCAGGCTGCTGCTGAGGCTGCAGGGAAGGCTACAGGTGCCCACAAGGTATACTGGGATGAAGGACTCCTATACTCTGAGGCAAGAGACCCCAAGCCTGGTGCTACCAGGAGGCTGGTCATCCCTTTGTCTCTTAGAGGTTTCCTTCTCACCTTAGCCCATGAAATTCCGCTTGCAGGACACTTAGGCCAGAACAAGACTTGGGACAGGCTTGCCCCACACTTTCACTGGCCTCACATGTCTGAAGATACCAAAGAGTTTTGTCGCTCATGTGTCACCTGTCAAGCCACTGGCAAATCAGGTGGCAAAACAAAGGCCCCCCTAATACCACTACCTGTGGTGGGGGTGCCCTTTGAAAGAGTGGGGATAGACATTGTAGGACCAATGGACCCCTCAACAGCATCTGGGCACAGATTTATACTGGTGGTAGTGGATCATGCCATCAGGTATCCAGAAGCTATTCCCCTTAGGACCACTACAGCTCCTGTTGTGGCCAGGGCCCTGCTTGGAGTTTTCTCCAGAGTGGGGTTTCCTAAGGAGGTTGTCTCTGACAGAGGTGCCAACTTCATATCAGGATACTTGACTGCAATGTGGAAGGAGTGTGGTGTAAATTACAAATTTACCACACCTTATCACCCACAGTGCAATGGGCTTGTGGAGAGATTCAACAAGACCCTAAAAGGGATGATAAAAGGGTTACCTGAAAAGCTTAGGCGAAGATGGGACATCCTTTTACCCTGCCTCCTGTTTGCTTACAGAGAGGTCCCACAGAAGGGGGTTGGCTACAGCCCTTTTGAGCTTCTGTTTGGACATCCTGTAAGAGGACCCCTATGTCTTGTAAAGGAAGGATGGGAGTTACCTCTCAAAAAGCCTAAACTTGACATAGTGGACTATGTACTTGGTCTCCGCTCCAGGATGGCAGAGTACATGGAGAAAGCATCCAAAAACCTTGAGGCCAGCCAAGAACTTCAAAAAGCTTGGCATGAACAAAAGGCTGTCCTGGCTGTTTATCATGCAGGACAGAAGGTGTGGGTGTTGGAGACAGTGGCCCCAGCAGCTCTCCAAGACAAATGGTCTGGACCCCATACCATCATTGAGCAAAAGGGAGAGGTCACCTACCTGGTGGACCTTGGAACTCCCAGGAGCCCCCACAGGGTGCTTCATGTTAACAGGCTCAAGGCATTTGTCGACAGGGAGGACATGGGCTTGCTCATGGCCACAGATGAGGGACAGGAGGAAGAGAGTGACCCTCTCCAAGACCTGCTCACTCAGAACCCTGATGATGGGTCAGTTGATGGTGTGGTCTTTTCTGACAGCCTCTCTGAGCATCAACAAGAGGATTGCAAACAAGTTCTTCAATCCTTTAGACAAATGTTCTCACTGACACCCAGCCAGACAAACTGGTGCACCCATGAGGTAGACACTGGTGACAGTCTGCCTGTCAAGAGTAAAATCTACAGGCAACCTGACCACGCCAGGGACTGCATAAAGAAAGAAGTACAAAAGATGTTGGAATTGGGAGTGTTTGAACCCTCAGAGAGACCTTGGGCTAGTCCTGTAGTTCTAGTGCCAAAACCTCACACCCAGGATGGTAAGAGAGAGATGAGGTTTTGTGTAGACTACAGGGGTCTCAATGCTGTCACTAAGACAGATGCCCATCCAATACCTAGGGCAGATGTACTCATAGATAAGTTGGCTTCTGCCACCTTCTTGAGTACATTTGACCTAACAGCTGGTTATTGGCAGATCAGGTTAGCTGAGGATGCCAAGGCCAAAACAGCATTTTCTACCCCAGGAGGTCATTACCAATTTGTGGCGATGCCCTTTGGATTGAAAATTGCACCAGCCACTTTTCAAAGGTTGGTGAACCAAGTTCTCACTGGGTTGGATGACTTTTGTGCAGCATATCTAGATGATATTGCTGTCTTTAGCTCCACCTGGGAGGATCACCTGATCCACCTGAGGAAAGTTTTGGAGGCCCTGCAAAAGGCAGGCCTCACTATCAAGGCCACCAAGTGCCAGATAGGGCAGAGTCAGGTTGTGTACCTGGGCCACCTTGTAGGGGGAGGCCAGGTTCAACCCTTGGAGAGCAAGATACAGGCCATAAAGGACTGGGCTCCTCCAACCACCCAGACACAGGTCAGAGCTTTCTTGGGCCTGTCTGGTTACTATAGGAAGTTTGTCAAAAATTATGGGTCCATTGTGACACCACTTAATGACTTGACAAGCAAGAAAATGCCAAGGAAAGTTCAGTGGACAGCTAGCTGTCAGAAGGCATTCGATGACCTGAAGCAGGCCATGTGTACTGCACCTATTCTCAAGAGTCCTGACCACTCCAAAACCTTCATTGTCCAAACAGATGCATCTGAGTTGGGTGTGGGAGCTGTTCTATCTCAACTGAATATTGATGGTCATGACCAGCCCATTGCTTTTATAAGTAGAAGGCTGACCCCTAGAGAGAAACGTTGGTCAGCTATTGAGAGGGAGGCCTTTGCTGTGGTTTGGGCCCTGAAGAAGTTGAGGCCATACTTGTTTGGAACTCACTTCAAGATTCAAACCGACCATAAGCCCCTCTTGTGGCTAAATCAAATGAAGGGTGAAAACCCCAAACTTCTTAGGTGGTCCATTTCCCTACAGGGGATGGACTTTACAGTGGAGCACAGACCAGGGACTGACCATGGCAATGCAGATGGTCTCTCCAGGTATTTCCACTTAGAACAGGAAGACTCACCTGGTCAAGGTTAGTTTAATGTCCCTAAGTTTGGGGGGGGGGTATGTAGGAGAGTGGGGTCTGCAATCCTATGGTCACCCCAGATTTTTGCTTTTTGCTTCACTGGTTTACGACTTTCTCTGGCTGTGGGCCTGCTAATCAGACCCACAGCCTAGCTGTTCTCTCTCTAAATTGACATCCAAGTACTTTAGGTGCATTTACCAATTGGTACTGGGCCACCTTATCAGTCTCTGTACAGAGTACCTTAGGTACCCAGGGCATAGGTGTACCCAGGGCCTACCAGGGGCTAAATCATGTATTATGCCACCCCTGGCTAGCCATATAAAACTGACACAACTGGCTGCTAAGACAGCTGGGGCAAGGTGGTGTAATCACCCTTTGCTGTAGATATAGTTACCTATATCTAACCCCAAAATGGACACATATATTCCTATCAGTCACTCCTATGGCAGGCCTTATCGATCCTGAAGGCAGAGTGCTTGGAATTGTGTGAGATGGTGCTCTGGCATGAGCTGAGCCCGTCTGCAGCTTGCGGAACCAAGTCCTAATAGCTGTTCCATGATAACGCTATACCATATACTCTTAAGTGCATTATCATCCTCGCGGTTGAATGCTAACTCTGGTATAACATTATCAAAACATGTTGAGTAAGGTGTCATACGAATTGGAATACTACCCCCTTGCCAATTCTGGTGACGGGGGTAGCATTCCACCCTTCTAGAGGGACACGACATGTATGTAACTGTGAACCCCGGTTAAAGTTAACTCGAGCCTTAGCATCACAAAATGGATGCTGCCACCACAGACACAAGTCTGACCTCCTGCTGCTGGGAGTCCTTCCAGCGAGGGAGGCTTGGACAAAGGGTTTCCTGCCTTGGGAGGTGCTAGCACCACCCCAGACATGATTTTGTGTATTGAGTAGGACAGGCCTGAAAGGAATGAGACATGCCTGGGGCACACAAGGTGCCCTGTGCCTACACCGGTTCAAACCAGTTGCTGGGGCATCCCTGCCCCAGCTCTGGCGCGAAACCGGACAAAGGATAGGGGGTGTAACCACCCCCCTTCCTGGTCCCACCCATAGGAGGGACCTAGTCATAGTACAGCCACCTTTAGCAGGATAAAGGTAGGAGCTGGTCCCATTCCAAATTAGATTAATCCTGAACTGAAACTCTACAAGAAGAAACTCTGGACTTTGACGTTCTGCTCCACAGAAGACTGAAGAAATCTCCCCTGTGGGCAAGGAATGTCCACCCTGCAACTGCAGGCACCATCAAGCGTCCAGGGGCTTCACTTTGTCGTCTTCCCTCAAGGATCCAGACTTCAGAGCCCGACGAGACCCGGATTTCCAGACCTCTCCGACCTCAACTCACATCTGAAGCACAGCTGAGATCCGTGGGTGTGACGAGACACCTGGGACCGGCCATCTTGGAGAAAACTGCACTTCGCTTCCAGCACGACTTTTGAGGTAAACTCGACCAAGTGCTTTGGGGATTGAGAAGCCCCAGCCCCGAGCAGCCCCTGCACCGAAGATCAGCCCTCCAGCTTCCACGAGATCTGCGTGGGGCCTTTCTGCTTGTTTGCTGCTCGACGTGTTGTCTGGTCACTTGCCGGCTGGCTAGTGGCCTCCTAGACGACGAACTTTGACAACTACACTGCTGTTCTGGTTGCTCCAGACTGGCCCTTGCTCCCTTCCAAAAGAGGAGCACCCTGGACCCTCCTGGTCCCCTCCAGACGCTGTTTCCACTCACCGCGTGGGTTGCCTTTGCCAAGGCCTGTTGACTCCAAATCCGGATCCGACACCGCCGACAGCGAGAGCCTGCGTGGGACAGCTCGTGCCTCCATCCTGGTCGTCGAAGACACCTCCTGGTCCACGTGGCTGCAGAGACAAGCGTCCACTCTTCACCTGATCGCGACGACGACATCTGGTTCCTTCCTGGTTCCACTCCAGTCACTGGCTAGTGACATCTCTAATCCACCCTTGGATCAAACCGGACATCTTCCTCCTGGTCGCCTGCAGCATCTTTTCTTTCAGGCTCCATTGACTTCAACGCAGAAACCCGACACGACTTCGCACCTATGCACCCGCAGCCCGTGGGTGAGGT
The DNA here is from genome assembly GCF_964261635.1 of Lissotriton helveticus. Classification (NCBI taxonomy): domain Eukaryota; kingdom Metazoa; phylum Chordata; class Amphibia; order Caudata; family Salamandridae; genus Lissotriton; species Lissotriton helveticus. Next base: position 358,035,280 of record NC_136057.1, on the reverse strand, counting down.
AACAAGAGCATTTCGGTGCTCAAGGGTAGCTTGACTCTCCTAGTGTCCAGATTCACAGTCGTTTTAGTCCTAACCAGTCAGGATTGTCCGTACTCACCTTTTTCTTGAACTGTACTGTCCATATACGTTGTTACGCATCCCGCGTGTGAGTTCACACTCTGCACCCGCGTCCCGTGGGCCTCCTATTACTTACCTAAAGTTAGGATAGCGTAGTCCCAGCGGTCTTACAGCCTCTGGACAGCTCCATTCCTTCTATCGATTTCCTTAACCCATTTACTTAGTATATGGTTTGCCGTGCCCCTAGGGCACCATTGTAATTTTGTGCAACTTATCGTATTTTTCCTAAGAGATTGTCATGTGCTTAGCCCTCTGATCTCATAAAGAGTTCAGAGGTGTTTGTTAATAATAAATATATTGTTTATTTTCATAACAACCTGTGTGGTGTCCTTTCATCTGGTATTCAAGGGGTTATATTGTGGTAAAACAGCTGGCTTCACATGCCAAAAGAGTTTATCCTAAGACTGCTTTGTCCATGCTACCATTAGGATAGCTGGTCTATAAGGTTGACTTGCAACCAATCACCATAAGGGTTGTTTGGACTGATACAAGGTGATCACTAGAACTAGTGAGCATCATATATCAGGCCAACTTCTCACAGTTCTGTCACCACAGAACTAAAGCTTGCATTCAGGAATTATTTCTACAAAAAGCAGATTATTAACCTCTTTATGTCTATGAATAGGAATTTCAATGCTATTTCCACAATGTGGCTCCAAAAAAGAATACTGGGAGGGTTATGCAGAATTAAGAAACACCCCCTTGTATTAAAGTAATTGCAACACAACTTGTTTGGCAAGGCTTAACATTCTATGTACCTGTCTGAAAATATTGAATAAAAAAACTCCTTCACAATGACAGTATGGGAGAACAGCAAAAATAAACCGCAGCAGACAAATCTGAAACACAGTTTTCGTGCAAAACAATTGTACGTAAATTTGAAGCAATAGTGTGAAAACTGAGGGTTGCTACAGTAAGTCGAGAGTTCCACACTTTTCCAGTTAAAATATAAGGAGAGGCCAGAAAAGATAGTCACATACTCTCACCGATTCCCTGCCCTTCGTTACTAAGTCCTTCACCGTGACCACTTACTTTGGCACTAAAAACTATAGAGGACTTTGCTGTTTCCATTGTGTTGCAGCAAGCACTTGTTTTTTGAGGTAAAGATGAAGGCAAGGCTGTTGCCGCAGAAAGGAAAAATACACAATTTCACAGAACTTTTGGTGACACCCTTAACAGCGACACTCCTTCAACTCTACTGATACTGCTTTCTCACAGTGCCTGCCACTGGGTCATTGAGGTGTTCAGACTAAATGCACATCCAATCCTTGGCCTTTTAGGAGAGCGCATTAAGTGATGGTTATATAAATGTCAATTGTAAATTAAAGCACTACTATGCATGTGCAGAATGGGGGGCTACGATGTGTAGGGGTCGTATCATGCACACTGGTAGGCATAATATACTAAGAGCACTTGGTCTGCAGAAACACACAGTCAGAATTAAAATGCTATGCCTCAGAATTACAAAAGACTGAGGATAAAAACAAGGTTCTAAAGTAATGCCTTTCAGTTTGCATGCAGTTCCTTGGTGTCCGGTCATACCTCACTGTGCTATATTAGAAGGATTGTGACATAGCTGCAAATAACAAAATAGTCTCTGTGTTAAAAGCAGTGGCAGATGGTAATTGTACCAAGGAGGGGGGAGGGGGACAGACAGACAGACAGACAGACAGACAGACAGACAGACAGACAGACAGACAGACAGACAGACACACACACACAGACACACACACACACACACACACTTTTGAGAGTATATAGCGCTAGCTATATACACATACTTTAATATATATATAACATAAAAAACGCATACAACTTACCTTAACTGCAGCTCTCCGAGAGGGAAGCCTCAGAGGTCCCAGGAGGGTTGGGACTGCTGCCTTTCCTCAGTGGAATAATTTACAACAAGGGGTGGTGATGGACAGAGTCTCTGAATTAAGCAGAGTACTCTCACCCAGTCAAGAGATCAGGGCTAGATCCAACACCGTTTTTTAGCTCATTGCACCATCCCAGTTTCAGAACCTGGCTGTATGCAAATTAGTCTGTCCCTGGCCCAGTGCATCATGGGAACAGGGCAGACCAGACTACAAAAGCCAATTCTTACACTGGGAAGGAAACAAGCTTCCGGGGACCGGTTTCTGCCATTTCAGGCGTCTTCGGCCCGGCTTGCTTGAATCCTGATGGTGCAATGAGCAAGGGACTCACATCTGAGTATACCCTTCCACGCTTAGGGTGGACAAAATAATTTACAACAAGGGGTGGTGATGGACAGAGTCTCTGAATTAAGCAGAGTACTCTCACCCAGTCAAGAGATCAGGGCTAGATCCAACACCGTTGTTTAGCTCATTGCACCATCCCAGTTTCAGAACCTGGCTGTATGCAAATTAGTCTGTCCCTGGCCCAGTGCATCATGGGAACAGGGCAGACCAGACTACAAAAGCCAATTCTTACACTGGGAAGGAAACAAGCTTCCGGGGACCGGTTTCTGCCATTTCAGGCGTCTTCGGCCCGGCTTGCTTGAATCCTGATGGTGCAATGAGCAAGGGACTCACATCTGAGTATACCCTTCCACGCTTAGGGTGGACAAAATAATTTACAACAAGGGGTGGTGATGGACAGAGTCTCTGAATTAAGCAGAGTACTCTCACCCAGTCAAGAGATCAGGGCTAGATCCAACACCGTTTTTTAGCTCATTGCACCATCCCAGTTTCAGAACCTGGCTGTATGCAAATTAGTCTGTCCCTGGCCCAGTGCATCATGGGAACAGGGCAGACCAGACTACAAAAGCCAATTCTTACACTGGGAAGGAAACAAGCTTCCGGGGACCGGTTTCTGCCATTTCAGGCGTCTTCGGCCCGGCTTGCTTGAATCCTGATGGTGCAATGAGCAAGGGACGAAGAGGCTGAAATGCCAGAAACCGGTCCCCGGTAGCTTGTCTCCTTTCTGGTGAAGAATTGGCTTTGTAGTTTGGTCTGCCCTGTTCCCATGATGCACTGGGCCAGGGACAGACTAATTTGCATATAGCCAGGTTCTGAGCTGGGATGGGGCAGTGAGATAAATAACGGTGATGGATCAAGCCCTGATCTTTGGACTGGGTAAGAGTGGTCTGCTTAATTCAGACACTCTGTTCATCACCACCCCCTTTTCTGTATCGTTTTTGGCCACTATAGGTGTGGCAGGGTATACTCAGACATGAGTCCCTTTCTCACTGCTCCATCAGGATTCAAGCAAGCCGGGCCGAAGAGGCTGAAATGCCAGAAACCGGTCCCCGGTAGCTTGTCCCCTTTCTGGTGAAGAATTGGCTTTGTAGTTTGGTCTGCCCTGTTCCCATGATGCACTGGGCCAGGGACAGACTAATTTGCATATAGCCAGGTTCTGAGCTGGGATGGGGCAGTGAGATAAATAACGGTGATGGATCAAGCCCTGATCTTTGGACTGGGTAAGAGTGGTCTGCTTAATTCAGACACTCTGTTCATCACCACCCCCTTTTCTGTATCGTTTTTGGCCACTATAGGTGTGGCAGGGTATACTCAGACATGAGTCCCTTTCTCACTGCTCCATCAGGATTCAAGCAAGCCGGGCCGGAGAGGCTGAAATGCCAGAAACCGGTCCCCGGTAGCTTGTCTCCTTTCTGGTGAAGAATTGGCTTTGTAGTTTGGTCTGCCCTGTTCCCATGATGCACTGGGCCAGGGACAGACTAATTTGCATATAGCCAGGTTCTGAGCTGGGATGGGGCAGTGAGATAAATAACGGTGATGGATCAAGCCCTGATCTTTGGACTGGGTAAGAGTGGTCTGCTTAATTCAGACACTCTGTTCATCACCACCCCCTTTTCTGTATCGTTTTTGGCCACTATAGGTGTGGCAGGGTATACTCAGACATGAGTCCCTTTCTCACTGCTCCATCAGGATTCAAGCAAGCCGGGCCGAAGAGGCTGAAATGCCAGAAACCGGTCCCCGGTAGCTTGTCTCCTTTCTGGTGAAGAATTGGCTTTGTAGTTTGGTCTGCCCTGTTCCCATGATGCACTGGGCCAGGGACAGACTAATTTGCATATAGCCAGGTTCTGAGCTGGGATGGGGCAGTGAGATAAATAACGGTGATGGATCAAGCCCTGATCTTTGGACTGGGTAAGAGTGGTCTGCTTAATTCAGACACTCTGTTCATCACCACCCCCTTTTCTGTATCGTTTTTGGCCACTATAGGTGTGGCAGGGTATACTCAGACATGAGTCCCTTTCTCACTGCTCCATCAGGATTCAAGCAAGCCGGGCCGAAGAGGCTGAAATGCCAGAAACCGGTCCCCGGTAGCTTGTCTCCTTTCTGGTGAAGAATTGGCTTTGTAGTTTGGTCTGCCCTGTTCCCATGATGCACTGGGCCAGGGACAGACTAATTTGCATATAGCCAGGTTCTGAGCTGGGATGGGGCAGTGAGATAAATAACGGTGATGGATCAAGCCCTGATCTTTGGACTGGGTAAGAGTGGTCTGCTTAATTCAGACACTCTGTTCATCACCACCCCCTTTTCTGTATCGTTTTTGGCCACTATAGGTGTGGCAGGGTATACTCAGACATGAGTCCCTTTCTCACTGCTCCATCAGGATTCAAGCAAGCCGGGCCGAAGAGGCTGAAATGCCAGAAACCGGTCCCCGGTAGCTTGTCTCCTTTCTGGTGAAGAATTGGCTTTGTAGTTTGGTCTGCCCTGTTCCCATGATGCACTGGGCCAGGGACAGACTAATTTGCATATAGCCAGGTTCTGAGCTGGGATGGGGCAGTGAGATAAATAACGGTGATGGATCAAGCCCTGATCTTTGGACTGGGTAAGAGTGGTCTGCTTAATTCAGACACTCTGTTCATCTCCACCCCCTTTTCTGTATCGTTTTTGGCCACTATAGGTGTGGCAGGGTATACTCAGACATGAGTCCCTTTCTCACTGCTCCATCAGGATTCAAGCAAGCCGGGCCGAAGAGGCTGAAATGCCAGAAACCGGTCCCCGGTAGCTTGTCTCCTTTCTGGTGAAGAATTGGCTTTGTAGTTTGGTCTGCCCTGTTCCCATGATGCACTGGGCCAGGGACAGACTAATTTGCATATAGCCAGGTTCTGAGCTGGGATGGGGCAGTGAGATAAATAACGGTGATGGATCAAGCCCTGATCTTTGGACTGGGTAAGAGTGGTCTGCTTAATTCAGACACTCTGTTCATCACCACCCCCTTTTCTGTATCGTTTTTGGCCACTATAGGTGTGGCAGGGTATACTCAGACATGAGTCCCTTTCTCACTGCTCCATCAGGATTCAAGCAATCCGGGCCGAAGAGGCTGAAATGCCAGAAACCGGTCCCCGGTAGCTTGTCTCCTTTCTGGTGAAGAATTGGCTTTGTAGTTTGGTCTGCCCTGTTCCCATGATGCACTGGGCCAGGGACAGACTAATTTGCATATAGCCAGGTTCTGAGCTGGGATGGGGCAGTGAGATAAATAACGGTGATGGATCAAGCCCTGATCTTTGGACTGGGTAAGAGTGGTCTGCTTAATTCAGACACTCTGTTCATCACCGCCCCCTTTTCTGTATCGTTTTTGGCCACTATAGGTGTGGCAGGGTATACTCAGACATGAGTCCCTTTCTCACTGCTCCATCAGGATTCAAGCAAGCCGCGCCGAAGAGGCTGAAATGCCAGAAACCGGTCCCCGGTAGCTTGTCTCCTTTCTGGTGAAGAATTGGCTTTGTAGTTTGGTCTGCCCTGTTCCCATGATGCACTGGGCCAGGGACAGACTAATTTGCATATAGCCAGGTTCTGAGCTGGGATGGGGCAGTGAGATAAATAACGGTGATGGATCAAGCCCTGATCTTTGGACTGGGTAAGAGTGGTCTGCTTAATTCAGACACTCTGTTCATCACCACCCCCTTTTCTGTATCGTTTTTGGCCACTATAGGTGTGGCAGGGTATACTCAGACATGAGTCCCTTTCTCACTGCTCCATCAGGATTCAAGCAAGCCGGGCCGAAGAGGCTGAAATGCCAGAAACCGGTCCCCGGTAGCTTGTCTCCTTTCTGGTGAAGAATTGGCTTTGTAGTTTGGTCTGCCCTGTTCCCATGATGCACTGGGCCAGGGACAGACTAATTTGCATATAGCCAGGTTCTGAGCTGGGATGGGGCAGTGAGATAAATAACGGTGATGGATCAAGCCCTGATCTTTGGACTGGGTAAGAGTGGTCTGCTTAATTCAGACACTCTGTTCATCACCACCCCCTTTTCTGTATCGTTTTTGGCCACTATAGGTGTGGCAGGGTATACTCAGACATGAGTCCCTTTCTCACTGCTCCATCAGGATTCAAGCAAGCCGGGCCGAAGAGGCTGAAATGCCAGAAACCGGTCCCCGGTAGCTTGTCTCCTTTCTGGTGAAGAATTGGCTTTGTAGTTTGGTCTGCCCTGTTCCCATGATGCACTGGGCCAGGGACAGACTAATTTGCATATAGCCAGGTTCTGAGCTGGGATGGGGCAGTGAGATAAATAACGGTGATGGATCAAGCCCTGATCTTTGGACTGGGTAAGAGTGGTCTGCTTAATTCAGACACTCTGTTCATCACCACCCCCTTTTCTGTATCGTTTTTGGCCACTATAGGTGTGGCAGGGTATACTCAGACATGAGTCCCTTTCTCACTGCTCCATCAGGATTCAAGCAAGCCGGGCCGGAGAGGCTGAAATGCCAGAAACCGGTCCCCGGTAGCTTGTCTCCTTTCTGGTGAAGAATTGGCTTTGTAGTTTGGTCTGCCCTGTTCCCATGATGCACTGGGCCAGGGACAGACTAATTTGCATATAGCCAGGTTCTGAGCTGGGATGGGGCAGTGAGATAAATAACGGTGATGGATCAAGCCCTGATCTTTGGACTGGGTAAGAGTGGTCTGCTTAATTCAGACACTCTGTTCATCACCACCCCCTTTTCTGTATCGTTTTTGGCCACTATAGGTGTGGCAGGGTATACTCAGACATGAGTCCCTTTCTCACTGCTCCATCAGGATTCAAGCAAGCCGGGCCGAAGAGGCTGAAATGCCAGAAACCGGTCCCCGGTAGCTTGTCTCCTTTCTGGTGAAGAATTGGCTTTGTAGTTTGGTCTGCCCTGTTCCCATGATGCACTGGGCCAGGGACAGACTAATTTGCATATAGCCAGGTTCTGAGCTGGGATGGGGCAGTGAGATAAATAACGGTGATGGATCAAGCCCTGATCTTTGGACTGGGTAAGAGTGGTCTGCTTAATTCAGACACTCTGTTCATCACCACCCCCTTTTCTGTATCGTTTTTGGCCACTATAGGTGTGGCAGGGTATACTCAGACATGAGTCCCTTTCTCACTGCTCCATCAGGATTCAAGCAAGCCGGGCCGAAGAGGCTGAAATGCCAGAAACCGGTCCCCGGTAGCTTGTCTCCTTTCTGGTGAAGAATTGGCTTTGTAGTTTGGTCTGCCCTGTTCCCATGATGCACTGGGCCAGGGACAGACTAATTTGCATATAGCCAGGTTCTGAGCTGGGATGGGGCAGTGAGATAAATAACGGTGATGGATCAAGCCCTGATCTTTGGACTGGGTAAGAGTGGTCTGCTTAATTCAGACACTCTGTTCATCACCACCCCCTTTTCTGTATCGTTTTTGGCCACTATAGGTGTGGCAGGGTATACTCAGACATGAGTCCCTTTCTCACTGCTCCATCAGGATTCAAGCAAGCCGGGCCGAAGAGGCTGAAATGCCAGAAACCGGTCCCCGGTAGCTTGTCTCCTTTCTGGTGAAGAATTGGCTTTGTAGTTTGGTCTGCCCTGTTCCCATGATGCACTGGGCCAGGGACAGACTAATTTGCATATAGCCAGGTTCTGAGCTGGGATGGGGCAGTGAGATAAATAACGGTGATGGATCAAGCCCTGATCTTTGGACTGGGTAAGAGTGGTCTGCTTAATTCAGACACTCTGTTCATCTCCACCCCCTTTTCTGTATCGTTTTTGGCCACTATAGGTGTGGCAGGGTATACTCAGACATGAGTCCCTTTCTCACTGCTCCATCAGGATTCAAGCAAGCCGGGCCGAAGAGGCTGAAATGCCAGAAACCGGTCCCCGGTAGCTCGTCTCCTTTCTGGTGAAGAATTGGCTTTGTAGTTTGGTCTGCCCTGTTCCCATGATGCACTGGGCCAGGGACAGACTAATTTGTATATAGCCAGGTTCTGAGCTGGGATGGGGCAGTGAGATAAATAACGGTGATGGATCAAGCCCTGATCTTTGGACTGGGTAAGAGTGGTCTGCTTAATTCAGACACTCTGTTCATCACCACCCCCTTTTCTGTATCGTTTTTGGCCACTATAGGTGTGGCAGGGTATACTCAGACATGAGTCCCTTTCTCACTGCTCCATCAGGATTCAAGCAATCCGGGCCGAAGAGGCTGAAATGCCAGAAACCGGTCCCCGGTAGCTTGTCTCCTTTCTGGTGAAGAATTGGCTTTGTAGTTTGGTCTGCCCTGTTCCCATGATGCACTGGGCCAGGGACAGACTAATTTGCATATAGCCAGGTTCTGAGCTGGGATGGGGCAGTGAGATAAATAACGGTGATGGATCAAGCCTGATCTTTGGACTGGGTAAGAGTGGTCTGCTTAATTCAGACACTCTGTTCATCACCACCCCCTTTTCTGTATCGTTTTTGGCCACTATAGGTGTGGCAGGGTATACTCAGACATGAGTCCCTTTCTCACTGCTCCATCAGGATTCAAGCAAGCCGGGCCGAAGAGGCTGAAATGCCAGAAACCGGTCCCCGGTAGCTTGTCTCCTTTCTGGTGAAGAATTGGCTTTGTAGTTTGGTCTGCCCTGTTCCCATGATGCACTGGGCCAGGGACAGACTAATTTGCATATAGCCAGGTTCTGAGCTGGGATGGGGCAGTGAGATAAATAACGGTGATGGATCAAGCCCTGATCTTTGGACTGGGTAAGAGTGGTCTGCTTAATTCAGACACTCTGTTCATCACCACCCCCTTTTCTGTATCGTTTTTGGCCACTATAGGTGTGGCAGGGTATACTCAGACATGAGTCCCTTTCTCACTGCTCCATCAGGATTCAAGCAAGCCGGGCCGAAGAGGCTGAAATGCCAGAAACCGGTCCCCGGTAGCTTGTCTCCTTTCTGGTGAAGAATTGGCTTTGTAGTTTGGTCTGCCTTGTTCCCATGATGCACTGGGCCAGGGACAGACTAATTTGCATATAGCCAGGTTCTGAGCTGGGATGGGGCAGTGAGATAAATAACGGTGATGGATCAAGCCCTGATCTTTGGACTGGGTAAGAGTGGTCTGCTTAATTCAGACACTCTGTTCATCACCACCCCCTTTTCTGTATCGTTTCCTCAGTTGAAGGCAGCAGTCCCAACCTAGTCACAGAGTGGAAGGGAGTCAGTGAGACTGCTGACCCCATCCTACTCTGTTACTAGGTGCTACTGATTGACACTCTGCCCTCGGCACGTCAGGGCTTAAAACTGAAGTGTCCAGTTCCAAGGCAGTCGGTGGCGCTCGTTCATCACATGGGGGAGGGCCTTGAGGCACTTTTGCCAGACTGCGGTCACACACAAAGGGTGTGCACACATAGAAGTTACAATGTGCCATTCTGGATTGTTTGAGTGCTGGGACACTTTCTTGTACATAAATAATCATTCCCTTAACGCTGGCACCCCTGCACTATGGTGCATGGGTGCCTGCGTTGGTGCTATGCAGCTGAGTTTAGCGCCAGCGCTAGGAAAAAAGCAAGGCTGTCCTGCATCGTTGTAAATATGGCACATCCCTGCGTTTTCAGAATGGCGGAGCGTGGCAACAGCAATGTTTGATTAACGCCACGCTTTGCCATTCCCTTGTAAATATGCCCCTTAATTTGGTGTGAGTGCAAATCCTGCATTGCCAATTTTTGGTGCGTTGCCCTATTCCTGCTGAACCAAGTCCAATGAAGGTACCAATGGGTAAGGCCGACTGGCCTCAAGGAACCTGTGACCTTGGTGACAAAGTCAATGTTCCTCTAGGGTGTGCTGCTTTATAGGCCTGCCCACAAGACTGGAGGTGAACTTCATTATGTATTATGGTGGACAGACCTTTAAGGTGCTAAGACACCAGGGCTTCTAAAGTCTTGGGTGGCGGGGGGGGGGCTTCTAAGGTCTAGCATGGGAATGTACTCCCTCAAAAGAGTGGTCAGGTGGACTGGACTCGAAGGCTGAACCTGGTTCCCCAGTATCAAATTCAGCAGCTCTGGCCTTACTACCATATCCTTTCCCCCACTAAACACCGTACTGTCCCACTGCGAGAAACTAGCTCTGCCTTCAGCTACCCCCCCAATTGCTCCGCTATATACACCTGGATGCGACTTAATTCAAATTATGCACGAGGGTAATATGCTCCCTGAAAAAAGTAACATCCTGGAAAAAGCAAACCCTCATAGGGAATGCGAGATTAAGTAAAGCATGTGAAAGGTAAGCAGAACAACATGGTTACCTTAACAAGTTTACACTCATTACTCGGAAATCAATGAGTGTTTTTGCCCGATAAGTTAAGCACATGACTACAGGACCCGGAAGAGACCTCTTTTCAATGTCCATTTCTTAAATCCTTACAACATCCATAAACACAGAGCAGCAGTAAACGTTTTATAAACTAATATAAGAAAAAGAGCTGATAAGGATAACATTAAACGATTTCCACTCCAGTCATCAAGCAGGTATTGCAGAACCCCCAGAAAGTGCACTCCCCACCCGGGGAAAAGAATGATGTTCAAAGAATGACAGAAAACAAAAGTAGCGCTCACTGGCAAACTCTGTAAAGTGGCGCTACCGTGTTTGGGGTTAACAAAACCAATCTGGGCACTTTGCGACCACTCTGTAATGCTTTATTTAGTTCTTTATTTTTTTGTATTTTGCACTCGTTTTCTCTTGGTCCTGAGGTTGCACATTGGAACAGAGAAAGTATAAGAAAAAGACAACATTTCCAATAAAAGTGTTTCTTTTTGGATTCATTTTACAGGGGAACGAATTAAGGAAAGCAGAGGAAAGAGAGGGTAAGAGATGTTTATTGAAGCACGGTTTTCAGTGAGAAGTTGCAAGAGACAGAAAGAGAGGATAAGAGGAAGAAAGAATGCGGGGCATCTGACAGTGCAGGGAAAGTGGACACTTCATACACTAATTTTACCTTAATACACCTGCTGGGCACCAAGGGACTCCCTCACGCTACACAAGCAGGCTGCAGGGTAGACAAACCAGCCCTGCCTTGACGTTCCTGACTCCTCCTCTCTCGAGCTCCAGACCACTGCACTCCGACTCCACGCTGCGCGCCCGCTCCAGGAGAGGCAAATTACAGGATTCAAAAGTTTTAAAAAAATTATGACAAGCCTGCCCCTCGCAAGATCATTGGACCATTCTCTCTGGGGGCAGGCCATTAACAAGAAGCAGGGCCGTCATAAGTAGCGCGTTCGCTACTTATGACGGCCCTGATTGTTACAGATCCTCTGGGCACCGCCGAAACCATGAATTTTGCGCACACAAGGACAAATGTCGCCCATTTTCCGCATCCCACCAGGGCATTTTTTTCCCGCACAAATGGGCAAAATGTTGCCCATTTGTGCAGGAAATCGCCTAATCTGGCAACACTGTCTATCCTTCCCCTATCATTCACCTGTAGCTCTCCCGCCCTCACTGGGGTGGGACCCTCTCACCTCTACCATCGGCTGCAGCAGATGAGGCCCTTTGAATTGTGTCTCCCTGAAAGACAACTCTTTATTGTTGTTATTGTTATTTCCGGCTTTTATAGCGCCAACTCACCGGCAGGTCTCAAGGCGCTTATGACCGAAGGACACAACTACTTATTTAACAGGAAGAAGAGAATACCTTGGTGGTTAGACTGAGCTCAACGCCTCCCTAAATAGGATTGTTTTTAGGATTTTTCTAAAACGAAGGAGGTTACCTTCTTTACGGAGGGGCTCAGGTAGTTTGTTCCAAATTTTGGGTATCAAGACAGAAAAAGATCTCCCACCTTTTGTGGCCAGTCTAAACCGGGGGCACACCAGCAACTGTGCGTCTGAAGACCTTAGTCTTCGTTCCGGTTTATATACCTCCAACCGTTCCTTTATATAGGCGGGTGCTTGCCCATAGATTGCCTTGTGGGCTATACATAAACTTTTGAAAACAGACCTTTGCCCAATGGGCAGCCAGTGGAGGTTCTGCAACAGTGGAGAGGCATGAGATCGTCTTGGAAGCCTGAAAATAAGTCGTGCGGCGTCGTTTAGGACCAACTGCAATCTGTTAATCAGAGTTTTTGGAAGGCCTAAGTAGAGCGCGTTTCCGTAGTCCAGCCTCGAAATTATTGTAGCAGAGACTACAGTACGAAGCATGGACCGGGAGAGAAGGGGGACTAATTTACGCAACTGTCTGATTAGACCAGTGCAGGTGCCTACTATGGAGGAAATCTGACTACCCATTGACAGTTCACTGTCAATCTTAATACCCAGGCTTTTCACCTTATCCACTGGTTTGGGAGTTGGACCTAGTTCCTGGGGCCAGTTCAAGTCACTCCATGGGGAACATGTAGCTGATACTAATAGAACCTCTGTTTTCTCAGGATTAATCTTCAAAAGGTTCATAGTCATCCAACTCTCTGTAAATCTAAGAACATCCTGCGCATAGTTCTGCGCCAGTGCTGTGTTCTCTACGCTCAGTAATAACTGGGTGTCGTCAGCGTAATTGAATACGCGACAACCCATCTTTGCCAAGGAGTTTATCAGTGGTTGCAGATATAGATTGAATAGGAGTGGGGACAACGCGGAGCCTTGAGGGACCCTGCATGTCAGGTTCCCCACCTCTGATACCTTATCCCCCAACTGAATTCTCTGTGTCCTCCCTGACAGGAAGGAATCCAGCCACCGGTAGGCTATATCTCGAATCCCGAAACTAGCCAGTCTATCCAGGAGCAGGGTATGGCTGACAGTATCGAACGCCGCCGATAGATCTAAAAGTATCAGGGCGCTCGGCTTCTTACTGTCAGCCATCCCTCTAAGCTCGTCCAGCACCGAGAGCATCACCAACTCGGTGCTGTGTTGTGCACGAAACCCTGCCTGCAGTTCATGGAGAGAGTGGTGCGACTCCAGGAACGAGGCCAGGGCTTTCAGCACATGTTGTTCAAGGATTTTTGACAAGAACGGGAGTTGAGAGATAGGCCTATAATTCTTCAAAGTCTTAGGGTTAGCTCCTGATTTCTTTATTAGCGGCTTCACTCGAGCTTCTTTGAAGCTAACTGGTAACCGCCCTGTGTCTAATGAATTGTTCAGAAGAGATAGGATATGGTCTTCCAAGATAGGACGTGCTAAACGAAAGACACTAGGGGGGCAGGGGTCCGCCGGGGAACCAGATTTAACTTTGCTCATGAGTTGCTCAAGAGTCATCGCATCAATCAATGGGAAATTTGAAATATGAATTTCCGCGGGAGTCTGGGCAACCTGTGACTTGATGGATCCAGTCACGGTACCATTTCTAATGTCCTGTAAGATAGTTTTTACCTTCTCTAGAAAGTAGCTTTGGAAGGTGTCGCAGCTGATTGTTACTTCCATGTTTTCAGTTTTCTTGCTCAATTCAGTTAGTATTTTATATTCAAATCTGTTTTATTTTGGACACAGCGTTAAGCCTACAACCTTGTGCCGAGGCCGGCCGCGTATGGGATATCTCTTGTGAATCAGTGTCAGTTTGGACGTGAAAGGATCTTTAACACAGCGCCTTGCCTACAACCCTCTCGGGAGGGCCGGCCGCATGGCTTAGGGGCGCATAGCACAGGGACTCGCCGTATGCGAGAGTATATCCGCTTTTGCAAGTAGGGTATGTGACGGGCAACTAGCCCAACTGTCGCTAACCGCCCAACAGGGCGCAACTGTCTCAAAGGGAGACGAGGGCCAGAGTGACAAGTAGGAAAAAAGGAAGTAGGAGAGACAGAGGAGCCTAAGAGTAGGCAGAGAGAGGGAGTTAGGGTGGCGGGTATGGGCGGTATGTCGGAGAGCAACCTGTAGAGGGGCATGCGTGTTAATAGCAGCATCTGCGACGTGTATGGTGTTCAAGGGTGCAGCCTTGCCGGGTCCGCAGGGACGATTGCGTCCTCGAAGAGGTGCAGAGCGCGGAGTCTAGTGGGCATATGTCGTGCATACTCTATAGATCAGAAGTGCCGCACCAAGGGCTCCCATACCGTCTTGAAGCGCGTGTCCCGCTCCTGTAACCGTGCCGTGAGTAGCTCCATCGCCAGTACCTGCCAAAGGCGCACAAACCAGGAAGCTATGGGCGGCGCCTCTGCTCGTTTCCAGTATAAGGCGATGAGTTGTTTAGCCGTACCCAGCATTTGGAGTGTAAGGATCCAGTCGCTGCGGGTGAGTGCCTTGAGCGCGGTAGGGCGTGTGCCTAGCAGGAGCGTGCTCACTTCCTCAGGCAGAGGGAACCCCAGCACCCCTTTGATATGGCTAAGCACCTCCTTCCAGAAAACAGTCAGGGTTGGACACGTCCACCATATATGCACAAAGTCACCAGTCGCAGAGTTGCATCTCCAGCACGTCGGCGAGGCGTTAGGAACCATCTTGCTAAGGCGCAGAGGGGTGTAGTACCATTGCGTGAGTAGTTTGTAGGCATTTTCCCTCTGAGGGATACTGCGGTATACCTTGGAAATATCCCGCCACAGTCTGTTCCATTGGGAGAGGTCAATGTCTGCGCCCGACGCTAATTGCCATTGCCTCTGATAGGGGTGCGCAGGCGTCGATGCAGTGTGCTGTAATATAGAGTATATTTGCGAGATCAGCCTCTTCAGCCCCCCAAGGGAGCGTGCCAGCTTTTCGAAGGGCGTATATGCCCGGGTGGCCGCTTGGTACATGTCGTCACTTGCAGTCCAATGGCGTAGCTGGTCGTACTGCAAGCCAGCCGTCGGCGGTACCCTAAATTCCTCCCTGCAGTCCGTCCAAGTTTTGGGCATG
This sequence comes from Lissotriton helveticus, assembly GCF_964261635.1. NCBI lineage: Eukaryota > Metazoa > Chordata > Amphibia > Caudata > Salamandridae > Lissotriton > Lissotriton helveticus. The sequence goes on along the minus strand of NC_136057.1, from coordinate 358,020,189 downwards.
CCCTCAAGGAAAAGATCCCCGACTACTCTGCAGTCCCCTTGAGTCCATTTGTCAAATGCCCGAGTCCGGTGAGCCGGGGGGAACTGCGGATTCCCCGCTATCGGGGTGTGCGGGGATGGGAATGAGGTCAGACCCTTAGACACTGCTACGCTATCCCAGATGTCCAATACCGTTTTCGTGGGGACTGCAAGGTATGCACTTCTGGAACGTGCCGCCCGCGGGAGCCAGGGTAGGTCCCATATGGTACGGCCTGTGACCGCCCGGTCCATATGGAACCAGTGCTTGTCGCTTTAGCGTGAGCCCCACTCCACCACGAAGCGGAGGTGCGCTGCCCAGTAATAGTGCACCAAGTTGGGACATGCCAGGCCGCCTCTGTCCCTTGGTTCTATAAGCAACTTCTGCGAGAACCGGGGGCGCTTCCCACCCCAGATAAAGGACGTGATCTCGCGCTGGAGGCTCCGAATGCAGTGAAGTGGTATAGGGGTGGGTAGACATTGGAATACATAGAGAATTCTAGGGAGGATCGACATTGTAACCGCGTTGAGGCGTCCTAGCCAGGATATCATCAGGGGCTTCCATTTCCGAAGGCCCTCCAGCACCGCTTTGCGACACTCCGTCCAGTCCACCGAGGACCATGAGTCCAAGTGGGGGGTACGGGCAAGGCCCAAGTATCTGATGTGGTTTTCCGCCCATTGATAGGGCACAGCCTTCGTCAGGGAGGAGATGTCCTCCGCCGGCACAGTGAGGTTGAGCGCCCAAGATTTAGTGTGATTTATTTTGAGACCCGACGCTTGTTCGTACAGACAGAGCACCTCGTGAACCGCCGGTAGGGATTCGCGAGGGTGCGTGAGGGTGAGGATCAGGTCGTCAGCGAATAGCGCCACCTTGTTGTCTCTCCCCTCATGGGCTATTCCACGTATTCTGGGGTCGCGCCTTATGAGCGCCGCAAGGGTCTCCACTGCAAGGGCGAACAGGAGCGGCGAAAGGGGGCACCCCTGCCTCGTGCCTCGGTGTATCGCCAGCGGTGTCGTTAACTGGCCATTTACCCTGATCCTGGCCTGCGGTCCCAGGTATGGGGCCATGATACTCGCTATCATTTTGGGGCCCAGACCTAGTTTCTGGAGGACCTCCTTCAGGAAGGTCCAGTCCACCCGGTCAAAGGCCTTCTCCGCGTCGAGCGAGAGAAGGCAAGCCGGGATGTCCCAGTGTCGCACTTTGCCCACCAGGTGGGCCAGCCTGCGCACATTGTCGGCCCCTTGCCGGTCTCGGATGAACCCCACTTGGTCCGGGTTCACCAACCCTGGCATGAATGGGTCGAGTCGCTTAGCCAGGATCTTGGTATAGATCTTCAGGTCAGTGTTCAGGAGGGCGATGGGACGGTAGGAGGCACATAGTGCAGGATCCTTCCCTGGTTTTGGTATCAATGCGATCTCCGCCATCCCCATGTCAGGGGACGGACCGGATGTGTCCGAGAAGGAGTGAAATAGCCTCAGCAACTGAGGGCGAAGCTGGGTCTGGAAGATTCGGTAGAAGGTCAGCAGCAAGCCATCCGGCCCCGGGGTTTTCCCCGTGGGGAGATCTTTAAGAGCCGCAGAGATCTCGTCTGCCAGTATGGGCTCTTCCAGCGCCGCCGAACATACCGGTGATAGTGGTGTCCCCTCGAAGTCAGCGAGGACGGCTGCCCGCGCCTCCACTGATGTAGGTTCCTCCGCGTACAGGAAGGTATAGTAGGCCACAAAGGCATCCTGTTTGGCTCGCTCAGTGACAGCACGAGCACCATCCTGGAGTTGTAGGTTAGCGATGTGGGCTCTAGCTGCTCTCGCCCTCAGCCGTCCTGCCAGCAGTCGTCCCACCTTATCCCCCCCTTCGTAGTATTTTTGTTTTAGCGCTAGAAGGGAGTGTTCCGCCTTGTTGGTGCGTAGGAGGCGAAGTTGTCCCCTAAGGTTCGCTAACTTCCTCCTGGACGCCAGTGAAGGCCGGTCCCTGTCCTGCGTCTCCGCCTGTTTGATCTCGCCTGCCAGGTCAGCCTCCAGTTTATAGGCCGCCCGTCTTCTCGCTATGGCCAGGGAGGTAATGTGACCCCGTATGGTGGCCTTGAAGGCATCCCACACTACCGGGAATGACGTGTCCGGGATATCATTGATAGCGAAATACGAGTCTATGGCTTCTCGGATGTTGGCAACATCCTCCGGGCCCCAAAGGATGCTTGGTGGGAGGGTCCATCGTCGCTCCCGGGGGGTGTGCGCTAGTGGATCTTGCAGCATCAGTTCTACATGCGCGTGATCCGATAGCGAGATATCCGATATGGCGACTCCCAGCGTGTCCCGCGTCAGGTCCAGAGAAGTGAAGAGGTGATCTATGCGCGAGTACGTTCGGTGGGAGTGCGAATAGAAGGTATAGTCGCGGACCCCCGGATTATGGTAACGCCACGCATCGACAAGCCCCAGGTCCGTAATCTGCTCCCTCAGCGTGGCTGACATTGCGCCCGTGCGGCTAAACGCATTGTCCCCGCGGTCCATGTCTGGGTCCCACACTAGGTTGAAGTCCCCGCCTAGGATTGTGCGCGATTCGCCGGCCTGAAACTGTTCCCGTAAGAGCGACTGGAGATATTTATCTTGCGACTGATTAGGTGCATATACATTGCCTAGGGTCAAATGCATCCCTCCCACCTGTACCGTGGCCCGGAGGAAGCGTCCATCTCCACTCTTGTAGGGTTTTGTGGGTCCCCGCCTAAAGCCAGCTCTGCATAAAATGGCCACCCCCGCCGTCTTAGTGTCAGCCGATGCCCAGAATTGTGTGGGGTACCTGGGATGCGCCATGCGTCTAGTGTCCCCCCGCAGAAGGTGTGTCTCCTGGAGGAAGACAATGTCAGGGGAATGGTGAAGAAGATAGCGCCATACCTGATTCCGCTTATTAGGGGAGTTGAGTCCCTTGACATTAAGTGTCAGGACTTTGAGGGGCTTAGGAACATTCACCGCCATGACACCAAGGGGGCCGGAGCCGCTTTATCGCCCAGCATCTCCCACCCTGTTGAGCAAAGGGGGTTAACCACCCCCACCCACCGCGGTCGCGCAGGCGCTATCAATAACCTCCGAGCCACCACACTACACAAAGGGAAAGGGGGCCAAGTATAGGGAAAGCTCAGGTGAGAAGTAGGAGGAAGAGAACGAGTAGGAAAAGATGAAACACATAGAAGGTACATAACCTTAACAGGCCAACGTGGCCACAGTATAATGTCCCAGGTTCAGGGCATCCTCTACCCGAGGGTTTGGATGATCACAGGAATGTCACTTCCTAAGGGGCAAAGAGGGGGGTGTCTTGCCAAAGAGATGGGTCTCAGTTGTCCTGAGGCCCGTCTGCCCCGCTGCCCAGGGCGGGTTTGGGGGTAGTTAACGCAAGTCCATCACAAAGGTAGGCGTGTCTTAACTGCCGGCTCAGCAGCGTCGAGTCCCAACGGTGAAGGGATCAGGCTTGAACTGTATGGTCGCCAGAGCCGACCCTCGTGACCATCCGCAGGAGAGCAGCTGCACCCCATGTCTTTCCAGATCAGTCCCTTTCTCGTCGTTGCCTCTCCAGGGCCACCCCCCGTGCCCGTCAGACCCCACTCGTTGATGCGGCTGCTCAGTTGTAGGGGTGCACGCAGCCTACGACGTCTGGGGGTGTAGTCACGCAGAGGCCGCAGAAGTGCAGGGTTCGTCTTGACGCCTTGTAGGGGGCTCTAAGTCTCGAGGGTCGTCCATTGTATTAGCAGGGATCGTAATAGCGTCCTCTTCACTGGCCGTGGGACGCCCAGGATCCGGGGCCGGCTTACTGCATTTCACGGAGTGCTGGGCTTCGAGAGTTGCCCCTCGCGGTCATCTTCAAGGGAGCGAATATGTTCTATGATGTCCTGCTTGGCCTGAGACATGGAGCTGTCATCCTTCGGGGGAGTTCGGCGACGTCGGGGCACCGTGGTCCAGTCCGGCCGGGCCGGGAGTCTCTCCTGGCGTGCGGAGTGGGTGGGGCTGCGCTCTGGGGATTTCGAGAGTCTAAGCAGCTGGACCGCCTCGTTGTAGGAGCGGATGACTCTGCGCTTGTCTTCCCAGCGAAAGATGAGGGCAAAGGGGTGTCCCCACTGGTAGGGTATGTCGAGAGCCCGCAGCTTCTCCGTCACCGGGCGGAAGACTTTCCTTCTGTGCAGCGTGTTGGGGGCCAAGTCTTGGAAAATTTGGATCTTGTGTCCTCTGTAGCGTAGGTCCTGCTTGTCCCTCGCCGCTTTCAGAATGGCCTCTTTCTCCGTGAAGTAGTGCACTCGGGTAATGATGTCCGGGAGGAGGCCCGTCTTGCCTCCCGCACCGAAGATTCGATGAGCACGGTCCAAGAGCAGTGGGGGTGCTTCTTCGTTGCCCCACACCTCGTGCAGGAGTTGCGCCACATAGGCCATGGTGTCAGTCCCTTCCTCCCCGAGTGGCACGCCCCGTATGCGGAGGTTGTTGCGGCGCCCCCTATTTTCAAGGTCCTCCTGTTTGATCTGGAGCTCGATATTTTGCTCCTCCAGGGTCGCCACCCTCTGCCACAGCTGCTCCAAATCTTCTGTGCGTGTGTCCACAATTTTCTCGAGCCCGTCAACTCTATCTCCCAGTTCGGTCACATCCCTGCGCAGCTCTTTGACGCACGAATGCACCTCCGATCTCAGGGATCCTATCTCAGATTTCAGGTCTGTCATGAAAGAGGACATGAAGGCCTGAGTCACCGGAGGGGAATCAGCAATCGGTGACGGCACTGCTTCCGCCGGCGCTGGCGCTCCCGCTTTGCCCCACATGGCAACCACCGACGTGCCCTTGGAGGTCGCCGCTGTGTCCGTCCTGCCCCCTCTGCCACGGGTCATGATCCGTCCGGAACGTAGCGCCCAGCCAGCCAATGTGTCGCCCGTTGCCGTAGGCGCGAGTCTCCTATTGCGCTGCGGTGGTGTGGTGGTAGTTCAGGACACCACCAGTAGCTTTTCCCCCTTCTCGAGCGCCTTCTCCTGCGCAGGCCTGCTTAGCCCAGACAGTGGTGTTTAAGCCTGAATCCTCAGGGAGTCATAGGGTGACGCCAGTACGTGGCAGTTCTCGCCCCGAGTCAAGGACGCTGTACCACTCGCCCAGCAGTATGCAATGGCGCCTATCAGGGGTGACTGGGGCGCAACCCGCCGCCCCACCTCTGTCGCTTCTCTAGGAGGGCGAATGAGCTGCACACAGGACCCCCCAGGTCCCCAGAACAAATGGAGGGTTACTCACGCTTCTGCAGAGCCTCTCTCCCCCGCCTCGGGCCCGTCCACTAGGCCGCGGGGGTGCAGGCACCAACGGGTGAAGCGCGTCGCCCGGCCAGCCAGCTGCAAAGTCTTCTCCAGGTAAGGGGGCCGGGCCACACGCCCCCCGCAGCACAGGTCCGGTGAGCAGGTCCAGGCCGGCCCGCCAGCGAGGGGAGAAGCGCTCGAGCCGCCTTCACAGTCTCCCAGGCAGCGGCGAGTGTTCCAAAACCCACCCGGAGGCTGGGGAGCAGGGATGCAGGTCCAGTGCGGGTGCTCAGGCCTGACCAGTGGGACCGGACACTCACCAAGGGTCCCCACGGACAGCAGGGTCGAGCGCTCTGGGTGGAAGCGCTGGTAGGGGGAATCAAGATGGCGGACCAGGCCCAGTCCAGGGGGGCAAAATGGCAGACAGTGTGTTCAGTGTGCCCAGGTGTGGCGCGGCAGCTCAGAGCGCCACCAGGGCACCAGTCGGCAAATCGGAGGGGAACGCGCTGAAGACAGTTCACCTGGGCGCACCCTCGGCAGTCAGCGGTTCCGCAGCAGGGCAGCCGGCAGCCGTCTCGCGCCCGGCGCGGCCTCGCGGCTCCACCAAAGCCGGGTCCTTGCGTAGGGCCGGCAGCCGAGCAACCACTATGCCCCTGCCCGGGGGTCTCGCCGCCGTCGGCAGCTCCGTCGCCTCAATCCGCTGGTCCCGCAATGCGTTGTCCACTGCCGGGGGCTCGCTGCAGAGGGTCCGTTGGCGATTCCGATCTTCCTCCAGTGCTGCGTACCGCCCGCCGAGGAAGCGAAGCCAAGACGCGATGGGAAGATGGCGGCGGCGCACCGGCGGCCGAGCGTCCAAGCCTTTAGCTGCCTCCCGCAGAGGTTTCTGCCCCAGAGCGGTCGCTGCGAGGGTCACCCCTCGTCCAGGGGTCCGATATGAGCCAGGGCCCCTCAATAAACCCCCTGAATATCGCTTAAGATTGCTTATGTAGGCAGCAGAGCGACGGAGCTCACTCGAGGTGCGCCCGTTTACATCGCCGCCTTAGCCACGCCCCCTTCAGTTAGTATTTTAAAGGTTTCCTTCTGGACATTTTCAGCTTGCTTTATACGATTTTCATAGTATTTAGCTTTAGTGTCCAAGATGAGCCTTTTATAGATGTTGAGCAGGTTTTTATATTGCTCTCGACCTTCCTCATCTTTTTTCTTCCGCCAGTTTCTTTCTGCATTTCGGAGCTTCTTTTATGCTCCCTTAGGTCGGATGTAAACCATGGGGCTCCCTTTCCAACTCCTTTAACTCTTTGTTGCCTTTCTGGTGCAATCTGATCAATTGCTCTGATCAAATTACCCACAATGTCCCTATACTCATGATTGAGGTCAGTATTAGGGGCAATTGGGTGAACAAGTTCCGAAAGGGTAGAAGTCAAAGTTTGTAAATCAACTTTCTTCCATTGACGGACCTTCTTCATTTTAGGTGGCAATTGCATCTGCTTTGCGTTGATAGGCACATCACAATAGATTAAGTGATGATCCGACCAAATGCACGGTGAAACCCTCAAAAGAGCTACTTTGGGATCTAGCGTCCATATAAGATCAAGGATATGTCCTTTTATGTGTGTGGGGGTTTCTACCAACTGTCGGAAGCCCAATGAGGACATAGTAGTCTCCAAGAAGCGAGCGGCTGGTGCCTTTACTTCCTTATCCCAGTGTAGATTAAAATCTCCGGTTACTATTATGTTTTTATATCGGGAGCAGATATCGGATATGGTAGCCATGAATAGACCATTAAAACCTGGGTTAGAATTAGGTGGGCGATACACTGTAAGGATCACCAGACACAGATTATCAAACATAATCTTTACTGCGAGTGTGTCAGCTAGATCCACAGTTTCTGCCAATATTTGAGTGACTATTAAAGATTTCTTAAATATAATTGCTACTCCCCCCCCCCCCTCGGGCATTATCAGCACGATTGTGCCATACTATATCATACTCACTCGGGACAGCTGCTATACTATCTGGTAGTGAGCTATCCCCGAGCCAGGTCTCCGAGAGGGTTAAGACATCAATATCTTCTTCTTGGAGCAGGGTAAAAATCTCCAGGTTGTGTCTATGCAAAGACCGTGTATTTAGGCAGGTCAGCTTTAAAGAGCACGGTTGAGGTGCCGGTCTCCCTATAGGTGATTTTAAAATGGACATAGCGTCCAGTAAGGCTATAACGGCTGGATCCAGAGACTGTCTTCCCTTATCTAATTGATATAGTTCTTCCGATGAAAAAATACTCCGCCGACCAGAGATCCGAGCCCCCGCGCCCGACCGTGCGCGGACGGGCGCAGACGGGCTGGACTCTGGCGTGACTCCGGCGTGACTCCGGCGTGCTCACGCAGCGCGTGAACGCTGCGCGTCGGCATGGCCGCCCTAAATACCTGTGAGTGAGACACTAGCGCGGCAACAAAGATGGCGCCGCCGAGCGTCCCGTACTTCCCCTAACATGGCCGCCGGTGAAAAGGGGTGGAAAAGGACCCGCAAAGTGCGGTGCTTTCTTCAAGTTTTATCGTGCAGGTGAGTGGAATGGCCAAAGTTAAAACCAAGGGGAAATAACCAAAAATAAATAAAATACAAAACGGGTGTTTTAAAAAGTGCTGCTCTAGCCAACACGATACTGCTTCTCAAGCGTGGTCTCTTTAGGCGCTGCGATATTAAGTAATGCGACCTATCTAGTCAAGGCAGAACCCTTGATTTGCCCGCCCTAAATACCTGTGAGTGAGACACTAGCGCGGCAACAAAGATGGCGCCGCCGAGCGTCCCGTACTTCCCCTAAGATGGCCGCCGGTGAAAAGAGGTGGAAAAGGACCCGCAAAGTGCGGTGCTTTCTTCAAGTTTTATCGTGCAGGTGAGTGGAATGGCCAAAGTTAAAACCAAGGGGAAATAACCAAAAAATAAATAAAATACAAAACGGGTGTTTTAAAAAGTGCTGCTCTAGCCAACACGATACTGCTTCTCAAGCGTGGTCTCTTTAGGCTCTGCGATATTAAGTAATGCGACCTATCTAGTCAAGGCAGAACCCTTGATTTGCCCGCCCTAAATACCTGTGAGTGAGACACTAGCGCGGCAACAAAGATGGCGCCGCCGAGCGTCCCGTACTTCCCCTAAGATGGCCGCCGGTGAAAAGGGGTGGAAAAGGACCCGCAAAGTGCGGTGCTTTCTTCAAGTTTTATCGTGCAGGTGAGTGGAATGGCTAAAGTTAAAACCAAGGGGAAATAACCAAAAAATAAATAAAATACAAAACGGGTATTTTAAAAAGTGCTGCTCTAGCCAACATGATACTGCTTCTCAAGCGTGGTCTCTTTAGGCGCTGCGATATTAAGTAATGCGACCTATCTAGTCAAGGCAGAACCCTTGATTTGCCCGCCCTAAATACCTGTGAGTGAGACACTAGCGCGGCAACAAAGATGGCGCCGCCGAGCGTCCCGTACTTCCCCTAAGATGGCCGCCGGTGAAAAGGGGTGGAAAAGGACCTGCAAAGTGCGGTGCTTTCTTCAAGTTTTATCGTGCAGGTGAGTGGAATGGCCAAAGTTAAAACCAAGGGGAAATAACCAAAAAATAAATAAAATACAAAACGGGTGTTTTAAAAAGTGCTGCTCTAGCCAACACGATACTGCTTCTCAAGCGTGGTCTCTTTAGGCTCTGCGATATTAAGTAATGCGACCTATCTAGTCAAGGCAGAACCCTTGATTTGCCCGCCCTAAATACCTGTGAGTGAGACACTAGCGCGGCAACAAAGATGGCGCCGCCGAGCGTCCCGTACTTCCCCTAAGATGGCCGCCGGTGAAAAGGGGTGGAAAAGGACCCGCAAAGTGCGGTGCTTTCTTCAAGTTTTATCGTGCAGGTGAGTGGAATGGCTAAAGTTGAAACCAAGGGGAAATAACCAAAAAATAAATAAAATACAAAACGGGTATTTTAAAAAGTGCTGCTCTAGCCAACACGATACTGCTTCTCAAGCGTGGTCTCTTTAGGCGCTGCGATATTAAGTAATGCGACCTATCTAGTCAAGGCAGAACCCTTGATTTGCCCGCCCTAAATACCTGTGAGTGAGACACTAGCGCGGCAACAAAGATGGCGCCGCCGAGCGTCCCGTACTTCCCCTAAGATGGCCGCCGGTGAAAAGGGGTGGAAAAGGACCCGCAAAGTGCGGTGCTTTCTTCAAGTTTTATCGTGCAGGTGAGTGGAATGGCCAAAGTTAAAACCAAGGGGAAATAACCAAAAAATAAATAAAATACAAAACGGGTGTTTTAAAAAGTGCTGCTCTAGCCAACACGATACTGCTTCTCAAGCGTGGTCTCTTTAGGCACTGGGATATTAAGTAATGCGACCTATCTAGTCAAGGCAGAACCCTTGATTTGCCCGCCCTAAATACCTGTGAGTGAGACACTAGCGCGGCAACAAAGATGGCGCCGCCGAGCGTCTCGTACTTCCCCTAAGATGGCCGCCGGTAAAAAGGGGTGGAAAAGGACCCGCAAAGTGCGGTGCTTTCTTCAAGTTTTATCGTGCAGGTGAGTGGAATGGCCAAAGTTAAAACCAAGGGGAAATAACCAAAAAATAAATAAAATACAAAACGGGTGTTTTAAAAAGTGCTGCTCTAGCCAACACGATACTGCTTCTCAAGCGTGGTCTCTTTAGGCGCTGCGATATTAAGTAATGCGACCTATCTAGTCATTATGAGACCTCGTGTGGTGGCTTGGGGACAGAAGGGTGACTGCTAGCCCTCCAAACCAGACTGGCTCACTGGGAAAAAGTGGATTATACTAGTTGCGACCCAGGGGATCCCCGGGGATCGTCTTCTCCGAGATGCATGCAATGGCGGGAAGACCTGGCTTTTACTGCCTCACCGACTGGCCTCACCGACTGACCTCACCGATATGGATTTTTCCACCTCCAGGTATTAAAGTCTCCTTCAGGGCTGTGGGCCGGTGCACCCTGGACTGCACATGCTGCGTTGCCCAAGATTTGCACGTGGGCATCTGCAGGCGGACCCGAGAACCCGGATGACGGATCATCTTTACTCACACCAACGCCACGTGGCCATTGCATTGTCTCATTATTGAATAACAAGTGGGAACAGTGTGCACTTGCTATCAGGACTTGATTCTTAGGCTGCGGTGTTGAGTTTCTGACTGCCACTTAGCAAGCTGGCCATCACCGGACATTGTTCGCCCATTAAACATAAGCTCTCTCTGATGCTGAGGGTTGCTGCGATGGGTTGCCTATGAAATGGCAATTCCAGACGCTCTTGGCGCTCCTCCTCGGCCGCGGGTGCTGACTCAGCAGACCTTCCAGAACGTCCTCCCCCTCCTGGAGACAGATTTGATGCAGTATTGGTGACTACTGAGAAGTCTCATGTCACACTGGAGTCCAGAATTGACAGTGTAGTGGCGGACCTCACACTGCTATACACGATCTTCGGAAACTAGTCGACCACGTCACAGCTACGGAGTAATCTGTCTTGGAGATCCACCCAACTACCCATCTACTGGAACAACAATTGTGGGAGTAGGACACTAGGATCCAGACCCTGCAATAGAGGGTGGAGGGCACCAAGGGCCGCTCATGGTGAAACAATGTGCGCCTCATTGACCTTCCTGAGGGAGCAGAAGTGCATTGAGCGATGGATCAAGGAACTACTACCGGGATCCTTCCTCTCACGCTTCTTTACAGTGGAGAAAGAGACACCCTATTCCAGCCCGTAGGCCCGCCCCTTAAGCAGGCCCCAAATCCTTCATATTTAAGTTTTTACACCATCACGATAGGGACTCAATACTGCAAGAGACCCGGAAACTGCAAGATATTAGGATGGAGAATGCACAAGTGATGTTTTCCCCAGACTAGACATAAGGGGTCCAGCAAGAGCGCAGTTCTTTCATGGATGTGAAGCAATGTCTCGGGAACTGGATGTGAAGTACTCCCTGCTGTTTCCCGCATGGCTACATGTGGTGATGGCCAAAAAGACAAGATTCTTCGATACACCACCAGATGCCCAGGCGTCCCCTACTTGGAGCAGATCATTTTGTAGAGGCGAAGGGCTGTCCAGGAGGCGGCTCTCTTCAGTGATACAGGAACTGACCAAGAGGCATCTGTGCTGTCCTCAGGAGATTAGGAATCCTCTACAGCGTGTCTGACACTAACTCGATCTTTCTGCCCGATCTCACCCTGCAGACGTCAGACAACATCATATGACCTTCCCTTTAATTATGCCTTAATGATGTCTTTTGCTACTGTGAATAGGTGTTCCAGAATTAATAAACTAAAAAGGCACGGGATGTGAGGGATGAAACTTTGAAAGGCAAAAAAGAACACACCCTGTCTTAACAAGGGTGATAGCCCCAGTCGGCCCCCAGCCCCCCTCTCTTGCAGAGAGATGAAGTGTGCCCCCACCGATACCAACAATCCTAGCCCCATTGGGTCGGATTGTCGCCTGTATCATGGGAGTTCCACGCAAGAGTGTGTGCGGGTTCACACACTGCGAACAGGTACATAGGTTATGTCTTAGTTTGGACAGCCTTCTCCAGGTGTCTGCTCTTTTGGTATTCCTTGATCAAATTATCACATACACTCTCAGATACAGTGACCCACCTTAACAGTATTACGAAGAATGTGTGGGATATGCACAAACCATCTTGCAGATACACAGTATATTCATACTTCAAGCGTCACGCTGCCAATATAGCATTACTACAAGAATCACATTTAACACTATCCGAAGAGACCAAGCTGCAGCATAGATGGAAAAGGTGTGTTTTTGCCAAAGACTTCTCCTCCAATGCCAAGGGGGTATCGATTTGGGTCTGACCGGGAACTCTTTTTCAAACACAGGAGATTGAGCTAGATAACGAGGGCCACTACATCTTCATTAAGGGTAAACTCGATGAGCGCCTTTCTACTGTTAGGCAACATTTACGCACCCAACATTGACCAGGGCTCCTACTTGCAGTCACTTTCACAAACACTCTCCAAATGGTGTGGTCTACCTTAGCTAATAGGAGGCAATTTCAACAGTATCTTAGACACTAGTCTGCACCACTCCTTCCCTCCCCTACAGCATACATTAACCTCTGCCAATGCACCAGCAGTACAAGAATGGCTGCGCCACGTGCAGCTTGCAGATGTCTGGAGGACAAGCAACCCCACTACCCGAGTGTATTCCTTCTACTCCCACCCACACAAACTACATGTTAGAATAGATTGGATACCATGCACACAATTTATTAAACAAACCGATTACTTGGGACGCACCAACTCCTATCACAACACACAATATGTACATCTTACATGGGACACTGGACCTTCCATGATCCCTACAACCTGCTATGTTAGAAGACCCTCCTTTTGGTGCCCAACTAGGTACCGCGATAGAAGAATATTTTGACCTGAACACGGGCACGCCCTCTTTGGATTTATTAGAATGGGATGCGCTGAAGGTAACACTGACAGGTGGCTGTCTGGGCCTGGGTTGCGGAATGGAATGTGGAGGCAGAGAAGAGAGTGAACTATCTCAGGTAGAACGTGACCTCCTGATGCTGGAGACACGCACCATTACTGAACCATTGTGTGCACTTGATCTTGAGAAGGCAAGGGATGACTATGCAGCCCTGCTGGAGCACTTGCAGTGCTGATGATTTGCCTGGACCTCTTCTGGCATGGTTGATCCAGCAGAAGCAGCCGATACACCCAATGGTTGCATCGAGGTTGACCGGAAGCACTATAGTCTACACACAGCTTTAAATTCACGCTGAGATGTTCCACCACTACTCCTCGCTGTACCGGTCGAACATAAGACTTCTTCATGTCCGCGCTGCCCCTCTCTAAATTGACTGCGGACAAATGGTCAGAGCTAGATGGTATCATTACCACTGCAGAACTTCAGGATGCGATGCGGCCTCTTGCTACCAGAAAATCACTGGGCACAGACAGCCTCCTGGCCGAATTTCATAAGGCTTACGTGGAACTTTTGGTTCCCCGCCTTCAACATGTATATGATGAAGCGATCTTGTCCTCCCACCTTCCTGACTCCCTTTATGAGGACACACTTGTTTCCCTTCCAATGCCAGACAGGGATCCCATGTTGCTAGGCTCCTATCGCTGGGACTGCTAAATGCAAACTATAAGATATTGGCAGAGAGATTGACACCTAAACAGCATGATTCATCAATATCCCGTTTTGCGAGCCCCTAATAGCGATTCATAACGAATCGCTATTAAGGACTTGCAAAACGGGATTCATGTAGGAATTGCATACAGAAATGCGATTCCTACACATTCCTTATTTGCGATTAGCAAATTGCTAATCGCAAATAAGGAATAACTCCCCATTCATTCCTATGGGCCTAAAGGCTCATAGGAATGAATGGGGAGACATTCCTTATTTGCGAATAGCAATTTGCTAATCGCAAATAAGATAGCGATTTCAAGGGTGCCAGGGGTGTCCAAAGGACACCCTGTAGCACCCCTGAAATGTAATCTACATTGAAGTTGCGCACACACATGTCCAAAGGACATGTGTGTGTGTAACATGCAAAAGAAAAAAATGCACTAAAGTGCTTTAATCTATTTTTTTGCTATTTACCACGAAGTCAGACTTCGTGGTAAATAGCGGCCAAATATAGCGAAATAGCTATTTAAAATTGGTTGATGAATTGCATTTAAGGAATCTCTAATAGAGATTCCTTAAATGCAATTCCTCGCACAATAGCGAATTCTGTAATAGCGATTATTGCATTTGGGATGATGAATCCCAAATGCAATAATTGCGCTCGCAAAGGGCCAGATTCTCAGAATCTGGCCCTTTGCGAGCCGATTTTCGTTTCATGAATCAGGCTGTTAGTGCCCTCTCTGATAAATGCAGACCAAAACAGGTTTGCCTCGGCGCACACCACCTCGTTTAATATACGTTGAGCTAAGAAGCGTATAGCCACCACACGTCTAGATTTAGGCTTACTGGTGGCCATGCGCCTGATCACCAGGCATTGGAAATCCCACAAACCACCGTCGGTGGAGGCTTGGTCACGTTCTGTTATTATTTGGGCTAGGGCATGAGGAAGTCTCCTTCTGAAGGAAGGATAACCTAGGCCTCCGCAAATACCCGGTTTCCATCCTGACTGACCTTCAGGCTTCCGTGCGAACTGATCAGGAGACACGTGCACCGATGAACCACCACTTACATCTGAATAGGCCCAGCTGCATAACACATGAAGCTGCGACTCCCACTGTAATCATATATTGTGTACTGTATTCTGTCTGAGTTGTTTGCCATTCCTTGTGACAATGGAGGAACATACAGGGCGAACTGGGACTGTCTTTAGTTCTGGCACATCCCTTATTTCGTTTTCCTCTCCCCTTTTTAGGTCGAGCGACCTATCTCAATGCGCATGCGCATTTAGCGGGAGCGAAATATATAGGGGCTTATCGAGAGTTTACCTAACTGGCGATTTGTTGCAGTGCATGTGCTTTTTAGGTCATTGCGCAAGCGCAAGCCCTAAAAAGCGCGTGCACAATGCCACCAGCCGCCTGCCTGCCTCGCATTACCACATCAAAGGCGGCGCGTCTCAGGCCCCTGCTGCTTCACACCCTCATGCCGCTCTCCCCGCTCAGCCCCCTCCCCTGCCCGCCGTGTCGCATTTCTCCTCCCCCCTCAGCAATGCCCTCCGTCTTGTTTTACCCATTTCTTCTTTTCTCTATCTGTCCCGCGTCCCTTTCTCTCTTTGCCTCGCAGCGTCTTTTTTTTTGCTTCTGATGCCCGTTAAAAATTCCACCTCTCCTTGCAAATGTTTTCCCTTTACACCGCATCAGAGTGTCTCAACTCTCCCATTGTCACGTTTTCTGCATTTCTTTTACTCTCGTTTGCCTCCTCCCCCATTTCCAGTCTCCTCTTATCTCTTGTCTCCTCCATCTATCTACCCTCTCCCTTCCTCCTCTTCCCTATCTTCCTCTCCGCTCCTTCCTCCACCTGTCTAAACTCTTTCTTCCATAGCCGCCTAGTTTCCAGTTCGCTTGTGTGACATTTCAGTGTTTGAAATGTGCTTATATGTGAAATGTCATTGCCGCATTTTCCGTATTGTGTGCCACTGTGAGTTACAGTTTATCGCAAGTCCAGCTCTGCCTTTGTTGCCGATTTCAGAGAACCTGTGCAACCTAGAAACAGTGACATGATTAGGAATGTAGCTGGGTAAATTTTGTTGTTTCCTGTGTAAACGGTATAACATGTTGGGTGTTGCATGCGTCCCAGGCTAACTTATGAAAATATAAGAAAATAGACAAAGACCAGGCTGACTACAGTGCCATTTTACTAGGGCACAGCTGTCTCTATCAAGCACTGGTGTCAGCAGTTGCTGACTTCTACCATACGTAGCCACAGTAAAGAACAAGCATTGGCACAGCCAATAGGTCTCGCCTTTGGGACCTTGTAAGTATTTCATTATGCAGCACAATATTCTTGGTGCAACATCAACTGTTGCATGGCTAAACACTTATAATGGCCCAAAGGCGAGACCTATTGGCTATGCCAATGCTTGTTATTATCTTGTGGTTGACGGTTACTGAAGGTTGAGAGGTTATAAATCAGTTTGATTCCTTTACCATACAGTGCAGTGGCCAGGACTGTAAGGTACCATGAAGACACATTGGATGTATCATTGCACTCCAAATGCAGAACCACTGTTTAAAATTACCTCCGCTTGACACAGTCAGATCTTTGCGAGATGTGTACTCATCATTATGTCGTATTGAATCATAACACTATATAATTTAATCACCTAACGGGATTGTAATTACTATGTGATTTATTGTGTGCTGTCACTGTAATGCATAAAATCTCAAAAAGGTCCCCAAAAAATAATTCTGATGAAGTAAACCGAATATTTCAACCAACGTATTAATCGGTAATAGTGAGTAAAATAATCTTACAATTAGCTGTTCTGCTGATAAGGAAGGACCCTCAAAAGTATAAACTGAAATGTATCACATTAAGAATGTAGCATAATATTTTACGAGGCCTAATACAAACACAGGCTACTACAAATCTAAAGGTAGGCTTGACCTTGAATGCTAGCAGACCAAGAGTGATGGGGAGAGGATGTAGCCTTACGTCTACAGCTGTCGACCTCGAAGCGGGGGAACAAAGTTCAAGTATCGGCAACAACGCTCAACATCTTCAGATTCTAGGCAAATCACTTAATCCACCAGTGCCTAACAAAAAATGAATGTGTTCTCGTGTAACGAAACTGGTGCTCGTGTAAAGCGATGTCAAGGGTCTAGTTCACACTATATAAAACTCTAAATTAAAAAAAAGGAGTAGACTGCTGAACGTTGTGAAGAGAACAAAGCACCTCCTAGCAAACACATTCCCCAATAAAAAAAAAGAAAAAATCTGCTCATTCAAGAGAGGTGGGATAGTCGTAGATAGACTACCAAGAGCAATGATATTACAGAATTCTGGAACTTGACAGCATTGGGCCGTCAAGGTAAAAACATGACACCTGAGTGTAGGAAGGTGGATATTCAACTATATGGTTACCCCAACTTTTTGCTTAGTGTTTAGCTGGTTTTTGACTTAGTTGGCCTGGGATCCTGCTATTCAGGGCCCCAGGCTATCTGCTCTCCCTATAAAATGGACTCCATGTACCTTAGGTACATAACTGATTGGGTATTGGGTCACCTTTGTGAGCCCCTGTATAGTGTACCATAGGTACCGAGGGCATAGGTGGATCCAAGATCTACCAGGGGCTGCAGCATGTATTATGCCACCCCTGGCTGGCCATCCAAACTGACACCACCGGCTGATAACTCAGCTTGGGAAGGTGGTGTAATAAACCCTTACTTAGATATAGTATACCTATATCTACCCTTGTATATAGACACATATATACCTATAAGTCACTCCTATGGAAGGCCTTAACAATCTTGAAGGCAGAGTGCTTGGTTTTATGTGAGAGGGTGCCCTAGCATGAGCTGAGCCCCTCTGCAGCTTTCGGAACCATCTCCTTATAGCTGTTCTATGATTTGGCCATACCATATACTCTTAAGTGTATTATAATCCTCGGGGTTAATGCTAACTTTGGTTTGGATTTATCAAAACATGTCGTGTAAGGTGTCAAACACTTTGGAATACTACCCCCCCTCCCCCGCCACTTCTGGCGGCGGGGGAAGCATTCCACCCTTCTAGAGGGAAAAGACATGTATGGTCCTACTTTACCCGGTTAAAGTTAAACAGAGCTCCAGCATCACAAAATGGATGCTGCCGCCACAGACACGAGTCTGACCTCCTGCAGCTGGACAAAACTCTAGCAAGGGAGGCCTGGACAATAGGTTTCCTGTCGAGGGAGGCCCAGACAGCCTGTAGTGTATTTTGAATGGAAAGATGCTTTTCCAGACATTGCCTGGGGCACACAAGGTGCTCCATGCATAGCCCAGTTCAAACCAGTTGCTGGGGCACTCCAGCCCCGCTCTGGCACGAAACTGAGGAAGGGGTATAACCACCCCGTTCTCAGGTCCACCCATAGGAGGGACCTAGCAGGTAATCCAGCCCCTAAAATCAGTATAAAGATAGGAGCTGTGTCTAGAGACTTTAGATTATCCTGGACTGAAACTCTGAAACGAAACTCTTGGACCTTCGGCGTTCTATATCGACTAGAAGACTGAAGACATCTCCCTTATGGTCAAGGAGTGACCACCCTGTGCAAACAGGCACCACCAGTAACTTGGCGGTTTGCTTGGTCAACGCTCCTGCCGGAACCCGAAGACTCAGCGCCTCAGGAACTGGGCATCCAGACTTCTCCGTCTCTGATCCACATCCACAGCAAAGCTGAGACCTGTGGCAGACACGAGAGACGTGGGACCGGACACCCTGGACTTCCTGCACTTTGCTAACAGTGCAGCTACCGAGGAACCCTCCCAGTTGTGCATTGGGGTTTGAGAAGCCCCAGACCCGAGCGCCATTTGCACCAAAGCTCATCCCTCCACACTCCACGAGTGCCGCGTGGGGCCTGCTCCTGCATTTCAGCTTGACGAGTCTTCCCGGTTGCAAGGCCCGTTGGCTAGTGAACCCTCTGAAGACGGACCTTTGAATTTACACCACTGGCCTGGTTGCTCCAGGCTTGCCCCAGCTTTCTTCCAAAGGAGAAGCTCCCCAGACCTTGCTGGTCTGACCTGAAGCCAATCTTCACTTCCTGCATGGATTGCGGTTACCAAGGCTTGTTGGGTCCAGTCCGGATACCGACACCGCAGTCAACTAGATCCTTCGTGGGACAGCTCGAATCCAGCTCCGGGTCGACGCCTCCTGGTCCTCGTGGCTGCAGAGACCAGCTTCACCTCTTCACCTGAAATCAACTCGACATCGCCTGGTTCCTTCCTGGTCACTGGCTAGTGACCCAGACTCTGTCCCCTCTGCTTTCAGGTTCTTCTCGTCTCTGATCCACCCTTGGATCCACCCGGACACTTTTCCTCTGGTCGCCTGCAGCACTTCTTTGCAGATCTCCATAAGAAACATCAACGAAACCAGACACGAAAAGACACCTAAGCACCCGGCTTCCCTGAGTGAAGTAACTCGAGTACTTCGGTGCTCCCGTGGGTGTTGACTCTCGAAGTGTCCTAATTTAAAGGGGTTTTACCGTAGTCCATCCGGAAGTGTCCTTAATCAGTAACTTTGTAACTTCTTCGTTCTCCATTATAAGTCAATTGTAACTCGCGCTTGTGTTTAGACACTGCACGCGTCTCCTGTGGGTCTCCGATTTCCTAACCTTTGGTTGTCTAGTGTAGCCCCAGTGATTCCCTAGGCCAGTGGTTCCCAAACTTTTTTGACCTGCGGCTCCTTTGACCAATTGGCCATTGGCCGCGGCTCCCCATTACATTACAATTTCTCGGTAGCACTTCCATTTTAATCCCTGAAAATAATAGGAATGTCCTGCACCTTGGGGGTAACTACAAGTGAGAAAATGGAGATTTAACTGAATTTGGGGACCCTCTTCATCAAACTCATAAATATAATCTAACTGACATAGTGCTTATAAGTTTAAGTGTGAGGCTAGTTAGCCGAAAGTGTGTGATAAATGCATATTGCAACCTCCGGGCTAGTAATATTTCTATTTATGGTTATTTCTGGAACCGGTTCCAGAAACAAATACAATAGACATATATAATTTAAAAACAAAATGACTGCTACATCAAACCCACGTGACATTTGGCAACCACTGAAAGGTTACCTACAGTCCCATACCATTGACCTCAGAAGGAACGACCTACACCCGTACATTGCGGATTGATTTTTCCACGTGTTGGCCGGGTATTGTGTACAACCCAAGATATTCCTTGTGAGGGTAAAGAATGTACCGCTATACCAGTAATATTGCTTTGATTGTACTTCGTGAGATTGCTGCTATCTACTTACTATTTCTATTTTACTTGATTAAGTACGCAGAATATGCTCCTTTGTATTAGTCTTTTGTTTGGTGTTGTCTGTAATGAGACGTCTCTATTCAACATCTTGGTGACTTCTGGCTCTGCCAGTATGGTTCACTGTCTTGTTCAACTATGCGCTTGGTTGTAATGTCTTTGAAATACTAAAAAAAATATATTTAAAAACAATGACTGCATTTTAATTTTCCAGGCTCAACTACAAGAGTTCCTATATCCGTTTCCAGGTGCTCAGTGCTCTCACTACCCGACCCGTGCACTGCTCTCCTTGTGAACTAACTGAAGACAAACTGCTGCACGCAGCCTCCGATCAGGGCTCGTGGGGAGTTAGAAACTCTTGCTGACTTCCTTCCTCCCTCCTCCTCCCTGCATCCAAAGGGCCTAAGGCTGCAGCAGCAGAGTGAGAGGTGCAGTGCATACAAATGGCCATTGTAATTCCTGATTGATTATTTTATCAACTGCGACCGTGGCGCCCCTGGCTGGTTTTAGTGGCACACCAGGGCGCCGCGGCGCACAGTTGGGGAACCACGGCCCTAGGCCTATTCACTATTCCTGAAGTGGTTCTTATACCACTTACTTAGTATATGGTTTGTGAGGCCTCTAGGGCAGAACTGTATTTGTGCAACTTATAGTATGCTTAATGAGTAACTTGTGATTTATTTCGATCTCTGACCTCATAAAGAGTTCAGCGGGGTTGTGTTAGAAATAAATACATATATATTTGATATATACCTTGTGTGGTGTCCTTTCATTTGGTACTCAAGGGATTATAAAGATTGTTAAACAGCTTGCTTCACATGCTCTCTGTAGTTTTAGCCTACGACTGCTGGTCCATGCTACTAGGATAGCTTGTCTATAAGGTTGACTTTACAACCACCATCAATAAGGGTCGTTTAGACTGGTGCAAGGTGCCCACTAGAATAGTGGACATCATATGCCAGGCTAACTTCTCACACGGAGAGCCACATAGAAAAGCAAGAGTGGTTTCTCAATTATCAAATCTATAAGAGAACAGGGGTTAGTTCATCACCTACATCAAGAATCTATCGAAAAATATTGGTATATTAATGACTTACTACTGGAAAAAAATCCAATTGGCTCTGAGACCAAAAGAGAAGTAAGGCCTGTGGACAAACTTTTCTGCCCACTGATTTTTTTTTTGGGCCAAGATTTGAGTCTTTAAACAATCCATCTTAAGTGTTTAAATAAAGCTATTCAACTGGCCATATTTTGTTCTCATGTCTCCATTTAAATAAATCCCAAAAGCTATAGATTATTCTTCCTGCTAGATGATATAGGAAAACTACATGTCAAATCACTTTGCGACATTATTGAAGAATAATTGGACTTGAAGAAGGACTCCTTGCCAAACTGAAGTTAAAAAAGTAAGGACACTAGGAAACGGACGGTACCTAACGTTTACCACTGTATAGCAGGCCCGGTTCTAGAGGGTGGGCCAGGCCCACCCAAACATGAGCCTGGCCCACCCAAACAGGAGCTTTGGCCCATGCAGTAAGGGCTTGAAGGCAGGTATGCAATGCACAGGTCGTGTGTGTCAGCCCGGGCCGAGAGAGCTTCCCCAGCGCACACAGACCGTTTTAGGAGGAGATCGCAGCAGCACCCGAGTACTTCACAGGTCTTTAAAAGACCATTTACATGTTAACGAGGCTTTATTTTTTCACCCCTTCATCTTCACATGGCGAAAGGCGACAAATCCTTTGCCTACTGTTCTGCTGCTGGATATTTCTTTTTCTATGCAACGCAGGAGAAAAGAAGCTGGTTTATTCCTATTCACCTTTCCTGACCCCTGTAGCTGCTTATCACGTCAGGCTGTGACACAAAGTTTGACTAATGGAGTAGGTAAGAGAATGTGCTACTATTTGTTTCTCTTTTTAAAACCTGCACAGGCCCAGCAGGACACACACTTCGTGAGTCCTTCATTTAAACAGTTATTATCATGGCCGATGCAGGACAACAATAAGACAATAAAAAATACCCAGATAACGCTGGTGATTAATGATCCTGCTGGAGAGCAATCATTTGTCTGTTAGCAGTTTTTAAATGCAGATGAACTGTATTTTATGTGGAAGCTCAGTGGGTTACTGCCTTTGTCACAAAGATCCTTGTGTTACTTGCAGTTCAGAATACAATCATAACATAGGACAGTGACCAATGAACTGTCATCAAAGAGCTACATACAAACATGAATGGTATAGTTAGAACTTCGCTTTTTTTTGTTTTGTGATATAGTTAGAACTTCCTCAGTCTTTCATTATTCTAATGTTGCTAAAATGAGTATGTTTGGGCAGATAAACTTTTTTATCAGTAAAGCGGATTCCCATGGAATACTCTTTAAATCCTAAGGTTGTGTTTCCCCAGACCAAACCCTCTTAAAATATACTGCCCGCCATTATGGATGACATGTGATTCCTACACCTTGTAATCCTCATTGGCTTATGTAACATTCCCTGTAGACTGATTTACATACTTGTATGATTCATTGTCTCTTTATAATGTGTGTGTGGTGTAAAGTACTGTGACACTCTACACTGATATGAGTAGCGCTATACAACAAATGAAATGCATATGAGAGAGGGGCTACGTAAAGATGAGGGGCACTGTTGGAGGGTGGCAGTGAGGGAATCTGAGGAGGAGGTAGTGGGAGGGGCTATGGAGCAACGACGGGCACTGTTGGAGGGTGGCAGTGAGGGAATCCGAGAATGAGATGGGGTGGAGGGGGGTGCAAGGGAGAGATATGGGGCACTGGTGGAGGGTGGCAGTGAGGGAATCCGAGGAGGTTATGAGGGGGAGGGGCTATGGGGAGACTAGGGGCTCCTGTGGCTTTTGGCAGTGAGGGAATCCGAGGAGGAGGTCAATAGGGGGGGGCCAGGGAGGGATGAGGGGCACTGTTGGAAGGTGGTAGTAAGGATTAGTTACTTACCTGTAATCCTAGTTCTCTTCCAGGGGTATCCTCATCAAAGTCATAAGCATTAGAATATTCCCGCCCATGCGCGGGACCCCGGAAACAATATATTATATGTGCCCCACATATATTATAGACATATATATAAATATATATATATATAAAAATAAGCAATTGCAGCCAAATAAACAATAGAGCTGGAATATGCAGTGAAGAATTTCCACAATACAGTGAATTCTGTATTAGAAACATGAGAAACAACACCAATGCTTGTTTAGAAACTGTTTTAATGTACAGAAAACAGTAGAAATTCTCATAACACACTGTAAGCATATACAGCTCCCAGGCTGCATTGCAAAATCCCAGTCTAAAAAGACTGAAAAGCTAACCTGTAGCTGAATGCACTAAAACTGACGCTGTGCCTTTAAGGCACCTCTGCCCCTAGCTTCCCATCATGCCTCAGGGGTTACAGTTAGGTCAGTTGTTCTTTTCGGAGACTGAAAACCAAACCATGGTAATAACAGGTTAAAAAACATCTCCTATTTAATAAACAAAGTCCTTTGCCCGGGGAGGCGGGAGGGGTGCTTATGACTTTGATGAGGATACCCCTGGAAGAGAACTAGGATTACAGGTAAGTAACTAATCCTTCTCTTCCAGGGGATCCTCATCAATAGTCATAAGCATTAGAATAGAGTAGCGAGCCTCACCTCATCCCTGCGGGCAAAGGAATCAACAGATAACATTTATATCCGTAGGCCCAAAAATAGGCCTTTTTCTACCCAAATAGGTTTCTCAAGGAGGCTTGCCCTACTTGAGAATCCGCTCTGGAATCAGACTCTAGGCAATAATGCCTTGTAAAGGTATGGACTGATTTCCATGTCGCAGCCTTGCATATTTCTGACATAGGAATGTCATGCAAAAAAGCTATTGTGGCTGCTTTCCCTCTCGTGGAATGAGCTTTGGGTGATTGCAACAAAGGTTTGCCAGCCAGCTGGTATGCTAGTTTGATACAAGAGACAATCCATCTGGAGATGGATCTTTTGGCTGCTGCAAACCCGGACCTCATTGCACCATAATTGACAAAGAGTTGGTCTGTCTTTCTGGTGTCCTTTGTTCTTTCTAGGTAAAACTTTAGCACCCGTTTAAGATCTAACGAGTGCAACGACCTCTCAGCTGGGGTCGATGGGTTAGGAAAGAACGAAGGAAGGGTAATCGTTTGATTTATATGAAAATCCGATACCACTTTTGGAAGAAAAGAAGGGTGAGCCCTCATTACTACTCTGTTGTGGTGAAACACAGTGTAAGGTTCCTTGGTGCAGAGTGCTTGAATCTCGCTAACCCTGCGCGCAGAGGTTATTGCCACCAAGAAGGCCGCCTTCCAAGTGAGATGCTGCAAGGAGGCCTTGTGTATAGGCTCAAACGGTGTAGACATCAGTCTGGAGAGAACCAGGTTCAACTCCCAGGGAGGAGAAGGATTTCTCACAGGGGGATAGACCTTCTTTAATCCCTGAAGGAAATCTTTCACCACCGGGACCTGAAAAAACGATGTTTGTGTAGGTGATTTTCTGTACGCTACTATGGCAGATAGATGAACCCTAATAGAAGCGTATTTCAACCCTGATGTCGCTAAGTATAGGAGGTATGGTAGGACTACCTCTTCTTGCCCTTTGGTGGGATCAAAGCCATGGTCCTTACACCAAATGAAAAATCTTTTCCACTTGAACGCATAAGACGTCCTTGTGGAAGGTCTCTTTGCCTCTCTTAAAATATTCATACATTCCGGAGGCAGATTTAAGTGTCCATATTGCAAGACCTCAGGAGCCATGCAGTCAGGTTCAGCGACTGGAGGTTGGGATGCAGGATCCTCCCGTCCATTTTGCTCAGCAGGTCTGGCCTGCACGGCAGCCGTCTGTGTGGACACCGTGACAGATGTAACAGATCTGGATACCACCATTGTCGCGGCCAATCCGGAGCAATTAGGATCATGTCCATGCTCGATCTGATGAGCTTGGCCACCACCTTCGGAATCAGTGCCAGAGGGGGAAAAGCATAAGCGAACATTCCTGTCCACTCCAGCAGGAGAGCGTTCCCTTGCGTCCCTGGTCGGTGGAACCTGGACGCGAAGGCGTGGCATTTGGCGTTTTCGTCGTCCGCAAATAAGTCTATGTCTGGACGACCCCAGCAACGGAAGAGTTCTTCGACCACTTCGTCGTTTAGCACCCAGTCTGGCTGATCTTCGAAGTGCCTGCTGAGTGCGTCTGCTTTTGTGTTTAGCTCGCCTGGAAGGTGCACTGCCACCACCGACAGTCCCCGAGCCAGAAGCCAGTGCCAGATCGCCTGGGCTTCCAGAGACAGAGGGCGAGATCGAGTTCCTCCCTGCTTGTTCAGATAGAACATAGTTGTAGTGTTGTCCGTCTGAACCAGGACTTTGTCCGTTGTTATTGCTGGAAGGAACGCTTTGAGCGCCAGACGAACTGCTCGAAGTTCCAGCATGTTGATGTGGTATGTCTGAAGGTTGGTCGACCAGCGACCCTGAATCTGAAGATGACCCATGTGAGCACCCCAGCCTTCTAGAGATGCGTCCGTTACCACAGACAGAGAAGGCAGAGGTTGCTGAAAAGGGACTCCCTGCAGGACATTCCGAGGGCGAGTCCACCACTGTATTGAGGTCAGCGCTGCTTGAGACAGGATGATTCGATCCTCCCAATCTCCAGACGCTTGGTCCCACTGATCCTCCACCGACTCTTGAAGAGGCCGCATCCTCAACCTGGCGTTCGGTATTAGGAAGATGCAGGACGCCATGGAGCCCAACAGAGACGCTACGTCTCGCACCTTTGGACGAGGAATCTGAAGTAACTTTTTGCATTTTTGTCCCATGGAAGAAAGTCTCTCTTGCGAAGGAAACGCTCTTCCTAACTTTGTGTCTAGAACTGCTCCCAGATAGTGGATAGTTTGTGTGGGCTGCAGGATCGATTTTTCTGAGTTTACATGGAGGCCGAGCCTGTGTAGCTGTTGGAGACACAGGTGACAGTCTTTGGTGGCTTGTCGAGGCGACGGACTCTTCAGGAGCCAGTCGTCTAGATATGGGTACACAAAGAGACCTTTTTTGTGTAGACACGCCGCTACCACTGCCATGCACTTGGTGAAGACCCTTGGTGCGGATTTGAGTCCGAAAGGGAGCACTTTGAACTGGTAATGCCTGGACCCTACCAGGAACCTCAAGTACTTTCGATGACCTGGTGTAATAGGAATGTGGAAGTACGCGTCTTGTAAATCCACCGAACACATCCAATCTCCGATCTGTAGATGAGGACATATTTGATGGAGTGCCAACATGCGAAACTTCTCTTTGACCACCACTTTGTTGAGGAGTCGAAGATCCAAAATTGGTCTGAATTTGCCTTCTTGGTCCTTTTTGGGAACAAGGAAATATCTTGAGTACACTCCTTTCCCCCTTTGGGATAGGGGTACCACTTCGATTGCGTTTTTCTTTAAGAGGACGCTCACCTCCTTTTTGAGGAGCTCTAGTTGGTACGAGCGAGACTTTTTTGGAGGAGCCGGTTGTGGTTTCTTCCTGAAACGTAGCGCATATCCATTGCGCAGTATATTCAGCACCCACCGATCTTTCGTGATGCTGACCCACTCTGCCAGATGTTTGTGCAGCACTTCCTCCCACTGGAGTGGGTAACGGCGACAGAGGAAGCCACTGCTCTGTAAAAAGTTCAATCGGGTCGGGGACAATCGATATTTGCCCGGCGGTATTGCCTCTGTGACCCTCTAGTTATTTAAATCAATGAAGAGGCAGGCGCTGGAGACTGGAAAGCAGGAAACAAGGTTTTTTATTCTCTCCGGAGGAGAACACAACGAAACGGACAGAAGGTATCGTTCTGAGGTGCTCTAACTGTATTTCTGAGGCCTGGCCTCTTATATCCACATTTATGACTTTATTGCAGATTACACATACATGTTTAAAGCTTTGATGTGCGGAAAAGACATTCTCGGAACTCCCCTTTGGGCCCGTTCCCACACACATTTACAGTTTAAGTCCCCACCCTAGTCACAACAGGTGATGAGCATCGCGCAGCTGGATAATCCGCCGATTCACGGAATGTGGGGAGTCTGATCGGATCTCATGGGGTGGGGGGCTTTGATCAACCCGGGGATTCTTTGATGGGGGAAGCTTTCTATTGTACGGGGAGGGGCAAGGATGGTATCGGCAGAGCTGGGTGTCGGCTTGGGAACGGGGAGGACAAAACGGGCTCACGGGGAAAAAGGGGGGTTTGCATCTAAGGGCCGGAGATCATGAAAGGAAAGCAGGGAGGTGTCGCGCTGGGAACAGGATGAGGGCCGGGGGCAGAGCAGCGCCGAAGAGGGGTTTATGACTCAAGGCAGGTGCAAGCAGGGGGTGGTCAGCGTGCAGGCTTAGTGAAGGCAAAGGGCTATGTCAGGGGCCAGCGGCATGCAAAAGGGTTTGTTCTGATCGGGGCATCTTAAAATGGCGGGCGCGCACGACAAAAGTGTGGCATCAGGGGAAAAGGCAAGATGGCGCAGATAATGTTCACCAAACCGCACTAATTTTCCACAGTCCCCCCTTTAACATATTCAAGACATCTTGCTGGTTCATTTTCTACTCGGGTCTATTGTGGTGGGCATGAGAAAGAAACCGGTAGGAACCCTAGAAAAAGAGTTGTAAACAATACATTTTGAGGTTTCTAGTTTTTAGGAGGTGCACCTATTTGATAAACTTTGATAAATTTGTTCAGCAGGAAAGTCATAGGAATGAAATACAAAAAACGGCGAGCAGCAAGTACATATCATAACGTGAACTGGCAGGTTAATACATATTTCAGATTCGGTTTGGAGCAGGATCAATACAATGGCGGTTGGGAGAGAAACGAGGCATAAACGGTGATTGAGGATGTCAAATGTTCGAAGTTTACGAGTTCTCAGTGTTCTTTGTGGTCTTTCGTTGGCGCTGTTGAGCACCGGCGGTGGAGCTACAAGTCCAGCTCTGTTCTAAGTTCTGCGTTGCAGGGCCCGACCCTTTCCTCGCGTTTCTGGTCGGAAAAAGGTCCTTTTCGCCCTGTGTCCTTTGAGGTGATTGTCAGAAAGTTCCGATGGAAGAAGAGCGTTCAAAACAGTCCATAGGGTAGGTCAGAGGAAAAAAAGGGGGATGGAGCAAGGCCAAATTAGGAACAAACTAGGGGAACGAGAGACTTCAAATAGGCGGGCGTGTGACGGAATTCAGAGAGCGGGGACTTGTCGACAGGCACTGGACGTCGAGCAGGGGCATCAGGTCGACCCTTTCTTTTCATGCTGTCGAAAACAGTGCCTCGTCCTGCAGCTCTTTTCAGTCGTGGTCTCGCCTTGGCTAATGTCGCAGGTGTCCCTTAGTCTGCAGTCGGGCCTCGTGCTCCCACATCCGGTCCTTCTCTCCTCCAACAGCAGTACCCTTAAACAAGTTTGAAAAGACAGTCTTTTAGAAAATTTGCGGATGAAGATAATCAAAAAGTCTATTTCTCTCCCAGCTCCAGGCAAAGAATGAAAATGTCCGTTATTTTTAACGTTCACAACTGGCATATGAATGACCGGTGGCGGACCTGCTGGATTTACTATGACTTTCCTTCATAATCATTTATTACAGGCATGACAGTTCATCTGATGGTAACCCACCTTCGGGAGACAAATCTGGCAAAGATATGCCGTTCTCTAGAGTTTCACATTTACAAAAGGGTACAGTGAGTCGTCAACATGGTACTACACAGGTATTTTGCTGAGAGACGAACATGGCTAAACATTTCCTTTCTATCGGTGCATCCTGTTTTTCAACTACTGCGGGGTTCATTTTGATGATTTCTTTACCTTGGTCTAGTCTGTTAACCTTGTAAAACATCATTCTGGGTCCTACGTAACCTTTTACAGCCCGGTTACTTAACTAGGAAGGACAGGGGTTTTATGGGAAACAACCAGGGACATAGACAGGGGAGGTAGCGGGGGTGATCGTTTTTCTGGTTTGGGTATTGCGACGATTCGGGGAGGGGAGGGTCGCGTATTCTGAGGTCCTTGTTTTATACTATAGGAGCCGTTGACATGTAGTTCCCTTATTTCGGGCCAGATTAGGGAACCTCTGTCGTCTTACCTGTCCTTTCCCTTACGGCCCAACCTGGGTTCATTGACTTCTAGCGGAAAAGGAGAGGTAATGACGCGGCCTCAGGGTGATTGTATTTAAAGACAAATGTTTGTGCAAATACTGACGGTATTTGAAGCCAATTAGGTGGTGTGCTAGGGGTGGCAATCTGCCAATTTCGGGGCTAACCGCTCGGAAGAGTGGTAGTGCAAAAAATAGAGAGAGAGAGAGAGAGAGAGAGAGAGAGAGAGAGAGAGAGAGAGAGAGAGAGAGAGAGAGAGAGAGAGAGAGAGAGAGAGAGAGAGAGAGAGAGAGAGAGAGAGAGAGAGAGAGAGAGAGAGAGAGAGAGAGAGAGAGAGAGAGAGAGAGAGAGAGAGAGAGAGAGAGAGAGAGAGAGAGAGAGAGAGAGTGCAACGGCAGGCTAAATAGTACACGTGCAACAGAGAGGGCGGCAGTGCATTCAAGAAAGGCTATTTAGTGCATTACACAGTGAAGGGTATTCGCGAGTCCGCGTTAGAATCTTGTAATCATGCAGTTTGAGCATTAGACAGGGTAGAGGGGACGTGCTTTGAGAAAAGGAAAGAAGAAAAAAAGGAGGTACCATTTTGTCGCACTTTCTCGCATTCTCGGTCCTTTGACCAGTTGGGTCAACGCCTCAGTCACACACACACACATTCCCTCACAGTTTCGCATCATGCGTAACGTGGGTTCATTCGTCCGGTCTGGTTTAAGGGCGATCACTTTTTATCAGGTTGTGCTAATTTTTTTTGGGTTTGTTCGATACGTGAGTAGTTTGCAGGCGTGCTTAGACACCACCCTGCGGCGCTAGTCCGTTTCGCGTATTTAGACATGGCAAGGTCTCAGATCTTCGCCATACCTTGGCTGTAATCTCTGATGTAACCTGCAGAGGGAGGAAAAAAGGGGGGGTGGGGGAGACAGCATTCGCGCGCATTCAAATACATGGATTCATAAGTCCTTTACTTACCTTTTACTCGTCTTTCCTCCTTGGGGCAGGGTCCCCGGGGATATAGTTTTTGGAGTCGAGGGGGGGGTAGTGTGTTCATGTAGGGCGCGTGCGGGGAAACATAAAAAGGAAACCAGAGGTGCCTAGTGCGAGGTATCTAGTCAAAGGATATATCTCACTATCGGGATCCTTAAACCTCTTTCAACGCCGTGGCGTTCTAAAGTTCTTCGGTTCTTGGGTCCCTGCTACTTTGGAACGTTGTACTTTACAATATTTACATTATTTCATTTCACCCTCCTTTTACATTCCCTCATTTACACCATTCGTTTTACCCATCCTTGGAAGTCACGGTCTTCCTCTACGCGAGAGTTCATGAGTCAGTCGCGTACTTTTAAGGCGGAGTGTCGTGTTGTCGATCCGATCCGTCCTCCAGGGCTGGGCAACCATCTTCCTTTAACCTTAAAGAGAGAGCAGAGTAGGGTGCACAGAAAAAGAACTTTCCTACCCATCCCATATTGTTTTAAAATAAAGCATGCAATACCCGTCCATAGTTTCAAAGACTTTATTTTGCAAATTCATTTCAGCATATGGATTAGGAGGGTGTGGTCGTATTTGGTCGGTCGTGGCAATGGCTAAAGTGCGTACAGTGGGGGGTGTTGTTTGCAACAATAAAACATCGGAAAGTTTTACTCATTCATTTGTAAGAGACTAAAACGTCTATTAATTGGCTGGGGGTTCGGGGGCATATATTTTCATAATTTAGAAACATAATCATAACAGTTGTAATCAGATTTCCTATATGCATACCGTACGTGTGCATCGTAAATGAGGGTTACATCAGCTATAAAAATATAACACATTGTATATTCGCAATCAACATTTGTAACGGGGATCTTTTCATACTGTTCGTCGAGTGAGCTCTCCTTGTCTTTTCTAGCCAAGTGTACAAAGGATCACAAAAATCTCAGAACATCAAGTTTATATTAGTGCGAAGGAAAACCACGAGGTGTTCGTAAGTTCCGATTGATACCAGCGCCATTTTGGGCGGGGCCGGCACAGTCCGGAAGCAGCATCAGGGGGAAATGTTTCCATTACTGGCAGTTTGGACCAGAGTCCTTTTCGGCAGTTCTAGAATTCACGCTAACAGAAGGTGTGGCAATGTCATGTTTGTTTCGTTGGCGATCGAAGCAGCCGTCCCTTACCGGAAACCTGCAAAGGCCGAAGGCTCCGCCGGGGACCTTTGTATGATCTTCAAGGCTGCGGAGATGCTGTCGGAGATGGGGGCTCGTGCTCCATGGGACAAATGTTCGAGTTGTATGGCTGGCCAAAGTTACTCTAGTGGCCGGGGCCCGCCTTCCAGCGGATCCAGACGCCATTTTGAGGCCCTACAGGGGCCACTCTCGTCGAGTTTGCAAGAATGGAAGAGACCCTTCGGAGTGAAAGGAAGAGGTCCCTGTTTTGTGAGAGCGGGACGTTCAGCTGGGGTGCGGCTGTGATGCCCCCACCTGGGGGCGAGGGAGACTCGTTCACATCGTCTCCTTCTCCCGGTGCACTCCATGCCGCTGCTTTTCATCGCCCCGCATGAAGGCCTCTCCACATCCGGTGTTCCCCAAGTGCCACCATTGTACGTTCGGTGCTGCGCAAATACTGGGGTGCCACCATGGTGTGTCCGGTGCTGTGGAAGTATGGGCACCATCGCCTGACTGGGGGTGTTCGGCGTCGGGCTGGGGGCTGGGAAACCTCCTACCGGTGGAGGTGGGAGAGGCTCGTCCGCGTCGCCTCTCCCTCCCAGCCCAACTTGGACAAATTGTTGTGGAGGTACGTGCAGGACATCCCGCCGTCCAGGACTGCTGCGGCTGTGACGGAAGAGAAAAGGAAGAGGTGCCTCGTTCTCCTCTTGACATGTGGCGGGACTACCTTAGTCTTTCCAGGCCCGTTGCGGCCGGCCAAGGAGACATGTGGCGGGACTACCTGCAAATGCCCAGGCTGCGGGCTCCTGCCTCTCCTCCGGCTCCCCCATACGTTAAGATTTCCTGACCAAGAGTTGGCGGCGGGGCTCGCCTTATATGGGTTGCCGTTGGTTGGGCGTAGCCGTAACCCTGCCCTACTTTGGAAGGTTCCAGAAGGGGGGGGGGGGGGCGAATGTTCTGTTTGACTTTCATTTTCTACAGTTTATCGTTATTATTCCTTGTTTGTTGTGTTAAATTAAAAGTTCAAGTTTATTAATGGTCTACGGATGTTGCTTTTACCATTTCTTTCTTTCCAGGTTGCTTTTATGCTAGGTTTCTGCTAACAGAGATTGAGTAACACGGAAACACGTGTAGAGGGATGACGCAGATTCGCACATTACATACACACAAACTCAGACGGGGGACAGTACAAGTACGACATACAAAGACCCAAGACAAATATAAAAACAGTTATTGGTCATAATTATCTCTTTCCGTCTGTGAATTTTAAACGAGGCTGGGTTCCCGTCTTGACATTGCCCGACCTAGGAGAACTTGATCATGCCGCTGAGATTTTCCTGGCGAAATCTGTGCCATCGGGCATAATCAAACGTGGTGGTTCTGTCTGGTCTGTCTATGTAAGTCGGGTTCTTCTCTGTCTCGCGCCTTTTCTCGTACTGTCGGTCTGTCGTTCTTGTCGGCCCTTTGCCTTTACTCACGCTCAGTAGAGTCGGGCATTGGGCTTTCCAGTGTCCGACATACCTACAAAAAGCGCATTGGTCTGACCCTAAGTCTGGTCGTCCTTTGTATAGTGTCGGGGGATAAGTTGTGGGTAGCGGTGTCCTGGGGTTGTCCTGTCGGTATATTTCCCTACTTGGTTTATCCTCGTCTTTTCTCTGTCGTTTCGTAGCCTCTCTGCGCCACATACCGAGACTGTCGAGCATAATTGGCGTCGTCTTATTATTCCGAAGGGCTATTTCTAACGTTTCTATTTTATCAAGGTCAAAGGATCCTGCCAGTGGCCACTGTTTGTCTTGGCTATCTTCGGTATACCTGTGCCATAATTTATTATAAGCTATGGTGACTAACCCATAGTTTATGAACATGTCCTTATTAGGGGTGCCTTCTAGTGGAGCCATATGGTCCACCTCTAACACCCGGTCCGGGCTAAACAGGCTATTTATCAATGGGGAGAAGACAGACATGACGGCTCGTAACGAGGGACTAAAAAGTCAGCACTGCCTATCTTATCACTAGGTGCAAAGACTAGACAGAATATTTCTATTCTACGTTGTTTGCAGGTAGTGAATACCTCATGGAACCAAAAAAAACAAAAGACCAACAAAATAACAATGGGGAGAATGAGTAGGACCGCAAAGATCTGCGTCACCTACCCTTTTCACTATCTGCAAAAAGGATGGTCTCTTCCCTGCTTGCAGACAGAGAATCTCCAGGAAACAATAGTTTGTGAACAACAGTTCAGTTTCAAGCAATTATTGAGTGGGGGAGAAAAAGAACAAGCACGGCTGCTACCCTACTTATCCTCCACTGCTTGCAAAGGGAGAGAGAGCCTGTTGCTTCTCCGTTTGCAGACAGTGAATCTCTAAATAAAAATAAACAAGGCAATACTAGTATTTTTGAACAATCAAGCAATCAAAACAAATTCTTTCGCAACTTGTCGTGGCAACACGACCTTACCCGGACCATGTGGACAGTTTCTTGTCTTCCGAATCCAGCGCCCGATCGTCCTCTTTTTTCTCGTATTTCTCACGGCACTCCTGATGGTTCCCAGTCAGGACCGTAGATCACTCGAGAGAGGTCTGTTCGGAACTAGTGAAGTTCGGATGATCGGCTGCCAGACGAGGGTCTATTGGGCAAGAGCTCTCCCGATCGTTGCAGTCGTTCACTCTGTCGTCGGGACCTCTCCCACTGGATCCACGAGTCGCTGATGGGCCCCACGCTTGGGACGCCAATTGTAAAAAGTTCAATCGGGTCGGGGACAATCGATATTTGCCCGGCGGTATTGCCTCTGTGACCCTCTAGTTATTTAAATCAATGAAGAGGCAGGCGCTGGAGACTGGAAAGCAGGAAACAAGGTTTTTTATTCTCTCCGGAGGAGAACACAACGAAACGGACAGAAGGTATCGTTCTGAGGTGCTCTAACTGTATTTCTGAGGCCTGGCCTCTTATATCCACATTTATGACTTTATTGCAGATTACACATACATGTTTAAAGCTTTGATGTGCGGAAAAGACATTCTCGGAACTCCCCTTTGGGCCCGTTCCCACACACATTTACAGTTTAAGTCCCCACCCTAGTCACAACAGGTGATGAGCATCGCGCAGCTGGATAATCCGCCGATTCACGGAATGTGGGGAGTCTGATCGGATCTCATGGGGTGGGGGGCTTTGATCAACCCGGGGATTCTTTGATGGGGGAAGCTTTCTATTGTACGGGGAGGGGCAAGGATGGTATCGGCAGAGCTGGGTGTCGGCTTGGGAACGGGGAGGACAAAACGGGCTCACGGGGAAAAAGGGGGGTTTGCATCTAAGGGCCGGAGATCATGAAAGGAAAGCAGGGAGGTGTCGCGCTGGGAACAGGATGAGGGCCGGGGGCAGAGCAGCGCCGAAGAGGGGTTTATGACTCAAGGCAGGTGCAAGCAGGGGGTGGTCAGCGTGCAGGCTTAGTGAAGGCAAAGGGCTATGTCAGGGGCCAGCGGCATGCAAAAGGGTTTGTTCTGATCGGGGCATCTTAAAATGGCGGGTGCGCACGACAAAAGTGTGGCATCAGGGGAAAAGGCAAGATGGCGCAGATAATGTTCACCAAACCGCACTAATTTTCCACAGCTCAGGCCTTGCCTCCTCTAGGTGTGGTAGAGGATTGATTATGTCCGCCTCTACCTCTGCTTGACCTTCCTCCTCTGTATTGTGGCTTTCCTTGCGGCTTGTTTTGAGACCATTGAGGGGTTTGAACCCTCTGTTGGCCTCCCCGGTTCTTGTTGGTGCTTTCTGTTTCTCCAGACCTACTGCCTTTACTGTGTCTAACTCGGTCTTCATCCGGGCCATTTCCTGATCGGCATGCTCCCCGAAGAGTGTCGATCCGGAAAAAGGCAGATTGAGTATGCGCTGCTGGGCATCTGGCTTGAGCCCAGTTAAACGCAGCCAAGAGGATCTCCTCGCACATACTCCATGTGAGTAGTTATGTCCAGCTAGAAGGGCGTTATCTGCTGATGAACTAATCATTTGGTTTGCCACCAAACAGCCCTCCGTCACGGTCTCCTCAAAGTCCTTCTGGTCCTCCTTGGGCAATTTCTCTTTGAATCGTTCCATGGAGTCCCATAGGGCTCTATCGTACCTTCCCAGAAGGGCTGATGCACTAGAGACTTTTAGGGATGAAGCTGCTGTGTTGCATACCTTGCGTCCCCAAGAATCTTGCGTCTTGCTGTCTTTGTCAGGAGGAACTGACGAAGAAGGAGCGACCGTGTGATTCTTCCTAGCTGAGGCTACAATAACTGAGTCCGCTGCAGGCTCACCTTTAACGAAGATAGGATCTGAGTCAGCCGGCCTATATTTTTTCTGGATACGTGCCAGAACTGCTCTGATCGTTGCTGGCGTGAGGAAAACCTCTTTGATTGGGTCCATTATTCCTGGGACTAATGGAAGCAACGGCCGTGCATATGATTTGTGATGAAGAGTCTCAAAAATCACAGTAGTGGACACCTCTGGAGTGGTCATTTCTATATTCAGCTTGTGAGCACCCCTTTGCAAAACGTCCAAATACGTGTTGACGTCGTCCAGAGGGGAAGCTCTTGAGCGAGGGCTGTCTGCCAGCGTCGGAGAGTAGTCCCCTTTAGAAGATCTAGGCGAAGATGGAGGGGAGGATGAAGGAGTTCTTCTTCTCCTGTGGTGAAAATGCTCCTTCCTCACCGGAGATCTCCTAGGTCGTTCCTCCCTTCGAGGAGAACGTGATACCCTCTGATGTACTGGAGATCTCGATCTCTCATCCCGTACCTCCTTTCTCGGTGTTCGAGATTTGGGTTGCTCCCTCCTTGGTGATCGGGAGACCCTAGGGGCATGTGACCTGTCCGCTCTTCTCTCTCGTGAGCGTGATCGCTCTGTCTCTTCTGCTTGCTGAAGAGGAGACCTGTGGATTGGACTCAAGTACCTTTGAAGTCTCTCTGGTGCCTTAGAATCCTTCCAATTACTCAAAGGAGCATACCATCTTGGCGAAAGTCTTATATGTGAAGTGTAACCCCGCTGGGGATTCTTCTGAACCGGACTCCTACTCCTCGAAGATGACCCGGTTGACCCCGAGGCACTTGAGGAGGAATGGAGTGAAGCAGATTGTGTCACTAGGACTGTCGAAGGCACTGAAGGTGATCTCCGTCTCACCGGTGTTGGAGGACGTCTCAAAAGCCTTTCCCTCGACGTCGAACGCCTCTGTGGCGTCGACGGGGCGATAACTTTCGGCGTTGAATGCCTCGACGATGATCTGTGGTCCCTCGACGTCGATCGGTGATGATGCGCCGACGACAGAGTCATCTCCCTCGACGTCGAACGGCGTTGACCTGCCGTCGACGGAGGTCTCGACGTCGAACGGCGTTGTCCTGCCGTCGACGGAGGTCTCGACGTCGAACGGCCTAGTCCTGCCGTCGATGGAGGTCTCGACGTCGAACGGTCTAGTCCTGCCGTCGACGGAGCTCTCGACGTCGGCCGACGTTGATCTGTCGGCGACGGAGATGTCATCGACCTGGCATGTGGCGACGGCGGAGGATCGGACATCCTCGACGACGAGCGCCGACGTGCCTTAGATGATCCCTTCCTCGACGACGATCGTCCGAGGGGGCTCTTGCTCCTCGACGCCGAGCGCCTCCGTGGAGACGTCGACAGAGGTGTTACACTCTTCGAAGCCTGTCGACGTCGAGACGACGGCGAGTGTGATCTGTCTCTCGACGCCGACCGTCGCCTGGTTGACGGCGGCGGAGTTGACTTATGTCTTGAAGCCGAACCTCTCGTCGACGGCGATCTCGTGGCTTCTCTCGACGCCGATCGTCGCCTAGTTGACGACGGCGGAGCTTTCCTCGACGACGGCGAACCTCTTTTCGACGACGATTTCCTCATCGACGCCGATCTCGACGCCGACGGAGCTTTTTCTCTTGAACTGTCCATCAGATGTCGTTTTTTCAGCGCCGAGCCCGGTGCTGAGGTTGATGGACGTTCTGACTTGCCTTTGGAGGGAGTTCTGGGTCTCTTTGAACTCTTTCTCTCCGCAGATCTTCCTCTCATGGATTTCTGGGCCACACTATAGAGTCTGTTCCTCTCTCTGTCTTTAAGTGTTCTGTCAGACAGCTTTTTACAATGAGAACAGTCTTTAGGATCATGATCCTCTGGCAAGCATAAAATACAGACCTCATGAGAGTCTGTTTTTGCCTTCTTGTGGCCACAAGAAGGGCAATCATCAAATAGTGAGGGCATCCTGAAAGGAAAAACCTCACAAAAAATTGACTGCTAAGCAGTTATTTACTTGACTATGATGTGAAAAGTCAAAGTAAATCAAAAAAATTGTTCTTTAGAAGATTTTCTGACTAAAAAAGGCAGAAAAGTGTGGAGCTGTGTATCCAGGGTCCTTCCTGAAGGAGCCGGAAAGAACAACTGACCTAACTGTAACCCCTGAGGCATGATGGGAAGCTAGGGGCAGAGGTGCCTTAAAGGCACAGCGTCAGTTTTAGTGCATTCAGCTACAGGTTAGCTTTTCAGTCTTTTTAGACTGGGATTTTGCAATGCAGCCTGGGAGCTGTATATGCTTACAGTGTGTTATGAGAATTTCTACTGTTTTCTGTACATTAAATCAGTTTCTAAACAAGCATTGGTGTTGTTTCTCATGTTTCTAATACAGAATTCACTGTATTGTGGAAATTCTTCACTGCATATTCCAGCTCTATTGTTTATTTGGCTGCAATTGCTTATTTTTATATATATATATATATATTTATATATATGTCTATAATATATGTGGGGCACATATAATATATTGTTTCCGGGGTCCCGCGCATGGGCGGGAATATTCTAATGCTTATGACTATTGATGAGGATCCCCTGGAAGAGAAAGGTATTTACGGAGAAAGAGGTTATTGGTGAGGCACTAAAAAAGGCTTTCGCATCAGCGCTGAGCCGGTCCTGTCATGGCCTTTCTTTTTTTGTTTAATTAATTAGCAGTTGGGTCATAAGGGTTACTGTGGAACATACTTTAAAGTGCCTGCTAATTATATTTACTGCTGTATTCAATGTTTAAGTTTGAAGGTGATTTTACTAATGTTTTTACCGGGAAAAATGAAAGTTGTGTCCGATGGTGCCTAATATGGGGTTGGGGCCCAAGGTCAGCTGTGCGATAAGGTGCACTGGAGCGGAGTAGTGGATATTCCAATTCCCAAAAACGTTATTTCGGTTAGTTTTAACCATCAAAGGACATAGGAAGAAATGAGCATTTTTAAAACAGTTCATTGGTAATTATATATACTAAAATAGATCATCTAAAATTCAGAGGGGAGAAGACAAAAAGTTAAGACTATAAGACTTTAAATTAGTTAAGAACATTTTTTAAAGTTAAAATAGCGTTAGCTGATCCACTTAATTTTCGAGTCTCTACAAGTATGTACATATGTGCCATCTTTAAGTAAGCAATTTCCTTCTAATAATCCACATAGAGAACAAAAACTTAGATATGGCAAACACTATCACTGGGTTTGTGTCTGACTTCATGATCCTAAAGAAGGCTAGATAGTTTCTAATGCCTAGGTGATTGCACAATTGAATTATCCACTTTCTCCGTATCAGTAAATAGGCTGGACAAAAAAGGGTGACATGGAGGATTGTTTCTTCTTCTGTTGAACAGCCAGGGCACAGATGTGCGGGGCCCCCCCGTCCACCTGTCAGTAACAGAATAGAGGGGCAATGTTCCAAATCTAAACTGTAAGTAAAGCTTCTTCGCTAGAGTAGGTTGAATTACATCTATTACATGTTCAAAGCTGTAGGATGACTTATGATTCAGGAAGGCACCAGTCAAGTTCGTAGGTGTAACTGAGCTGAATGTCTTCCTGAGATTAAAGTCCTTAATAGTGTTGGACAGTATTTTCTTACAAAAAGCTGCACAGGACTCCTCAGGTTTTAACCATAGGTCATCGTGACTGATCAGATCAAAGGACTGCCTTACGAAGCGCAGCCATGGAATCCTACCTGCTCCTGGGGAGCCAGCACCACCTTTAGTTCCTCCTTGTAGCTTTCCAGCTCAGGGGTGCTCCACAGTCTCCTCCAATAAAGTAATGGACGTGAGGCTATCGCATCAGCGATAGGGCTAATGTTCAAATCCAGCCTGAGTGGGACAAGTGGAGTATTTCTGGGCAATGTTAGGATTTGCTTGATAAAGTTATTTTCTGTGGTGGTTAGCTCAGTAGGAGGAACGTGCCCCCAAAGTTCAGCCCCATAGAGGGAAGAGGACCTTGCTTGAAGTTTAGAAATTTCCAGTGGGGCACTAACAGTTTTATAAGCACATTTTTTTTGAACTTTTAAAATCCCCCCCAGTTGTCTGGGTTAGTTTTAAGTTGGCCTTGGACATTTGTGCGCCCCAACCCATTCTATCGTTAAGCGTTAAACCTAAATAGTCAAAGGTTGGGACTCTTTCTAGTGGTCTACCGTTCATCGTAGGATGGGGACAGTTAGTGGTGTTGGCGTTAAATACCATATACTTAGTCTTATCGATGTTCACTACCAGATTTCTTTGGTTACAGAATTTAGTGAACTGGTTTAATACCCTCTGCATGCCCATGGGGGATTTTGAGAGTAGCAAGGTATCATCCGCGAACATTACTGCGGGAAATCTCTGAGAGGCCAATTTCGGGGAGTCAATATCCTTAATGGATAGTAGATCTTCTATGAGCCCGTTGAGAAAGAGGGAAAAGAGGGTTGGTGCAAGCACACAGCCCTGCCTGACCCCCTTCTCGACCGGGAAAGGCCCAGTTAGTTGGCTGTGCTTACCGAAACGTACTCTGGCAAAAGTGCCATCGTAGAGGAGTTTAAATTGGTAGCATAGGTATGGTGGTACCCCCATGGATAGTAAAATAGACCAAAGTTCGTTTCGATCCACCAAGTCGAATGCTGACTTTAGGTCCTCGAACGTTAAGTATAAGCTTCCCCAGTCCAGAACAACATGCTTCCAGTAAAGAACCTGGAGCCGAAATAGTTGGTCTGTTGTGGACGTTTTGGCCCTGAACCCGGCCTGGAGCGGAGTCAACATGTTGTTATCATTGACCCAGTCCAATAAACGTTGTAAAAGTAGCCTTGCATAGATTTTTTGACTTACATCGATAAGGCTAATTGGCCTATAATTTGCTGGGTCGAGCGGAGAACCCTTCTTGTAGATGGGTATTATCTCCGCCCCCAACCAAGTGCCTGGGAGAGGAAGGCCCTGCAAGATTGCATTGTATAATAGTAGTAGATAAGGGGCCCAAACTACCGGTTCCTCTTTAAAGAGGTCGCCTGGGATCCTATTTAATCCAGGCGCTTTATTGGGTTGTAGGCTATGTACTGCGATGTTAACCTCATCCAGAGTGAAAGGCGGTGTAGGCCAATTGGGATCCATGGCCAGCAAGGTTGATGGAGCTACACTTTTTAGGGTTGGGGGGATAGAATAGAGCTCTTTGAAATGCAGAGACCAAGACTCTTCATGAATATTTGGATCGATCGAGGTCCTACCTTCAGGTTTCCCGGTATGGACGAGATTCCAAAAGGTCCGTGTCTCTTTGGCCTCGAGGGCAGATGTGATGGCAAGCCATCGTTCTTCTTCCCACTCTGTTTTTGCGTTAAAAATCATTAGCTTGTAAGCACGCCTAGCTTCGGACACTGCGACCGGCGTACCTTGTTTTATGCCCTAAGCAGTGCGTGCTTCAAGACTCTACAGCCCTTGTTAAACCAGGGGTGTTTGGTAGCCGGAGGCTTAGGTTTAATAGATGCTGTTTTATAAAAAGAAGTCGCCAGTAGGGCGGTGAGTTCCTCATGTAGTTCTGATAGAAGCCTTTGAGCACTGTTTCCAGATGGAAGAGCCATAATAGAATTTGACCTTTCTAACAGAGGTAGTAAGCTCAAGTACAGTTTGGCCATATCTTCAGCGGACTTCTTCATATTAGCCCATCGGATTCTCCTCCCCCCTTGGATTATTCTAAGATCACTGGTTTCATGAGTTTCGTTACCCTCAGTGGTCAGATTAAAGTTCATCTCAATTGTCAGGGGATTGTGGTCACTTTCCAAACGGCTAGAAATATGGAAGTTAAGGATCTTAGACCAAAGGGACGTACTGATCATAAAATAATCGATTTCTGAAGTACACCCCATCCCACTGTAGGTTGGTTGCCCAGGGCTATCCCCCTGTAGTCGCCCATTACATGCTCCTATAGAAAAGGAATAGGTAATGGAAGTTAACTGGAGTACCAGGGCTGACCATTGTTTTGCTGGGTATATGTTAGGGTGAGGAATTGACCATATTTCATCCTCATCTGTTGAGATCCGAGGGAGTAGTGGATAATCAAGCCTGTAAGGGAGTGCGTTGCAGAGTCCGTGGTCAGGTGGAGGTAGTAATGGAGAGGGATTCTCCCTGAAGGCTGGCACAGAGGGATCCCGAGAAGTGTCATTTGCCTGATACTCCCATCTCAGAAACCTCCTCTTCCCATCAAAGGAACATTACATGGAAAAAACACTTTTTGAGAGTAATAATATTTAGAAAGGGATTTGAAAAGCAGAGTGTGTTTTACTGGGCCTTCTAAGACTAAGAAGAGATAAAGGAGGGCCCTGAAGCAAGTAGGCCTAAACATATATGCGACAAATCGAGCCCTGCAGTGGCCCGCCCAAATGCACCCTTGGCACACCCAAATAACAATTCCTGGAGCCGGGCCAGCTGCATAGTATGGTCACATATTAACAGGACAACTGCAGATGGTATTTTTAGATCTTAAAGATATTTTCAAAAATATAGATCATTTGCACCTAAAGGAAGCCGTGGAGATTTGTAAAGTGCCTCAGGATCTATAACTGCTTGTAGTACAACTTTGTCTCTGCAAGATACAACGCACAAAAATGAACTCCATATATGAAGGTTAAAAAAAGGGGAGTATAACAAGGGCGCATGTTTGCCAGCTACTTTCTTGTTGAATATGTTCATAAATGATCCAGGACCAGCACTGACCACTGTTACTCTGGTTGCTCCCCACCATCTACATGATGTTCCAAGTTCAGCTCCACTACATGAGCAAATGAAAGAAAACGTTTGTATTTATTCAGGGGAGCCATGCATGCAGCAGAGCCAGAGAAGGGCGTTTTTATTGTTTCGTTTTAGCCTTGTTAAAGGACCAATCAACGAAAAGGAAACAACTATGCAACTGTATCTGATCTAAAATTATAATGGCCCCAAATGTGGAAGAAGTATGAAAGGAGTGTATTCCAGTGTGGTGCAGAATCTTCCTGTGGAGCTCTGAGTGAGTGAAGCTGCTCACTAGCGTAAGTTTTCTGGGCCTCTAAAGTGACAGGTCCTAAACTTGGCCGAAACAGACAGGCGTCTCTTTGGGGCATATCCAGCTTTGATAGACAACTAAGGGATATATTTACAAACCCCTATCACCACAGGAACGTCACTTTTATCGACGTTCCTGTGGCGATAAGGGCTTCGCCTTATTTACAAGTCGGCGTAAAGCCACTGAACGTGGCTTAACGCGGTCTTGTAGATAAGGCACCCTTTCATACTATTCTTAGCGTGAAAGGGGTGGGCAATGGGTGTTGCGGTGGGAGTTCTGACGCACCACCCATTGATTTTGACCCTGCAACATATTTATAAGGGTTGTGTAAAAATGGAGCAGCGTCAAAATTAAGACCACGGAAAACCCGGTCTTAACATGGTGCAGCGAGTAGCAATGCTTCACTTCTCCTTTTTTAGGTCTCGTGACCTATCAATGCGCGCAAACGCATTGAGGGAGCGAGAATTCAAGTACTCAAAAAAATCGTGACACCAAGGGTTTCGTTCGTGCGGTTTTCTTTAAGTTCACGTGAATCACGTGAGCAAACAAGCACGCGCATTCACGGCCGCACAGCACATCAAAGGGCTTCGTCCAGCGTGCGCTCTGCAGCTTCTCCTCTCCTAACACGCTGGCATTCACGGCCGCACAGCACATCAAAGGGCTTCGCCCAGCGTGCGCTCTGCGGCTTCA
Source organism: Lissotriton helveticus (assembly GCF_964261635.1). Lineage (NCBI taxonomy): Eukaryota > Metazoa > Chordata > Amphibia > Caudata > Salamandridae > Lissotriton > Lissotriton helveticus. The sequence continues at coordinate 357,977,269 of NC_136057.1, read as the reverse complement.
CCTCCCCTAACACGCTATCTGAGCTCTCCTGCCCCCATACGGCTTCCCTCCGGCCACTCTCTAATTACCAACAGCCACCCAATCGCCCTACTAGAGCAAGAAGGATGCACTGCATTCTGCGAGACCTATTGGAAACGCCAGTGCTTGGTTTTTACTGTTTCTATGTGTGCTGCAAACACAGAAACAGCAAAATGCCATGAATGATTGTTTATGAAATCATTTAAGAAATGACGAGTTGCAACTTCTATGTGTGTTGCACAATGCAGCATACATAGGAGTTACAAATAACATTTGTGATTTTTTATGTTCCCCAAATACATCATTTGGGGAACAAACAATCACTTCCCCAAATGCATGCACCCTTGGACTATGGTGCAAGGGTACCTGCATTGGCGCTAGCCAGCTGAAAAGAGTGCCAGCGTAGGGGGGAAACGCAGGGCTGCACCATTTTATTGTAAATAAGGTGCAGCCCTGCATTTCAGAAGTGGCTGAGTGCGGCGTTAAGCAAAGAAGTATGATGCTGCGCTCGGTCACTTCTATGTAAATATACCTCCAAGTCTTCTACACTCTTGCTTAGGAACCATTCTGAGTTTTCTGAAAGCCTCTGCCTGTCTGCACTCTGAAGCAGTATACACATCATTAACAGAAATGATGAATTGATAAAAAAAGAATAGTAATTAATCTCATTCTTTTTTAGTTCATCTGACATGATAGAAGAGGATCAACCATGTGCAAATCCTTCTCGGTCCTGCCCCAGTAGGAACATCCGGCATAAGCTGCTAGGCCTGGTCTTTGAAAGGGAACACAATCGATCCGATACCCATTTCGGCCAGATCAATGAGGTGGTGTCACAGCGACAAGATATAGAGCAGAAGCACCCACCTGTATCCTGTTGAGAGGCAGATAAGCAGGAACAAGGCAGTGAGCAGGAAGGGCGGTAAAATCCATGTTTTTGGGTGAAACGCTGATAACTGTGTACAAGCTCACTGACAGGCTTTGGTTCAGTTTGGTTAAATGTTTACTAATAATTTTGTTACAACAAAAACCTCCCCAAAAGTTCAGAGGGAAATGATATGTTAAATGTACACTTGGCGCATTCAGGTGAAAGTGAGAGACGACTCGATGAGATCTCTATTTTTCAGGATATTGTGCATTAATACTATATGTAGGCCTGACTAAGATGAAAACGAACAACATGCTACTGGAGAAAAACAGTAGGCAGGAAAGGAACACTTGAATTGGGCTCTCAAATCACTTAAAGTGATAGGATAGTTTTAAAAAGTTTTTTTCGTTCCCAGTGCAGGCACTTCTGAACTGCTGTGCAGAAAAGATACTAGACCAGCAGGCATTAACAGTCTATTCAGCGCCAGAAACGTAACTACAACAAAGCGACGTTTGTATTATAAAACTTAGTTTTTCCGAAAGGAAAAGCAAACACACATGTCACACAATTTTTATTTCAATAAATAACCAAACTCTTCATGGGACAATTAAGAGCTGGCAAGTTTCTCTCCACATATACATATTAGCAAAACCTGGCCTGGAATGCATATCAGGGTTTAATGACAAGAGAACAGGCAGTAGACAACTGCGTGTAAATACACAGCCTTTAACATAGGAGACCACAGTAAGCTAAATAAAATATAATATTCTATGAATTTGATGTTGCTTTCCCACGTCATACATTATGGAGGACTGTTTCCAGGAGACAATAAAGGAAGATCCTTCAGAAGTTGGGAGGCAATTTCCATCTAATGCAGTACACACATTAACACCATGGACGTGTCACCCGACACTACAAATATCTTGACTGATTTATTCATACTTGAGCCAGCAGGATACAGTACTTAAACATTTGATGGCCTTTAACAAGCTCAAGACCACTCTCTTTATCGCTTCTTTCTCTCTCCGATGCTCATGTCCCATACAGTCGTGGTACAGGTCCAGCCAGCTACCGTCTATTCAAGAACCTTAGTCCAAGAACTTTCGGTTAGCATTGGTACCAAACAAAGCGCTCCTGATGTCTGGCATCATCTGTGTAGAATACAAGAACAAAGTTGGTTGGGAAGAAATAATTAATAATAAGACAAATCGATCCCAGTAGAAAACCACCCTTCCTAACGCCATAAATTCAACAGTGGGCAGCATGCGAGTCCCTCAAACACCTTTAATTTACCATACGAGTCATCAGTCATGTGTGGTCAGTGGCTGATAGGACTGCTAGCGTTTGTATCATGGGCATACAGCTTTTCTAAGAGCTAGAAGTATGGAGCTGCAGTACTTAATGTTTTTTTCTTTTCCATTTAACAGGACATTGGTTTAGAGGAAGAAAAGATCGGAAACACGTCGGAAGAAGAGAATTACTTTGGCCTCCTGTTATAGGATAGTTAATTGTCCAATGCCCTACCCACTGTGGGTAAGCTCCAGCCACATACTACGAATGACTATTTCATTGCTTGATTCCAGGTCCAAAACAAACCAGAAGGGTCTTAAAGAATAACAAAACTAAAACAATCTGTAACTACCCGAATCAAGCATTTACTTGGTGTGTAATCGGGTTTTGCCACGGGGTTGCCACTGCCTTGCTGGTTATAAACTTGTACCCTCTTAAGCTGTGACAAATCATGAAATAAAATAATGCATTTCTACAGTTTGTCCCACTACGAAATAATGCTATATGGTCAACAGTGATATATAATGCCAAACTCCAGCGACCAAGGGTACTCATTGCAGCGTAGTGGTTTACCATCAGCAGTTGATCTTCTGGAATAGGGCAGCTGATGCCAAGCAAGCATTGGCAAAGCCAATAGGTCTTACTTTTGGGGCCTGTTGGTTGAGCCAATTGCTTTTGGTGGGACTGTACAGCATTTGTAAACTAGGCGGCGTTGTCAAAATAAAAAGTAATAAAAGGCGATATATAATTGCACTGAAATGCAAATGTATCATAAAGAATACACATGACGAGGGTGCCATTTGCTTTCATTTTTTAAATATTTGCCTAGCTAAGATGGAAGATGCAACTTGGATTGGTAAGTTAAAATTAAGTTTTGTTAGCGAGATTGCGCCAATTAAAAATAAAGCCTGCAGGTGAGAGGGGGTTACAACGGAGGAGAGGATGGGGGAGAGAAAGGAAGGGGAAAATCAGAACATGGAGGGTGTGAGGGGAGAAGCACAAGCCGGAGAGACCACCAGAAAAGCACGAATGAGAACACCCAAAAAGAAGCACATAAGGGAATGGAGAGTTTCCCCTCACCTATCAAATTACTGATTCTGCACAGCACTACATTGGACACTAAACCCAGGGCACTGTTCCCCCAACTGCTGTTGTGCTGCGCCGCAGTGTAAGGACAGATGATTTGCTCAGAGAGGAAAAAAAACCAAGAAGGACAAGTCAAGCCATTAAATAAGATGCCATTAAATAAGAGTGCCAATAAAGCCAACCAATAGTAAGCAATGGGTGGGTTTTAATTCCACTGTAAAATCTCAGTAAGCCGACAATAGGTTTTTTTCAGCCTGCGCTGGATCTACAAAAAAGCACGATGACGTGTCTGCAGTTGCCAGTCACATAATTCTTTGGGTACACAAGTGTGACCATCCACGTACATGCCTACAGAATGACATTATAATGTTTATGAAACATTACCAGTCATTCGAATTTGTGCCACATGGTCTTGTTTGAATCTTTTTGTAATATTCTTGTGTCAATTGATTTACTGCATAAATGGTCTAATTTGTAATGTTTTGTTTGAATGATAGAGAGATTGTTGGACATGAATGTGAGTGTATGAATATTTTAAGTCGTTCTTTGGCAAAAATATTTAAATAAATTCCCTTTTTGTATTTTTGATATATACACTCAGTTGCCTTGGTTCTTTGTTCATCATTACCTTATTATCAACCTCATATTCATATCTATAGTTGATTGCCTTAAACATGTACACTAATTGATTTTGTCCCTACCTCAAGGAACCTTTATTTCTAAGTAGTAGGTGGCCTCTTCTTTTGCATTATAGAATGACATGGGTCATCAAAAACAAAGTGCTGGATGAAATGCTTGAATTAATCTCAGCCATTGACAATTGCCTGGGACGCTTCCCAAGCCATCATTTTTTATCCATGCCACCTCTGCAAATCAACTTTGACCCTGCTCGGATTAGAACAGTCCAGCTCGAACTTCCAGGCCAGGTGCTCCCCACCCAGTCACACTGAAGGCGGGGTGATAGCTGGGTATGCAACCCAAGCGAGTACCAGTGCCTGAGATTAATTTAATCATTCCATCCATTACTTTGTTTCTGATGCCCTAAGTGAGGCAGATGTGGGTCCCGTTCTCACTGCGTCACTAGAAGTAAGCTATACCTGGCTGATGAGCATGAATAAGAGTCAAACAGGACATAGGTTGCTTGGGTTCTGGTTCAGGGATGACCAGGCCTGGCAGTTTGGGCTGGGCAGTTCCCAGTGGAGCGGGTTCAACACTGATTTGCATATGGTTGGGTCCAAACTGAGGTCGTATGGTGGGCACAAAATGATGGATTGGGATGTGGTCCGAGCAGTTACCAGAGACTACAAATAATTAAAGTATTCCATCCATCACTTACTTTTTGGTGCCCTACAGAATTACATGAGCATCATTTTCTTTTCGTCCATTCTTGATAGCTCCAAGATGGCAGAGGCCATTTGGATGAATAAATAACAAAAATTCTATATATTTTTTTTTTTTTAAATAAGGACCACTGAGTGTGCGGGGACAGAGTAGCAGGTGTGTAAAGGAGAGCAACATGGAGTAGCACACACAACAAAGTGGGGGAAGGGGGAGGGTGGCAGGGAAAAGTACGAGATAGAGCAACACTTGAGGGAGAGAGGAACACAGGGGAGTTTGGAGGGAGAGAGCGCCATATGGAGCACTGGGTGGTACCAGTATTTGGAGGGGGAGAAGCACACAAGGGAGAGAGCCGGGAAACCAGCGCTTTCATGGAGTGCTTAACCTAATAGAAAAAAAGTAACTCCCTAAAAATGAGCAGTGGAAGGCTACAAGTCAGACAATCAAAACGAAGGCAATGATACTATGCTCCAGGAAAAGGCTGAACACAAGAAGAGGAATAGAAGTCATTGAATAAGAAGCAAGCACATGAGTGACAGTAGGGTCAATCAGCAGTAATTAACCCCTTCGGGGCGGATGACGAACTCAGCTCGTCATGGGCGTAACCTGCACTACGCGGATGACGAGCTGAGCTCGTCAGGTAACGCGGGTTTTTTAAAAACGCAGCGCACAGCGGGAAAACCGCTAGCGCGCATGTGGTTAATGGGCAGTTTAGTTTTCTAGCCCACTAGAAGTTCACAATAGGACTTTCTCATCCAGATATCCTACACTGTCTGGTAAGAAAGAACTAAAAACTATACTGGCAGGAATAATGAAGATGGTTGAGAGAAACACAAGGGAATAACTTTTGTAATTCTCTAGTTATCATCACCTTTTTGAGTCAGCGGAAGCTTCAAACATTAAATGCATGTATATGCTATGTATGCAATATGAACTTTATGCAGTGTTACATTGCATTTAATTTTTTTAAAAGGAGGTAGAAGTGCTTTGTTTGAGCCACAAAAACACTCCATTAATATCTGGTAATCTGAAAAACCAAATCTGTTCTATAACATACTCTTGCCTACAACCATTGGCCCGAGAAGAAACAGTACTGACGTTTCGTCCACCCGGAATCAACCAGCAAAAGGAAACACCCCAGTTCAACCCTCCTCAACACCACTTACAACAAAGCTGCCAACACCAGCCAATGTCTACTCAGATAGGACTCCGCTTAAATATCACATCCCTTTCTTGGGGCAGCATTCCAGATTGATACTTGACCTCATACCCTTGCCTACCCCTCAGAATGACCATATTCAGAGTTGGGTATTTCAGGGGCAAGTTGGCTAAATTTTTGAAGAGATATGGGCATCTTGCATGACTTTCCTGTCCTTTAAACCAGGGGGTGCCGCAGGGTTCCGCTCTTAGCCCAACCCTCTAACATTTATATGCGCCCACTTGCAGATATTGTTCCGAAACATGGTTTTCAGCTGGTGTCGTATGCTGATGACACTCAGCTAGTTACGACCTTGGAACAGAAGGGACCTGGAAGGGTGGCCGATTTTAGGACCTGCCTGGGGGAACTCGTGGACTGGATGAGACTGAGCTGTCCCCAGTTAAATGCAGGGAAGACAGAGGGGATGGTGGTTGGGAAACAGCCCTCCCTCTGGTCACAGCATTGGTGGCCAGAAGCATTGGGAACCAGTCCAGTGCCGAAAGCCAAGATGAAAAATCTGGGAGTCTGGTTCGACGTTAATCTCTCCTTCTCCTCGCAAATATTGGCTGTGGCTGGGACTTGTTTTGGCATTTTGAAGTTGATACGTAAGATCTTGGACCTCCTCCCCCTGAATGATAAAAGGACTATTGTACAGGCGTTGGTCAAGTCTCGCCTGGATTACTGTAATGTCTTGTATCGAGGGGTGACTGCCAAAAATCTTAACATCTTGCAGAAGGTCCAAAATGCCGCAGCCCGGCTTATCTTGAACATACCTAGGAGGACATCGGTCGGAGAAGCTTTGAAGGAACTGCATTGGCTCCCTATCCGGACCAGAGTTACCTTTAAGGCTTTATGCCTTAGTCACAGGATCATTGGGGAAAGGGGAAGGCGTTTCTTATGGCCTCTCCTGACAGTCCACCAGCCTGCTTGAAATCTGAGATCATTGGGCAGTGCAAGATTGACTGTGGAAGGTGCGGATTGATGGAAGATCCTTTGGTTTCTTGGCAGCTAAGGCCTGGAATGAGCTCCCAGTGGATCTTAGGACTACTGAGTCTGAGTCTTTGTTTTGTAAGAAATTGAAAACATGGCTCTTCCGTCTCCCCCGGGTGGGCGACAGTGGTAAGGTGCCATCTTGTATGGATGCCCGTGTTTTCTTGGTGGCCAGCATGGGAGGGTTTGGGGTTCAGTTTTGCCCTAGCGCGGGGACACTCCCGTTGGAGTAACCATTGCGCTTTATATGCTTCCTAATAATAAAGTACTCACCTCTCTGTTCTAGTGTTAAATGTTCACAATCCCCAGAGTGAGGCAGAGTCCTATGCTTAACCCACAGGACTGATAATTGTTTGTTTTGTCAAACATAGCACCAATGACACTAGAATATCTGTCCTGGAGCAACGTAGAGAAGTTTATGTGTGAGCTACCCCAGCAAAATATATTTTGGAAATCTTTGTGCTGATGTGCAAGCCCACATTTGGACCAAAACTTGAGAGTACATTTTTACAAAGCACCATGGTTGGAATGCAAGGCAATGATCTTGGCACACTACTTCACTTAAGACCACACCCTCACAGCAAAAAAAGAAACAAATACTGGTTGCCATTCCGGTTAGAGATCATTTGTTCTTTCTTTGGCTCTCCTCCCATTCTATGTCTGAGAGCGACAGGCCAACTCTGCCTCCCATCTCCTCTGTCAAGGCATTGTCCCGGCCTCTGTCAGAGCCCCTTTTCCAGATTCTGATGACTCTCGGCTTTGATGGAGCCAATCAAGACCTAGTGTCGAACCTGGTATTTGGCCGTATTGATCTTCAATGCAGACATCACTCCATATGTCTCTAGTTCTCCCATTCAGGCTTGTATGGGAATCTCAATTCTGACTCAAGAAGTTGGTTGTGTATATCCACACTTTACTCCAGTCATAAACCTCTTCCCAATCCTGAACTCCTCCACTGACCTCAGTAGAAATCTGCAATTCAATTGATCAAATGCTTTTTCTGCATCCACTGACAGTAGCAGAGCATTCTTCCAGGTTATTCTAACAGTTTTGAAGTATATGAAATATCCTTTTTGTATGGTCTCCATGGGTCTTCTCGGGACATAGTCAGTATGATCTAGGTCTATAAGTGTCCGGAGAACTGTTTTCAGGCAGGATACTAAGGTCCTTTGTGTCTACATTTAAAAGGGATATCGGTCCACATGAATCGCAGTGTCAGGTCTTGGCCCAAGTTAGGGGTTTAGAAAATTTGTGCCTCCAACATAGAGTTCAACAAGGTCTGTGTCTCGGAGATGGAATTATGTGCGTTGGTGAGAGGGGGTTGAATGTTCAAGGCTGTGACTAAATGTTTTAAAGAATAAAGGGGTGACTATACCTGAACCTGGCAACTTACCAAGCTAAAGTCTGGCATACCGGATATAACCCAACCAAATTTAATAGGTTGATCAACTCCTGAAGCCTATTCAGCTATAAAACAAGGAGAGTCTGCAGGTGTCAACAATGACTCTCTTTGGGTGAGGGAAATGTCCTGCTTTATTCCCATATAAACTAACAAAAGATTGATTTACATCTGCATCTCATGCCCGTGAGGACCCCGACTGACCTCCAACTCATTTTGCGCTCTAACTGATTTAGCTCATAATTTACAGGCTGGTAGCTTCCTAGCTCAGTTCCCCTTCGTTCCACAGGATTATCATAGTTAGCCTGGTCTGTCTATCATATTTGCCTTAGAGCATACAACTTGCACTACATTTTGACCGGGCTCAATTAATCTGATAGAAACATCTAGCGGCAGATTCCTTACCTTTGAACTTCTCAGGTGTCAGACTGGATCCGGAAGATTTTTCATGAACAGTAACCCTGCATGCCAGTAGGTGGCGTCAGTAGACTCAGCGTAATGTCAATGTCATTGTGGTCATCATTATAATGTCTGCGTCGCCTAAATAGGCATCACCTTGGCGCACAGATGTCAGTTCTTTTCTTTCCACGCCAGCCAGCACAGACCCGAACAGAGCTACCCCCTGTAATTTTTTTTCGACTTTGTCAAACTTTTCCTTGGTGTGTAGGGTTTCCTAATGTCCAAGTGGACCTCAGGATTCAAACTGTGCGGCGCCTGTCACCGTGCCATGTCGGTCACAGATCCCCTCCTAGTGTGTCTTTGGTGTCTTGAGCACTACCACAACCCAAAGTCTTGCTCCGCCTGACAGGTCATGGCGAAGAAAGCTTTGAGGTAGCGGTCCCTAAAGCTGTTTGCGGCCAGGCGTCAGACACCTTAGAGGTCTTACTCCCGGTCTTGGAAGGTCCGAGCACAGCTTCGGGGGCTCCAAGTCTTTGTCCTCCCACTCCAAGGGGTCAGGAAGTAGCACAAGTTGAAGAGTGCTTCGACTTTACCCAGTCTGTCACCCGACCCGACGGAGGAGTCTTGGTGTGCGAGGCCTCGTTCTGCAGAGTGCCGGGTCGACCCGCATTTCCCTCGATTTCCGGGGCTGAGAGCGTCCCCCGCCCAAATGAAGGAATTTTATGACGCCATGAGCGCCTTGACACAGCAGGTTGGACATCCACCGACACTGAGACCAGAGCAGACGGAGCATTTGGGCTTTGTCATTTCCTCAGCCTTATTCTGAAGGGCTCGGATTGGAGGAAGATTGGGAGGAGACGCAGGATCCCTTAGAAATCCAGTTTTAAAAACGAGGAACTGGGTGATGCCAGTGGCTTAGATACCTCTCCAGAGCCTCGCATGCTTTCCCCTCCTACCCTGGCTATGGAGGAGGGAGCTTTCTTTGCCATGGTGATGCATAGAGCTGCAAGAGTCTTGGGCCTGCAGCTTCCTACTGTGGCAGTCAAGACCAATGTCTTGAAGGAGATCTTTCAGCCTGGCGTCACCACCTCTGAACCATTGCGGTCTTTCAATGAGGCCTTAACAAACCTTCTACTGGAGACTTGGTCCAAACCCAACACAGGAGCTCCTGTGAATAGAACGATTGCCCACCGCCAACACCCTTCTCCAGGCGGTCCAGCCTTCCTCTCATCACATCCAACTCCTGAGAGCTTGGTGGTCCAAGCCGTTACCTCCTGTGGCGCATTCCCTTCCGCACCCCTGAAGATGGGATCCAAGAGGCTGAATAGCTTTTGAAAGAAAATGTTTTCTTCCACCAGCCTAGCACTGCGGTCAGTAAATACTGCGTGCCTATTGGTCCATTACTCCCATTCCCTATGGGAGACGGTTGAGCAAGTGCTGCCACAAGTCCCAGAGGATCCCTGGGCTACCCGCTCCCAAGCTGCTGCTGACGGAAGAGACGCAGCAAAGTTTACTATTCACTGTGACCTCGACACAACAGACTCTGGATGAGAAGGTCTGGCTTCTCCTGGGATGTCCAAGCCAACCTAATGAACATGCCATTTGATGGCTCGCATTTCTCCAGAGATCGGGCGGGCATGGCGTTAGAGAGCTTCAAGGAGTTGCAGGCTACGGCCAAGTCCTTGGGCCACTATATGTCATCCTGGCCTGCATCCACCTTTCACTCCTTTTGTCACTACGAAAGTGGCTTCCTGCTGCGCCAGCCCTATCCTAGCCTAGCCTAAGTACAGGGCAAGTTCCACTTCTGCACGGCTGTGGCTCTCCCCAACTCTGTTTGTCAGGCAGCCAGAAGTCAGGTTAGGCCACAAACCCCTCTCCCTCTCCCTCCTCCGCCTCCAAACCCTCCTGATCAGATTTTCCAGGATCATGGGCGTCCAGCTCGTGGTAGTATACGCCATCACCTCAACCACTGGCTGGACATCACCACGGACAGGTGGGTTTTCCAGATAGTCCGAAGTTACAACTCCCTCCCCTTCAAGGCTACCCCTGCCTCCTATATACAGTTGGTTGATGGAGGATCGCCTCGCTTTAATTCAAGAGGAAGTCACAACTCTCTTGGCCAAGGGAGCCATCGAGAGGGATTCAGTGCCAGAAGTAGGCTGTGGTTGCTATTCCCGCTTCTTTCTGGTGCCCCAAAAAGAACAGAGGCCTTTGTCCTATCCTCAACCTCAGAGCCCTCAACTGCTTCCTCAAAAAAGAGAAGTTAAAGATGCTTACTCTGGTTCAGGCTCGGTCTACCCTGGACCCAGGAGACTGGATGGTAGAGCTGGACTTGCAGGATGCTTACTTCCATATCCCTGCGGTTTACGGTAGGCCACGAGCATTTTCAGTTTGCCATTCTCCCCTTCGGCCTCACCAGTGCCCCTCTGGTGTTCAGCAAAGTGATGGTGGTGGTTGCAGCTCAACTGCGGAGTTCAGGGGTTCCAGTCTTCCCCTATCTCGATGACTGGCTGTTAAAGGCAGGCCCACCCCAGAAGCTCATCTCCCACCTCCGGTCTTCGGCAAATCTCCTGCATTTGCTGAAGTTCACTATCAACGTGCCAAAGTCACACCTGACTCCTCCCCATATGCTCCCTTTTAGCAGAGCTGAAAGGGAGCATCTGGGCATGTTCTGGACACGGTGCAGTTTTGGGCATATCCTCCTGAATGGAGAGTCCAGGATATTCAAGCTAAGATACCGATGTTTCAGTCTCTGCCCTGGATTTTGGTGAGACAGACTTGGAGGCTGCTGGGTCTCATACATCCTGCTAGTGACTCATGTCAGATGGCACATGCAGAGACTGCTAGTGGGAACTAAAGTTCCAGTGGGTGCAGCATTAGGGAAGTCTCACTGACCTGGTGCCATCTCGGAGGGAATTGCACGAGATTTGCATGGGTGACTAACGAACCGTGAATGGGTTACAGGCAGACCCCTCTCCCTTCCCCACCCAGATCTCACAGTGGTGATAGATGCGTCACTCCTGGGTAAGGGTGGCCATCTGGGGAAGGTGGAGATCAGAGAACTCTGGTCTCCAGCGGAAGCCGGGCTCCACAGTAACCTGATGAAGCTTCGTTCGATCCGACTGACACTGATAGCTTTCCTACCATCTATCAAGGGAAGGGTGGCTCAAGTGTTCACAGACAACATCATTGCCATGTGCTACTGCAAAAAAACAGGGCTTGTGGATACTCTGTCAAGAGGCCCGGCGCCTTTGGACTTGGCTGGAACAGGGCATATCATCTAGTGGTTCAACACCAGTGGTTCAACACCAGTGAACACCAGGGCGGACAAACTCAGCTGATGGTGCTTAGTGGATGACGGGTGGCATCTCCATCCGGAGGTGGTCCAAGGACTCAGGGGAGACCCGTGGTTAGATCTGTTCGCCTCCGTCGAGAACGCGCAATGTTAGCAGTTTTACGCTTTGGAGTTTCCAAGGTGGCTCTCACTCAGCAACGCTTTTTTTCTTGAGTGGAACTCGCTCACCTATACGTCTTTCCTCCCATACCACTCCTGTCCAGAGTACTCAAGAAGATCAGGAACAACCGGGCACAAGTCATTTTTGTGGCTTCTGACTGGGCACAGAGAGTTTGGTATCCTGAGCAAATGAGCATCGATCCTCTGGTCAGGCTGCCCTTTTGGGTGGATCTTCTGTTGCAGCAGCAGGTGAGGGTCCTCCACCCAAACCTGTCCACTCTCCGTTTCCCTGCGTAGAGACTGAGCAGCGACAAATGACAGCATTCGACCTTCCTCCTCAAGTATGTGAGGTTATTCCGGCAGCCAGGCGTCCCTCCACCAAGTCAATATACGCCTGCCGATGGCAACAATTTTGTAAATATTGAGAACGGTCTATAGACCCATTGGCCGCCTCTCTGTCAGACATTCTCCTTTTCATACTGTCTCTTGCCCAGCAGGGCTCTGCTCTGGGCACCTTTTGGCCTTTTCTGCTTTTCTGTGGTTGCCAGATCACTTTTTAAATCACATATTGTACATAGATTCTTAAAGAGGCTTACGCATTAGTTTTCACCTTCTCCTTTCAACATGTGCCAATGGGACCTTAATCTGGTCCTTACTTATCTGATGTGTGCCGCATTGGAGCCCCTGCGCAATTGCCCTCTCTGCCTGCTCACGATCAAGACAGCCTTTTTAGTGGAAATAACGTCGTCCAGGAGGGTAAGCGAGCTGCAGGCTCTTGCTTCTCTACCTCCTTACTTGACCGTCTTCCAAGATAAGGTAGTGAACCACACTAGGGTTTATTTTTTTACCATAAGTTGTGACACCTTTCCGCCTAGGGTAATCGGTCACCTTGTACACCTTCCATGCTCCTCCGCATCCTTCTAAGGAGGAAGAACTTCTTCACTGTCTGGAATCAAAAAGAGCGTTATCATTCTACCTTTAGCACCCTAAAGAGTTCCGGGTTGAAGACCAACTCTTTGTGGGTTACGTTGGAGCAAAGAAGGGATATTGTAGGAGAGTAGGGTCTGCTATCCTATGGTCACCCCAATTTTTGCTTCACTGGTTTTCTAATTAATGTGGCTGTGGGCCTGCTAATCAGACCCACAGCCTGCTGTTCTCTCTCTAAATTCACAGACATGTACTATAGGTACATAACCAATTTGGTACTGGACACCTTGTCAGCCCCTGTACCATGCACTATAGGTGCTCAGGGCATAGGTGCATCCAAGGCCTACCAGGGCTGCAGCATATCTTTTGCCACCCCTGGCTGGTCATTAAATCGACACAACTGGCTGTTCACACAGCTGGGGCAAGGTGGTGTAATCACCCCTTGCTTAGATATAGTATACCTATATCTAAACCTATATCTGGACACATATATACCTATCAGTCACTCCTATGGCAGGCCTTCACAATCCTGGAGGCAGAGTGCTTGGTTTTATGGGAGATGGTGCTCTAGCATGAGCTGAGCCTGTCTGCAGTGTTCGGAACCATTTCTTTACTGCTGTTCCAGTGATACTGCCATACCATATACTCTAAAGTGCATTATAATCCTTACGGTTATTGCAACTCCGGTTGGCTTTATCAAAACATGTCGTGTTTGGTGTCATACAACGTGGAATACTACCCCCTCGCCAGTTCTGACGACGGGGGCAGCATCCCACCCCTCTAGGAGGGGAAGACATGTTACTTACTGCAAATGCGGTTAATCCAAACCAGAGCCCCAGCATCACAAAATGGATGCTGCTGCCACAGACACGAGTCTGGCCTCCTGCTGCTGACCGAAACTCGACAGAGGAGGCTTGATCAAAGGATCTCCTGTCACAGGGAGGTGTCACACCACCCCAGACAGGAGATAGTGGATTGTAGCAGGGAGGGTTGAAAGAAACTAGACACTGCCTGGGGCACACAAGGTGTCACTGGGCAGATTCCAGTCAAACCGGTTCTGGGGCACTCCAGCCCCAGTCTTGGCGGCAAACTGGACCCACCCCCTTCCTGGGTCCCACCCATAGGAGGGACCTAGCAGGTAATCCAGCCCCCAGATTTGGAATATAGGTGGGAGCAGTGCCAATGCACATCAGATTATCCTGACTGAAACTAATGAAACGAAACTCTGGACCCTTCGGCATCCTACTCGACGTAGAAGACTGAAGAATCTTCCTTGTGGTCAAGGAGTGACCACCCTGTGCAAACAGGCACCATCCAGCACCTCGACGTTTGCTTTGTTGCAGTTCCCGCCGGAACTCGAGCGACGGAGATCGACAAGACCCAGCGTGCCTGCCTTCTAACAGCTCGATCCACAGTCCCTGCAGAGCTGAGACCCGTGGAGGCGACCTGAAGCGTGGGAGCGGCCATCTTGGAGGAACAACGAAGCGCTGACCGAGCAGCACCCGAGGCTCCCTCGAAGCTGTGCATTGGAGTTTGAGAAGCTCCAGCCCCGAGCAGCTTTTGCACCAAAGCTCACCCCTCCACACTCGACGAGTGCTGCGTGGGGCCCTTTTGCATTTCCCTGCTCGACGCGTTGGTCCGGTCGCTTGCCCGTTGGCTAGCGGCCCCAGAACCGACGAACCCTTGAATTTACACAGCTGGTCTGGTTGCTCCAGACTGGCACTCGCTCCCCTGAAAAGGAGCACCCGCTCTGACCTTGCTGGTCCGAGTGTTAAGCCATCCTCGAATCCTGCGTGGGTTGCCTTTGCCAAGGCTTGTTTACTCCGATCTTGAAGCCGACACCGCCGACAGCGAGAGCCTTCGTGGGACAGCTCGTGATTCACTCCAGGACATCCTCGGTGCCCCAGAGACCACGCGGCAGCGGAGAGAAGCTACACAACATCGACCTGATTGCGCCCGACATTGCCTGGTTCCTTCATGGTTCCTTCCTGGTCACTGGCTAGTGACCCAGACTCTGTCCCCTCTGCTTTCAGGTACTCTTCAACTTCGATCCACCCTTGGATCGCACCGGACACTTCTCTTCTGGACGCCTGCAGCATCTTCATCTTCATCTTCAGGCACCCTAGAACTTCGTGACGAAATCAGACACATCTTCGCACCTGTGCACCCGCTTCCTATGGGTGAGGTAACACGAACGCCGGTGCTCCTGTAGTGGTATACACCTCTAGTGTCTAACTCTAAAGTTTTGTCCTTCTAGTCCAGTCGGAAGACTCTTAAAACTGTAATACGATAACTTTTACGCACCATTGACTTTACATTGGTGCAAGCCTGTGCTTCCCGCACTGCACCCGAATCCCGCGGGCTACTCCCGTCCTAATTGCTGTTAGTCCAGTGTAGTCCCAGCGATTCACAAGGCCCTAGGCCTCACCCCCGATCGATTAGTGATTGTTATACCACTTTATTGATATATGGTTTGAGTGGCCACCGGCCTCATCCAAAACGTGCAACTTGTCTATGTTATACTGTGCTTTTATTTAAACGCTTGTGCTTCATTGCTCATAAAGAGTAGTGGGGATTATTCTAAGAATAAATACATATATTTTGATAATATATAACTTGTGTGGTGTCCTTTCATTTGATATTACAGGATTGTATATGGTAAAACAGCTGGCTTCGCATGTCCTCTTGAGTTAAGCCTTTAGGCTGCTTAGTCCATGCTACCACTAGGATAGCTTGTCTATAAGGTTAACTTACAACCACCACAAGGGATTGTTTGGACTGATACAAGGTGCCCACAGAACTGTGGACATCATATACCAGGCAAACTTCTCACAGACATGCTATGCAAAAGAGGACCATGTCCAGATGGGTGATCCTTTGCATTAAAAAAAAAAAAAATCGGTTACGCTCCAAGAAGCTAAGAAGGAACACCCGGAAGGCCTTCGAGCTCATTCCACCAGGGATAAAATGGCCACCACGGCTCTCCAGCGTGGTTTCCTGGTACTTGACATCTGCCAAGCAGCTACGTGGTCCACCCTGCACACGCCTGACAAGCATCATTGCCTGGACACTCAGGTCCAGAGGGAGGGCCTCTTTGGCTGCTCGGTCCTTCAGAACTTTTTGGTATTAACTTTTCTGCAGTCCCTCCTCTGGGGATTGCATTGCTTGGGCATCTGTTCAAAGGTAAGGAATCTGCAGCTAAATGTCTCTATAAGATGGACAAGTTACTTACCTTCAGTAACACATTATCTGGTAGAGACATGATCTAGAAGCAGATTCCTTACCGACCCACCTACTGCCAGTCACCTTCACGGCTCTGCGCTTCTGGCGTGAAAAGTCATAAAAAATACTGACATCAGCGTGCTGAGGAGGCATCTATATAGACGACGCTGATGTCAGAATGAAGAACACAACACCATCTACATCACACGGAGTCAACCGGTGCCACCTACTGGCGTTCAGGGGTACTGTTCAAGAAAAATCCTCCGGATCCAGTCTGATGCCTGGAAAGTTCAAAGGTAAGGAATCTGCAGCTAGATCATGTCTCTACCAGATAAGGAATAACCAAAGGTTAGTAACTTGTCGTTTCTGAACTATCTCTAGCTCTGTCAAGCACATTTCTAGCTCTAGCGTTTCTAGTTTTTCTTTCCTAGCTCTTTTCATCTTGACATGGGCCAAAATCAAGATGCCTCAAATGACTGCTTTCAGGGCAACCCAACAAGCATTTGGCAATGTTCATGCAGTTTTGGACTTTATTTTTGATGTGTGACAGCCCATCCATATTTTTCCAGTGTTTTGTCGTCATGGAGCCCACCATCAATGCTCACATAAGGGAGATCCGGAAGTGGTCAAATAAACTATGTGAACAATATCCTAGTGAGAAACTGTGTCAACAAAGTTGGGGCCAAAAACGGTCTAATTTAGCACAATTGTTATGTGCCACTAAGAAGTATGCACACTCAAGTTGGGATGTTGGGTTTACCATATATCCTTAAATCTCATGCTCTGGGTCCAAACCTTCCCTCCCCAATGTTCACAAGCCCAGTGGTCCCACCCTTTGTGCCAACCACGCCCTTGTACCATGCAGCACTATAAGGACGTCCCTTTCCACATTGTGCCCGATATCGGATAGTGTTTTTGAGGAATGTTTCCTAGTTTTAGTTAGAAGGATAGATGTTAATGACTATGAATTTATTCTGTCCAGTCTGCAGAATGACTGATGGATCTACTCGCTGACTATCTCTAACCAATGTATCTTACATTTGAACATGTTATAAGCAAACACTCACAATTTCTTTGTCGAGCCAGACGAGAAAAATTGGTTAGGAAAACATTTAGCCTTCATTTGGGGCCATCTTCACTGAGTAGCTGTGTTTCCTGCCTCAGAAAGATTTCTCCCTCAAGACTGTGGAGGACCCCCAGCTTTTTTTGCCAGCGAGTTTAACCCTTGGGCATTATTATCAACGACTTTCATGGCTGTGATTGAGTGACACGTTGTGCCATAGTGCGGCCTCCCCCTGAGCTTTGTGGTAATTAGAGGGCTCCCTAGAACACAGAGTTGTGTGACCTACCACTGTTGTATATAAGACTTGATAGGCTGGTGTATTTCCCTCCCAACAACCCAAACTTTCAACAAGAAAAACGTGTCTTTCTCGACCATCAGTCCTTCATCAAATAGGGCAAGTCATACCCTCAATCTGCGACCTATAGTGGCCATCTCTCAAACCCCAGGTTTCCCCACCACATTGCCCCTAAATCCCACCCCTTTTAAGTCCCAATATGCTTCAATCTAATACTGGCAGCTTACTCTGAACACCTCACTGGTGATAGGGAATTCTCACTGCAACAACACCTCTTCTCAGTTGGTCGATAACTACCTGCCTCTCTGCCTACATCCTTCAGATATAATTTGGAATTGCTCCTTCTGAAGACTTTTTGTCCCAATTTCGTTTTGGATTCTAGTTTTGTCGGCGACCTTTCCTGGGAGTCTTGGTTTCCACCGTCATCTACTGCAGACCTCAAATAAATGTAGAATGTCTTCTCCATCGAATAATGTCTTTTTGTTTTGCTAATTAATAGTAAAATGAGGCCAAATATCTATCCAGCAGTAGTCAATGTTTGCTACAGTGATCTGTTACTACCTGGAATTAATGGCTCTATTGCAGGGTGTGGCTGGCATAACCTGGAAAAGCTAAAGGCTAAAGGCTCACTTTAATGTAAAGTCAGGTGTTCTCTGAGCTACTGACTTTCGACTTTATCTCTAACATCCATTGAATACGGTAAAGACTGGTCAGGATGTGGCTTGCGTCTTTGTGTCCTGGACCTTGCCATTCTGTCTGAACTGTCCAACTTCATGGATTTCCTTTTTTTTAAAATTATTTTTATTTATTTTCACCTGGTATAAAGTTACAAGAACATTCGATATTATTTCAAAGTAAGCAGATTCATGATATACATACATAGTTTGTTCTCATCTCATAAAATAACAGTACCCAACATAAATCGAAACTAAGTGCCAGTACAATTCAATTCTAATTTCCCCCAGATTTTCTCATATTTCTGCAATGATTTGACCCCTCTGAGTTCTGCTAGCGCACATTCCATAGTTTTAATTTCGTTAACCAGATACCACCATTCCAAGGCGTTGGGTGGGTTTGGGCTGACCCAAGCTCTAGCTAGAGTCAATTTGGCACAGGAAAGTAAAATAGATAGCAATACAGAGTGTGGTTGATTAGTAGTATATAGGCCTAATATTACCATAGGGGCTGTTATTGGAGTGCTGGAAACCTTTTTTATAACTAATATTTTCCCCACTTCTTCCCAGAACTTCCCAAGTTTTGGGCATGTGAACAGCATATGTATAAGATCTGCTGCATACGCATCGCATTTTGGGCATTTGGTTTTCTCTCCCAGATTGTTATTGGGGGCCCATTTAGAGATCCTTTCTGGTGTGTAGTATAGCATATATACGGTTCTATATTGCTGTAAACGTAAACTAGAAGATCTTACATGATAATGAATGTTAGTATACGAGTTGCTTATTTGTTTTCCTGTTACGTTGATTCCCAGTTTTACATTCCATTTATTAGCTATTATTTCATTATCGTCCGTTCTTAAGTCTGTAAAGATCTTGTATGTCAAGCTAATTAATGATTTCTCCTTTTTTGAATTTAAGATATCCCAGATGCCCCCGCTCGATAAGACTTTAATGCCGTTCTTCCGTACTAAGAAGTCGTATATTTGCCTATATTTAAACTTGTGTGTGTCGGACAGTCCATATATTTGTTTTAAAGTACGGAAGTCCATTATACCTTGAGAAGTATATAAGTCGCCTAGTACCTTGATACCTTTCGATTGCCACCTTCGGGATTCCCCATCGCTAAATATGTTAGGTAGTCCAGGATTATCCCATAAAGTTAATTGGGTATGATATATGTTACTTTTACAGTAAATAAGTATCTCTTTCCAGATCTTTACTAAATCCCGTGCAGTCTTAAATTTAACTCTTTTATAGAAGTTGGGGTCGGTGATACGAAGTAAGAATTGTTTGGAATCTCCTTTTAAGAGTAAATGGTGGTAAAACAGCAGATTCTCTGAGTCTAATACAGATCTGATACGCCTTATAAATGAGGCCCAGAAGTAGAGTTTCAAATCAGGGAAATTGAGACCGCCTGATCCGATTTGGTTTTTTAACATCTTTAATGATCTCCTGGCTTTCTTATATCCCCAAACAAAGTTACAGAAAGCGCTATCTAGTTGTTTGAAAAAAAGCTTATTTTGTGCCAACGGGATTGATCTAAATAAATATAAATATTTGGGTATGATATTCATTTTTATTAAATTTATTCTGCCAATTAAGTTTAATGGAAGTCGGTGCCATTTTTTTAGATTCGCAATGGTGGTTTTCATAAGTTTATTGTAGTTGATCTTGTTGAGCTCTTTAATATTTGAGGTGATTTGTACTCCTAAATAAGTCGCAGTCTTACAAATTTCAGACATTGGTTGGGGAGGGACAAAGTTAGCTATTATTTGGGTTTTGTGAGTGTTTAATTTATAACCAGATACATTGCCAAATTTGGATGCCTCTAAGATAATTACTTTCAGGGAGTCGGTAGCCTCAGTCGCATAAATGGCAATGTCATCCTCGTATGCAGTTATTTTTAGGCTCTGCCCACTGGTTTTAAAGGGAGTTATTTCTGATTGATTATCCAATGCCTTTAAAAACGGTTCTAATGATAAGGCGAATAATAAAGGGGATAAGGGGCACCCTTGACGTGTGCCTCTCCTGATTACAAAATAGTTTGACGTAAGACCGCAATAACTAATGTATGCGGTTGGATTGTCATAGAGGGCGCGGATTCCATTTAGAAAGTTTCCGCTGAACCCCATATGTCCCATTATGTGCCATAGATAGTCCCATCCCACCCGATCGAATGCTTTTTCAGCATCAAGCATTATCATTGCTAAGGGAGTAGACTCTACCTCAGCTATGTCAAAAGCTGTTATTGCGGTATTTACATGGGCAGATGTGTCCCTCCCCACCACAAACCCGTGTTGTTGTGTACTTACTATTTTAGGCAATAACGGTGCGAGTCTTCTGGCTAAGCATTTTGCAAATATCTTAGCGTCGGCATTGATTAGGGAGATAGGTCTATATGAGCCCATCTCCTCTTTGGGTTTACCCTTTTTGTGAAAGAATACAATTTTCGCCTTGTTCCAAGAGTGCAGAGCGGACCCTGTTTTACTTATTTGATTTACTACTTCTAAAAGAAGGGGTGTTAATTCTTCCATACATGATTTATACAGTTCCAAAGGGATGGTGTCTTCCCCGGCCGCTTTACCTAGTGGTAGCGTTTTTATAGCTTCGTTCAGTTCTTCTCTAGTAATTTCTAAAGCCAAGGTTTCTGCTTCAGAGATGGTTATTTTGTTCGTAGGATTCTCTTTTAGGTAATTATCAATTGTATTGCCATTAGGTGTGTTTTCCGGCGTATATAAAGTTTCATAGTATTTGGCAAATTGTTGTATTATATTGTCTGTCTGGTTATATCTCTTATTGTCAACTCCTATGATTTGTGAGACCATAGATTCCGCTCTATCTTCCGCTACCTTAAATGCTAAAATTTTGCCAATTTTGTCACCTCCTTCATATTGTGTGAGTTTATATTTGTGGATCTGTGCACTCCTTTTTCTTAGCAGGTTTTCTTTGGTCTCGCATTTTAGCCGACTAAGGTTTGTATTAATAGCCAGAGTTGGCTGATTTCCTCTTAGCGCCTCTATTAGTTTAACCTCTTCTGCAGCGATATCCGAGGTCAGGGTTAGATTGCGCTTTTCTTGATTTTGTTTTAAAATATACGTCTGTACAAATCCTCTAATACTAGCCTTACATGTGTCCCAAACTGTTAGACAAGAGGCAGTATTTCTATTAAAGATCACAAATTCTATGATGTGTTGTTTCAATTGTGTAATGAAAATCATATTCGACATTAGATTCCTTGGAAACGTAAAGGCTCTAGGGGGATTGCGTTTTTGAGAAGTAATCAGTTCCACCATAATAGGGTTATGATCAGATGTGATGCGTGGGTATATAACCATTGTTGAAATAGAGCTCATCAACGAATCTGATATTAAAGCCATATCTAAGCGTGAACATAGTTTGTGAGGAGCGGAGTAGTATGTATAACCAGGAATATTCGGATATAATGAGCTCCAAGCATCTGACATTATGCAGCTTACATAAATTAAAAATAGACGCTCTAGTTCTAGGCATTCGGACGTGGTTACCAGGGCGTGTTGTATCCGACTGACAATTCATGATGCAGTTAAAATCACCCATAATTATGACTTCTCCTTCCCATCCTAATAAGGCTATACTTAGTTGTTCATATATTCTTGGATCTTCTCTATTTGGTCCATATACAACACATGCCACGAGCTTCACATTGTTATAACATAGTTGAGTAATTGCCCACCTCCCCCATTTGTCAGATTGCGTCCTAGTTATTTCTACATTGAATCTTTTGTCTTTTAATATAGCCACCCCCCTGACATGAGAGGCAGCTGCTGAGTAGGTTATCATCTCGAAGCCCAGTTGGTTCAATAACTTCTTATCGCTATCTATGATATGAGTTTCTGACAAAAAAACTAGATGGGGATTATACAAGTTTAATTCTTCAGTGACTAAATGTCTCTTACGCTTATTGTTTAGCCCAGAGACGTTCCATGCTATACATCTACTCCTTTGCATCTTTAAAGTAATAAGTATAGTCAATGGTGCCTGTTAACAGCATAATTTGATGTTCTCCAACATATGAGAAAAAGTGCTTTACAGACATAAATCTCTCCTCGAGTCTTTCTACCAGATTGAAAAAAAAATTTCTTCCCCCCTTTTCGCCCCACCCTCCCACCACCCTTCCACCCTACACCCCACCCCCCGAACTGCGAAGACCTACCCTCCCCCTCCCCCCCTTACCTACTGCTGCCGTTGATGAGGCAGCTCTTGCGGCTAAGAGCCTAGGACAACCCCCCCCCCTCCGCCTTTAATGACTTTGTCTCTACTAATAGTGTTAGTTCAGTCCCCACAACCCTTTTTTTTTTTTTTTCCCACCCCCTTATTTTGCCCCAAAGTGCGAAAATAGGTACATATAGGTATAGACCACCTCCTTTCATTTCGACTCAGTGTCTAATTGCTCTTATTGACACTGGCTAAGAATGCCTGCGCTTCCTGCGCTTCATAAAAAAAGTTTGTATGTCCGTTCATGATCACTTTGAGTCGAGCTGGTTCCTGCAGGTATGCTGAGCCACCAAGTTTATTAATTGGGTCGATTAATTTGCGCATTTCCCATCTCTTATCCATCGTAGCTTTGCTTAAGTCCGAGCGTGCAAAGATAGTGAGATTATCGATAGTTATCGGAGTGTTGGGTTTAGCTTTTTGCCACACCGCTTGTCGTAGCAGAAAGTTGCCAAAATAAATCAATAAAGGACGTGAGAATTTACTATTAAGACGTTTTTGGCCTAGTGGGAGCCGATGTGCTCTTTGAATTTGGGAGTCCCAGTCCCAATCCGAAAGTTCAGGGAATGCACGGGGCATCAGTTTCACCAAGAAGGCCCTGGGGTCAGACCCCTCTGACCCTTCCGGGATTCCATATAGTTTGAGATTAGATCGTCTTAAGCGATTTTCCAGGTCGTCCACTTTCCCCTGTAACTGGGTGAGTACTGTGTCATGTCGCTCCACACTGGCGTCAACCCTTTGCGATCTTTCTTCGACCAGAACAGTTCGCTGTTGGAGCTCCGTTATCTCCTGTGTGATTCCCTTTAGTATGGAGGCTATATCTGTTATTGAAGTTTGCAGTCTTATGTTATCGTTTTTTAACTGCTGGTAATGTGCCTCGGACTCTGCCCTTTGATTTACAAGAAGATTTAGAATGGCGTCTAACTGAGGGTGTTCAGTTTTGCCCAGCTTGGGCTCTTCCCTTAGATTCCCCTGCCCACCTTCAACGTGAGATTGGTTTAGGTCATAGTCCGAGCCCGGGTCTGCTGCGGCTACTGGATCCAATAGGGATGTAGCTCCAAGGAGGTCATTACCCCCTCTGATCTGTTCGCTAGCTTGTTTGTTAGTGATAAGATTGGGAGTTTGCATCATTGAACAAGGCCCATTTTCCTGGAGCTGTTGTATCCCATTATCATTGTCTGTGGGGCTGCCCCCTGAGAGCCTTAAAGTCATGTTTTTAACTAGTCCCTTAGCCTCCATCCACTTTCTTAAAGGGCTTTTGTCAGTAACAGTTTTTCTTGTACTCAGGGGGATTACTCCGGCTACCATGTTGGTCAGAGTTCTACCTTTTTTTTTATGAATTGACTTAGCCTTGCCTCTGCGTTTCCGTGGTGGCAACTTGGTCAGGGTCTTATTCGCAGGTTTGTCTGATTCCTCCTCTGTATCATAGTCACAGTCCTCAGAAGAGAGATACTCCTCATTAAGTTCCGGAGATTGTTCTGTTCCGCGATAGCTCATAGATTCAGTGACGAGACAGTTAGGCTTATCCTCGTTTAACACCTCCTTTGCCACTTCTAGCCCAATAGTTGTCTCGTGGCTTTCTAGCTCTATTATCTCTTGTATCTTGTTACCTTCAATCAGGATAGAAGTGTTATCGTTATTGTCATTATTGTTGGATGAGCCTCCGGATGAGCCTCCGCCCTCCCCTGTATTTGTCCCGACTTTAGCACTTTCATTAGTGTCTGTATTTTTTTTTAACATTATTTTTTTAGGGACTGTTCCACAGTTAAGTAAGGGAGGACGCAGGACCGTCTTACCTGCCATCTTCTTATCACTCCCCTTGGCAATAGTGATTTTATCAAGGTCGTCCTTCGCACCCTGGGCTGCTGATGAGGCTTGCATTGCCCTTTCGGCTTCCGTTTCATTCACCTTGACGCTCATTGCAATTTTCTCAGCACCCCCCAGCGCGTTGGTTGCAGTGACCCCTGCAGATTGCAGAGCTGAGGCTGAGGCTGAGGCTGAGGCAGGGACAGGGCCCAGGATCGAGGTTGCCGTTACTGCCGTGGTTACAGATACAGGTACAGGTGCATGCACAGTGATCGTTGCAGCAGCAGCAGCCGCGGCTGTCGTAGAGTTTTTAGTGTTTCGGGTAGTTCGCGGAGGGTGCTTGGGTGACATACCTTCTGTATTTATGGTTGCAAATGTAGCTGAGAGCCTTGGTTTGGCCAGTCCAAAAACAATGAGTCCAGAGTGAGTGAGCCTTCTCTCGAGCCAGAACTTCACAGCTCGCCAAATCTTCGTGGTGTGCAACAGCATCCGTCAGCCTCCGTCAGCCTTTGGCTATGACAGGAGCAAGTTCCAACAGTTGCAGCAACGTTATGACAGATCTTCCAGCGTTTTTTTTTCCCCTATCGATCAGACACACTGCGGTAGTCGGCATGCAGCCCTGAAGCCGCCGGTCAGCAACTCTCTGTCCTGCCTGCTGATGCCGTTAGCGCCGCTGAGAGAGCTCTCTCGGTTGCACCGTCACGGACTCTGCAGAGTATGTCAGGAAGCGTCAGGAGGCTGACATGGGCTCCGGACCATATCCTGTGTATTCCGCTGCCTTCGCCTCGAGCAGACAGCCGGCACAGCACTGGTGAGTCAGACTAAGGCGCAGCGTCCGCTTACTCCATCTGACCTCGATGTTTGAGCTCCGTATGCTCTGTGCAATCGCGCTGCGCTGCACTCAGCTTCGCCGCCCGGCTCCGTTAGGTCTAAGTTTGTTAAGACCAGCTATCGGGGTTGGGGAGTTGTTTGACTGATCTGCATAGCCGATTTCGCCAAGAGGAGGAGAGAGCTCCTAGCGCGCCGCAAGCAGAGTCCTCACTCCGCCATCTTGGACTCCGCCCAGCCACTAAATCTGGCCCCAACTTCATGGATTTCCTTTCTACCACCTGGAGAAGAGCTCTGAACATCTTCTCGACATAGTTTACTATATTGTTACCTGCCGCTTCGAATGGTACTCCTCAATACTGAGGTTATATTGTTCACAGAGGTTCTCAAGGTCCTCTATGTGAAGCATAACATTTTGCTCTTATATTGCTACTTCTAGAGCGCCCACTAGATATATGGGAACCCTTGCGTAGGTTTTTGCAAGAACACCGCAGAGATCAAGCCCGAGCCCCTGCCATGGAGGGGTGGACAAGAATGAGATGGGTTGGGCGTCAGATGGGAGGGGGTCTCCCTTTGCTTACTGAGTCGCAAAAGCTTTCTTCTTTTCTGTTTTGGTATGGCTAGAGAGGTCCCTTCCATTCCCAACTACCCTTCCCCTTATCCCTTCTCTTCACTGGATGCTCAGTTGCATCCCTTCTGTTAGTGAGTGAATGCACTGGCTCGTGCTGAGCAGAGATTGCTGGAAGACAGGTTGGACTCTATGGACTAAAGCGCGCCCAAATGGGTACTTTAGTGAGCTCTAACAGGATGATTAGTCTTGTACCGCTGATCGGATAGCGCGCATCCTGTTCCACATTTGTGCTCCTGCTCTTCCTTATCACAATTCGTCACTGTTTGCATCTGTTTGAACTCACAAATAAAGGTTTTTGAAACTTAAAAAAAAAAACACTTTGCTACTTCTAGCCTCAATAACTCTACCTCCTTCGATCAGCTGTTGACTGATTTTTCGAGGTAAAACATAGGCTCTCCCAGGTAGTTAACAGAAGGGATAAACCGGATGGTAAATCCGCAGCGGTTATTACTGGCATGAGCATCATTAATGTGAGTCACAACAGAAGTATGTCAGGTTCAGGTGCCCAAAGGAATCTGTGGCAGATAGATGCTTTCACTGGTGTGTAGTTATAGTCTGGCTTGATAACGCAGCAGCTGCTAGACAATTATGTGAGAACACCAGGAGAGGGGCACTCCTCCCAAATGTTGGGAGCCAGGAGTACGTTTTGATTGGGCAGATATTGTGTGCTTTCACAAAAAGTGGCTGCTCTCACTCAGCTGTGATCAGTTTGTTAATGTACTCAGCTGCCAGGGGTTGAACCTTCAAGGGTACACACTTGCTATTAAATTGTCTTACATAACTAGATGATTTATGGTGGTTTTCTCTTGCAGCATCACTGATGGCAGGAGGGCAAATAACCTACGTGTTTTTTTTTATTTCTGGCTTGACGGTGCAACTGTCACCTGACCTTTTAACCTACATCAATATTATGCTACAGTTATTTGTTCTACGCAAATACA
This sequence comes from Lissotriton helveticus, assembly GCF_964261635.1. Lineage (NCBI taxonomy): Eukaryota > Metazoa > Chordata > Amphibia > Caudata > Salamandridae > Lissotriton > Lissotriton helveticus. The sequence goes on along the minus strand of NC_136057.1, from coordinate 357,950,591 downwards.
TATCCATTCTTTGGCCATCTACCTGTAATGCTTCACATCGCCCCATAGATCATCTTTTAAAGCCAAACCTATTTGCATTGCTTGCCAATGCTCGTTTTATACTGTGGGATACAGGAGCACTAAATGCGCCATCTCCCGCCACTTAGAGGCGGCATGTTCTTCCTTTGATGTGGGAGTATGGAGGCTGAGTGTAGGGGCCTTGTTAGCCGCCTCACAGGTCCCAGCAGATATCAAGCCTGGAGAAATCACACCATGTGTCCATCTGGGTTCTTTCATATCTCCTTCTCTCCCACTGCGCTGTCCCAGATGGCCAATGATGTACGAAGCACAGCGCCCCAGTACTCGCCAATCTTTGGTCAGTTGTCATCAAATGCAGCCGTCATTTTAGGGCCCCAGTATCTGCCGGCAACAATGTGGTGTGCTCTATTCTAACATAGCGTCCCAGCTTACGCCCGCGCTAGGACACTGTGTGCCGTGGAAACCGCTATCGTCGATTGGATGCCTTGAGCACCCGTGACCGTAGGATTCCGCTTGAGCCTCTGATCCCCCCCATAATTCCATTGCTTCATCTGTGGGACCCTTTCACTCTGCCTTTTGTCGATTTTGGATCCACCCTTGATCCCTGCCTTTTTTCCTTTTGCCCCTTGTTTGTTTTAGTGACCAACCACTCGGTTGAAGAGGTTCCGTTGCTTTTGTTACCTCCTTGAGAAATCCCTACTTACAGTTTACACCTGCCATCCTAGGACTTCCTGGCCCCTTTAGAAATTCTTCCCGTGTGCAGCTTTTCGCACCTAGTTTTCAGTCAAGATATTCTTGTGATATCAGGATATTGGGTCGATTATATTCCTTCTGACCTTAACCAGTATCTGTTCTCTCAGATACTCCCCACTTTGTTCTCTACGGAAACTCATGACCTGAGGAAGGCGAGACCCAGGTCAGACACAGAAACGTACGTTGGCACCACAACTGAAAGAACCCGGCGAGGTTAACCACATATGGCTACTCCTTACAATGGACTGTCTTGGCCCACTTATTCCTTTATGTGACAATTGTGAATGTATTGACATTATTGAATAACCCTTATGACATTTCCTTTCTTTGGACCAAACTATTTACGTCTCAGTAAGGCTATCTTGTTTTTGTGGCCGTTAATTGAGTAATGTGGTTTGTCGCCTTTAGTATGAAAATGTTTTTATTTAAGCTTGAGTGACTGGATCCCCTAGGATCAGAACAAATAAGACTATGTGAAAGTGAAATATGTGTTGCCTTTTGAGTGTTTGAATGAACATTTTTGCCTTAATGTTACTTTCTTTGTGATAGTCAAATTGTGTATATAATAATATTGATTAAAGTTTACTTATGGATATGCTCCAAAGAAACTTTGTGCATTGATTGTTCTCTACTGGGAGGGAAACTATCCTTGGTGACCTTATCAGCACCCCATTGATTTATTTTGGGTGGAGACATTTTCGTGCATTGTATTGCCTTGCTCCCCTGCGTCTCCACTTTTATAATTTTTCAGGGGCCCCCTTGTTTTAGTGGAAGTTTACATGTGAGGTTAGACGCAATGTTATGCACCCCCGAGGTTCACTCCAAGGTGACCGGTAGCGAATATCTGGCGAGAACGATCTTGGACCACAACTCGCTGCTAGTGCGGATACGCTGGAGTCGGGAGAGGGCAGCCATTCAGACCTGGCAGCTCAGGCCGGAAGTACTGGAGGATCCAGTCTTTAGCGAGGAGCTGGGAACGGGCATTGTACAATACTTTGAGGAGAACGAAGGGACGGCGGCATCAGCAGCAATTGAGTGGAATGCGTTTAAGGTTGTGGCCAGGGGTATATGTATTAGCAAGACGGCGGGAGTAAGGAAAACTATCCTGACTGATATAGAGAAAGCAGAAGGTAGGCTGCTGGCTGCAGAGAGAAACCGACCTGGAAATCCGGGAGCGCAGGCCGAGGTATCGGAAGCTAGGGAGGCAGTGGCAGTTCAGGTGGGGAGGCTGCGCTCCTACTATTATAAAAGATACAGAGCAAGGATGCATGCAGAGGGGGACAAATCGAGCGCACTGCTGGCGTGGTTAGCTAACCCGATCCCCAGGGGGGTGCCGATATTGGGCCTGGCAGCCCCCTCAGGGGAGATGGTGAACACACACGTAGGGATCAACCAACTGTTCATAGAGTATTACACTGAACTATACAGTAGCCAATTGGCACAGGGTCCCGATAGTGTAAGGGAATATTTCGAGGGGGTGGCCCTGCCTAGCTTCAGCACAGAGCAAGGGGATCTACTGGGAAGTGATATTACGGGGGGGGGGGGAGATAAGGAGCACGATCAAGAACATTGCCCGTAATAAGACCGCTGGGGTGGATGGCCTCTCCATAGAATTCTACTCCAAGTATGCAGAATGCTTAGTTCCACGTTTACACATGATTTATCGGGAGGCCCACAAAGTAGGGAAGCTATCTGAAACTACTAGAGAAGCCATTATTATGCCTCTGTTGGAATCTGGAAGGGAAGCTATGGATATGAAGGCATATCGCCCGTTGTCAATGCTGACGACTGATTACCTTGAGCAAGATATTGGCGTCCCGCCTGCTTCCACATATGTCCCAATTAATACACCAGGACCACTCTGGTTTCATACCGAAGCGTAACACGTCTATTAACGAGAGACGGCTACGGCAGATTCTGGAGCACTGCCAGGGCCTGGCACCGTCTGCCTTGATTCTCTGGGTGGACATTGAGAAGGCGTTCGATAGCCTGGAATGGTTCTTTCAGGTTATGCGCAATATGGGACTGGGGGAGGAGTTCATGAAGTGGACTCAAATATTATATAACTCGGCGACAGCCCGGGTGCGAACGGGGAGGACGGTGTAGACTCCTTGCATGGTGGGACGAGGGGCACGGCAGGGCTGTTCACTTTCTCCGCTCCTGTTCACGCTGGCGATTGAGCCCCTGGCGGTGCAGGCTAGGTCGGGGAGGCACTACACTGGGCTTGAGATGCGGGGAGAAATGCACTATATATCGCTATACGCGGATGACCTGTTAATGTTTCTGGCAACCCCTGATGAGGACTTAAAAGGGGGGACGTACTTGTTGAGGGCGTTTGGGGCGGTGCGTGAACTGGGAGAAGACTAGTTTGCTTCTGGCGCATCGAGCAACGGGTACCCCTGATGGCTTGAAAGGAATATGATGGGAGCCCTGTTGCCTGCCATATCTGGGAACAAACATTTATCATACGCAGGCGGACCTACTGGAGGGTAATATTAATAGTGCAGTGCGAGGGATCAGAGGGAGCATAGAGTTCTGGAGTACGCTGCCCTCTCAGTGGCAGGAAGGGTAGCGCTTCTGAAGATTTAGCTGCCAAGATTACTGTATTATTTCAGGACACTGCCAATCTGGATACCAGGTCGGATGTTTAGGATGCTCAGAACTATGGTAGGGGGATTTCTGTGGGGGAGCGGCAGGAGGCGGGTGGCCCTGAACACGATGATGAGACCAAGAGCCGAAGGGGGTTGGGCAGTTCCGGACTTCGAACTGTACTACCTGGCGGAGTTCAGAGGGCCAGATGGCCAAGAGGGCCGATGGTTTCCACGACACGTTCTGGCCTTTATTATCCTGGGCCAGCGGTTGCGGGCCGACTCGTTGACCTCCGAGGAGAAAGTGTTGAGAGCGTGCTGGAATAGGAGTAGGGGAGGCGGCTCCCGCCCATGTGCACCGGAGATACCACTTGGGATGTGTACGGCCTTCCCACACGGAGGTGACTGGTCGGCACTGGCAGAATGGGAAGAACTGGGGTTGCAGATGGTCGGCGACTTGTATGAGGGAGCTCTTTTGGCATATCAGACACTGCTACGGCTTGCCTAGGGGTGATTTCTTGCTGCATGCCGCCCTGATATCAGCGATTCAGAAGTACTGGGGGGGAAGGACTGCTAGAGCCGCAAACATCTGACGTGCCAATATGTAGTAATGGCGGTGGGGACGGTAAAGGCGATAACGTGTCTATATAGGCGAATGACCGCAGAGGGGCTTCAACCATTGACTCTGCTCTGGTCCCCCTCTTGTTTTCCGCACAGCTGAGATATACCTGAATCGACATGGGATAAACTAGTGGAAAGGGCGTGGAAGGGCACGCGGAATGCCAGATTCCAACTTATTAATTTCTACGTCATACACAGGGTGTACTTAACTCTAGGGCAGATAAATAAATACTTTAATGTGGAGTCGGCATGCTGTCCTAGATGTCACTGGCATGCAGCGGACTTTCAGCACAGGATGTTAAGTTGGCCGCAGCTGGGGGACGTACTGGAGGAGGGGGGTTGAGGCCCTGTGCAGAGTGACAGACCGGCGGTTAGAGCCCGACATGGGAACATGTATCCTGCACTGGTTCCCTCACACAGCGAGAAATAAGGTAACAAGCAAATTCATTGATCTGGTGTTGCTGTTGGCCAAACGGGAACTAACGAGGAATTGGAAATCCAAGCAGGGACCTAGTATGGAGCGATGGAAGGTGGAATTTACAACTTGGGCGGCTAGTGAGAGTGTGGTCAAGTTCCAACAGGCCAGAAGAGCGAATAATGAAAAGGCGATTGAAACTGCACAGGCATGGGAAGCCTTAGTGGCGCAGCTGACGGCATCAGAACAGGACTCAGACTCTGATTCTTTGGAGGCTTCTTCAGTGATTGCTGGTGAAGGCAGTGCATGGACGGATTGGGGGTGGCTGATGGGGGAAAGAAGTGAGGTCGAGCAAGGCACGAACCGGGTAGCAACCCAAAAGTAATAGTATACTGGCACACCCTAAAGAGATGAGGTAGGAAGAAGATTCTGGCTTAATTTACATAGAGCACACCGGTTGGACGGGAGGAGGGATGGAGGGGCAAATGACTGAGGGAGCACCTAGTTGTGCTCCCAGTATACTGCGAGCTGCATTGGATACGAACACTGGTAGAGACACGGATGTAAGGAGAGGAGGTTGGGAAGAATAATGTGGTATTGTTTAGAACATGCATAATACTCAACTGAGGAAACTGACTTTATGTACTGTATCCAGTAACGGGCTCCAGTAAGTGCCTTGTAAGGGGGTGGGGGGGTGGAGGGCCTATGTTTGTGTTGCAAAACCAATTTAAAAAAAATAAAAAATAAAAAAATGAGTCAGGATGAGACATTAGGTGTCCTTCAGGTCAACGGTGGCCATGAAGTCACCTTGCTGCAGCAGGGGGAATCACATCCTGTAGGGTGTAGGGTGACTATGTGGAAGTGTTCTGATAGGATGCATCTGTGAAAGGACAGAGGTGGTAAATTGGCCTGAGTGAACAGTCCTTATTGTGAAATAGGAAGTATAGGGAGTAGACACCTTTGTCCTGATGTTGGAGGGACACTGGCTCCATTGGACAGGAGCACCTGAACCTCCTTGTCTAGCAGCCTAAGGTGTGTGTGTAGCGGAATGTTTGGTGGCGTGGCGATGAGCTCAAGGCAGTAGCTGTGCTCGATGATGGACAAGATCCACTGGTCTGAGGTGATCTCCTTCCAATGGGGAAGAAATCCCTAGAGTGATCTGGGCTGCTGATCTCTTCCTAGCAGTGGTAACCAACAATGTGTCAGGTAGAACATGACCCTAATGTAGAGTGGGTCAGAGGGGGCAGGCTTGTACTTTTTCTCGATACATGGTGTCACCACAGGAGACTGGACCTACTGCATGAATATCTATGGGGCAGAGTTAATCATCTCCTTGAGCATTGGGCATTACTGTATAGAACGTTCTGTTCAACATCTCCATCAGGAAGTCATCTTCTCCAGGGGTGGCAGGCATGTCTATCTTATGTTAGGCAGCACTGCTTTGGATAACGCTTTGGTACGCCATAGTGTCATCTGGAAAGGGGAGGCCCTGACAGGGATGTGTTCTAAATCCAAATCTGTTAGGAGTCCTCCTCATAGCCCTTCTATGGATCTACTTAAGCATAAATCTGGCCAAAGTCCTAAGACAGAGAATAAGGGCTTGGGTTGCCAGTGTTGGAGAAAGACTCCAGGGACCTCGGAGAAGGCACAGGATATGACCGTGGGGGTGAAGATGTAGGAGGAGGAAGAGAAAGTTTGTCCTTAGGCCTCCTGGGACACAAGGGGGGAAAGTAAGTGGTCATGGCTTGAATTTCAACATCAAGTTTGTGTTTTTGGGCAGGGCGTGACCAGAGGACAAAATCTTGCCTATGCATGGATAGATGGGGATCCTCCTTTGTCTCTTGTCCAGCTCCTGCTGAAACCTCTCGAGGATGGGATGTCCCTCGTTGTCAAGGTAGACAGGCTTAGGTGAAGACGGATGCTTTGGCGCAAAGGTTAGTTATTGCTTCTGTGCCTTCGGCTTCAATGGTAGAGCCTGCCCCGAAGGGCGTTCTCAGGGTCGAGGCAGGTAGAGGATTGAGAGCCTTGGCTGAGTCAATCGCAAGCTTCAAAGCCTCAGCTCAGTATTGACCAGCACTTACGAGGTGAGATAGCACACCCAAAGGTGGAAGTAGTTTCGGCACTGGGCTCGATGCCGCTCCCCTGAGGGGCAGTGCTCGCCACCGATGTGCTGTCACTTATGAAGGATGATGAGGGCTTGGGCATAAACAGTACTCACACCTCGTACGGAGCTGACCGACGTGGATGAGGCGTCATTAGTAGCCTCCTCTTCCTATTCCAGGAACGCCTCCTCACACGACTCAGGTGATGGAGCCAATGCACTTGGGGCCAGGCGGGTGAGCCAGGAGCTCTGGCGACTCACCCAACTCCTTCTCCTTTTCCTTTTAGCTCCCCAGGGGTAAGCCCCGTCGAAGATGTCAAGAATCTCTGCAGATGACTGTCAGACTTTGTGCTGGAGTGGAGGTCAGCCCTGGGATACTTAAAGGGGCACTAGAGACATCTCTTGAAGGGTGTCCAATCCATTACCGCGGGAGCATCTCATTATCCAAAAGATAGTCCAGAGCACTCAGTGGCATGAACACCAGTTAAATTACACAGGGACACGCTAATTTTTTGTAGACGGACATATTTAGTGATTTGCTCATAATCCCAGGATGTTGAGCAGGTGCCGAGACAAGAACACGGTTCACCAGTTGTAAAGTCGGCAGCTTTGGCCATAATGCTACATCCTCTTTATCGGTGTAACCTTCGTTTTAATTGTGATTTGTGTTTATTTATTTACAAAATGCACAATTAAAACCCACTTCTATCACTACGATATAAAGTTTATTTAGTGCATGTTTTTACAGCAATTTAAAGCCTTTATTTAAGCATGTGGTTTGCATGCAAATTATACACAATTCCGAATTAAAAGTAATGTTGCACCAGCAAATCGGAGTACAAATAAACGCACTACATCGAATGTACACACATCAGGAGGATGAAACGCTCTAAATGACAACATAGTTTATGGTGATAAAGCCACAGATGGGGCAAAGTTGACATGGAGCGCCGAGAAGAACCACATAAATAAAACAGCTTACTAACACATGCACTCAATGCTTTAATAAAATGGAAAAAAGTAACTCCTACAATGCCAGCAGTGAAAGGATACTGAGAAAGCAAACAACAGTACCTTAGCCATGCTCTTGCAAGCGACAGTGCACGCGCTGCCTCAAGCAAGACATAAAAATGGTCGCAGTCGATATAGACAGTAAGCTTGGAAAAAATCCAAATATTTTTTCAAACAAAGAGCATAGGCAGTGAAAGACAGTTTTCTATTACAGACCTTTGTAGGCGATGGCAGAAAAAGAAAAAGAGGGAGCTCGTGGATTGGGTCTAGAAAATGCACTTGCAATTCCACCAAAATAGTCTGAATACATTTGTTTTAAACATGCCCCAGAACAAAAGTCAGAAATGTTATCTTGTACTTTGGAGGTAAATTTCCAATCTGTTTGGAATTCAAAAAGACTCCATGGCGCTCAGTAACACCTACACAAGCCATTAAAGTTTACAAGTTACTCCTGGGAATCTTTCCGAATCCCCAAAAGTCTATACTACTGCACGTCAGAAATATCCAGGAGTGCTCCAATGTGTAAACGTCTGTGCATACAGAAATGCATTTGTTCTTGTCAAATTTTTCATTGAACCTTTGTTTTGGTGAAAAAATGTTAGGCCTGATTCACAAAGGTAAACTTACCCTTTTGTGTAACTTTGTTGTTTTAGTTTTTTTTCACAAACTACAAGTTATTTGTAAGTTCACCAGTGCGGAGACTCTGCAGTTGGGGCGGAGAACTTTGCACATAAAAAGATAGGAGTCTCCACAGTCGTAAACGTATTATTACCTCGTAGTTTGAAAATACCAACTAAAAAAAAGTACACTTAAACAAAAGTGTAAATTTACTTTTGTGAATCAGACTCATTGCCTGCTCTGAAAATCTCTGGAACTACACTCCTATTGACTAATAGATTGGTTTCCCTTTGAAAATGCGTATTCCTTACCCATGGCCACCCAAAAACATTTAACTCCTGTAGAGGAAAAGTTTACAAATTGACAAATATTTCCAGGGTGAGAAGTTGCCTGCAAATGTTTGATGAATAGCAACAAACCTGTAATTTCTTCCACACTGGCCAATTTCTTTGTAATTTCCATTTACATGGGCCAAATCTCACCACTCCTCATTCTTTGATCCAGGGATGCCATTCTGTTCTCAGAGCAATGTTTTACACACACACACACACACACACACACACACACACACACACACACACACACACACACACACACAACACGCTTAGGTGTGGGACAATTGGGCCCAAATGTTTTTGAAGACCCTTTATCGAGCACATGACTGTAGGGCTCTTAATGGGGTACTGATTTAGACAATTACATTTACTATGTCTTTTAAACCAGAACCTCAAAGGTTGGTATGAAATCGATGCAAATAGAGGGGGCTCCACGTCTCTTCCCCATTATCTCGCCATTACCCTAGCCTACAGCTGCCATCCAATGCTCTGACCTGTGTTGCCTGGACTCTCGGGTGATCCCCTGTCAGCGCATCCCGCCATCACGCAGATCACCTTCTGTGAACCGCCTCTCTGCTGCGGAGTTAGGCTGCAGCCTACACCTGCATGGCAGCGAGACGGTGAGCTCTGTGCGGTCGGGCGCTCCTGCTGCTGCCGCAACTTTCTTGCCAGTGTTCCCGGCCGCCTCCTGCTGACCTGACCGCAGGCCCGTAGTGGCTATGCGGCTGGTCGCCGAGGTTGGCTGGCCTTGAGTGGTGTGTCGGCAATTTGAGCCTAGAGGTGGAGGCGAGCCTATCTGGTGGATGAGAGGGCCGCGGTGAGTGCGGAAAAGAGCTGCCGCCTGGGGGAATCTTTGTGGAGTGAGTGAGCCTGGTAGCTGCAGGACTGCTGATCTCCTGCATGCCCACTTCTTCCCAACTCCTCCCTGCGGTAGTGGCGAGGAGCCCGGAGGCCAGTTCGGGCCTAGGTTGAGGCACGGGGGGAGGTTGGGGAGAGTGTAAAGTGGTAGCCTTCCTGCTGCGCCTCTGCCCCGACTTCTTCTGCTGCCTCCCCCCAGCGCTGCCGATTATGAACCTGAGCCAGTCTTACTTAGCCTATTGCCCCTTAGCTGCTTCTGCTCCTGCCACTGCACCTGAAAGAGGGGGCACTCTGCTGCTGCATGGGTTCGTGCTTGCCTACTGCTCTACCTAGCGATAGATCTGCTGACAACTCTTCTGCGCGCACATGGCGTGGGGTGGGATGTATCCCTAGGCGAGGGTGTGCACTCTATACAGATGATCTTATCATCTATCTGAAAGCCATCTCTTCTATCCATGAAGATGGCTTGCATTCTCAGACAATTTGCTACGCTTTCTGGCCTAAAAGTAAACTGGGATAAATCCTGTCTTTTTCCACTTGCTCGGAACACCATTGGCACAAACACTGACCTGTTCACTACCCCTTAGTTTGGCAACCCAACACATTGTACCTCAGGCAATCACCATCGCTGCCACAATTCAGGAAAAACCTCAAGACCTTGCTCTTCGACTAAACAGCATGGGGTCCATGCTCATTTGGGGCACTACTGAGAGCTCACTCATACATGGGAGGTGTGCATACTCTTCCTATACCAGTGGGGTAAAAAGCACAAACTCACTTCTCGCTTTATAGATCTGGGTCTAATCATAGCCAAGTGGCTGAACACATGCCGATGAGTCACCTGACCCTCCACACCTCGCAGCCTGGATGTTGTAACTTACGAACTGGGCCCATGAGGAAAGCGTCGCATTACATACAGAAGATGCCATGGGGTTCTGTACACAGATCTCTCAGATGCTCCCCCACTGCTGAAGCCCAATTACCCTGTGAAGATGAATCAGGAGGTGACACACGTGAGTTGCTGCCCCCTGTAGTGGCTTCCTTTGGCGGGACTGACGTGGACGACGTGCGCCCCTTGCCAGATAACGGCGACAGACATGAGTAATTCACTTTGGAACTCGACGGGGTGGGGTTCGTTAGTGGGGAGAGGGGGGGGGGACAAGGCTGACATGACAGTTACTTTCTCCACACTAATTGGTATTTGATGGAGGCCCTCAACTGTTTATTTCTGTCATCGTGCATTATTGCTTGCTACAAACAGTAAATGCTCATTCGATGGAAGGTGCAACCAGTTGTAATACCACTTCTTATGATTTGCATATGTGTCTCCTGTCAGACTGCCTTCCATTAGTATCCAGGTACTCAAAGTGTCAATGTCCTTTCAGCTTTCATTAAATATTGGCAACAAGGTAGTTTATCATGTTGCTATTGCAAGGTAATGTACAATTGTTAACTGACGTCATTAAAGTACACTGTTTTCCTAGAATCCTTTTCTTTTTGTAACTAACCATAAAAGTGAAAAGCAAACCGGTTTAAACAAAACAAAAACAAAAAATTAGGTAGATGCACAGTCAGATCTGAGGAGGAAATGTTAATATGGCATATGAAACACACTTGAGGTTTGATGACTTTGCGCATAGTTGAAAGAAAAATAAATGCGTCATACAATTTCCAGACAGAATGGAAAGCCTAATATGTAGTAGGGGCTATAACCCGTATGGCCGACAATGAAAATAATGAAAACGCAGGCAGCTACGAAAAATAAGCTGGATTATGGAGAAGAGAGTCTTGTTAAATCTCACCTGTTGAGCTATGAGGTCAAGCCGGCTTTCCAGTGTATTAGAGACCTTGATTTTTCCATCGCCGCTGAACATTTCTATTCCTCCGGCACTGGAAATAAAGAACAACATGATACAGTCATTGCATCTTAACAGCCATCCTGTGCACCCCAGAAAAGCACCAGGCCACAAGAAGATCCCTTTTTATTATTCCGTAGGAAGCAAAAGATGATCTGCCTCAGGAGGAGAGATCATCAGTTTCCTGTATAGAAATGAATTTTATAATTCAGGTTATTTCACAATCCTAGAATGAAGGGAGGCTGGTCCCTCAAAACGTCGTTCAAAAAAAACTACTGACCATATGCAGTGGTCCAGATACTGAACACATGGTTCCACAAATCCAAAACAGATTATTGTACACTGTAGGTTTCACTGTTTAGCCAAATAAGAATGACTCATTATTTCCGTGCAGACACTACTGTCAAAATTGGGAAAAAGTTGCACTTTACAGAAGGCTCCATATGCAAAGAATGTGTCACCTTGGGTATGTATTCTTATCGAAAATCATTTTTAAAAAAAATTAGCAGCTATTTTGTAATTATTTGGTACCCTACTAACTATGGTAGTATATCGAATATCAACCTATTAAGTCCAGCTTGGGAATCCCTCCCGCAGCCAGACTGTATCATGAAAACTCTTGGAAGAGCTCTCCAGCCTCGACAGGCAAAAAGCACTACTTGAAAGGACCAACTTATCTGTAAAGAAGGAAGTAAAGTGAGGATGAACAGACAGTCTACAGCTCACTGACACAGCAAGCATCTATGACTGCAATATTGAATTTAGTCTTCAGTGTAAAACTCTCAATGAACAGATGTGCATATATGGATGCACCAATAAAGTTACGTTCGCACTGTGGAATTATAGATGGGGAAAGGGGGAAACATCTGTCAAACCCTTCAGAGAACACATCACATAAGTACTCTTGAACAAGGCTAGTGGAGGTGGTGAATAAAGGAAAGCCGATAAATAAATCTTTACGGAAATCAAACAAAGCCATGCCAAGCAAAAAAAAAAAAGGCAAAGCGCAATCAATCAGATAATCATGCTATAGAGGGTCTCAACACACCACGGAACACAACGTGACCAGGGTTTAGTAAGTAAAGTAAGACTTTTTTGTTCAGTTCATTAAAACTTACAATACATCACAATAGGATCACCAAATAAAACAAGCCAAAAAGTCACATAATAGAATCGGTCAATCAATTGGAATACCCTACATTTTCTTCATTAAACTCAACACATGTAGTACGAAGAATGATTAACCCGAGTCATAAGTCACATGATAATTATCCACATCTTAAAACCAGGATCTAGCTAGCATCACTAGTCTTCGTGAAAGAATGATAACTGCAAAGATGAGATCAACCGCCCCCAAAGGCAGGGCGAAAGCACTGTTTAATTTATAAACACAAAGCTGGAGTTCTTTAGATTTGAGTAAAGCACCTATTTCACTGCGAGAGGAGGGTCCTGAACAGAAAGGGAAGAGTAAACAAAGAGACAGAGAAGTTCCAAGTCACATTCCGTCGTAACCCAGTCTGTTCCACCCACTATCTCTTCCAGCTTCCACAAAACACAAGGAACCAGGAGAAAGGGTGTGATGTGGGTATTGCAGCTTGTAGTCTCACATTATGCGAAACGCATCTACCAGAGCCCTTCTGTAACTAAAACCGTAGGGTGTCAGACATGGGGTTTCTCAAGTGACAAATTGGTCCAAAGGGGGCATGCTTCAAGGGGGGAGGGGGGGGGGAGGTAAATGAATGAGGCTACTTGTGTAGTGCAACAGCTACCCAAATGGGCATACCGGACTTGTGATAGATAGATAGAGTGAGGGCGATAGATAGATCTATATATACATACATACATACATACATACATACATGGATGGATAGATAGAGTGAGGCCGATAGATAGATAGATCTATCTATCTATCGGCCTCACTATCCATCTATATATATATATATACATATATATATACATACATATATATATACATATATATATATATATATATATATATATATATATACACACACACATATATATATATATATATATACATATATATATATATATTCACTGAAAAAACCATAGGTTTTAGGCCTTATATAGTTAGGAATTAACATTTAAAAAACCTTGAAAATTCACTGAAAAAACCATAGGTTTCAGGCCTTATATAGTTAGGAATTATCATATAAAAAACCATTGAAATTCCTCCTATATAGTTAGTTGGGCTAACTATATATGGCGCACCCGCAATCCACTGCTGATAATGTCACATATTACATCATTCATGACATGGTCAGTGACATCACTGATGACATCACTGATCACATCATCCAGTGACTGTTTTTTTGTAAAGTTTAAATATGTTTTACCTATTGAACAATGAGTGGATGTATAAGTGTCTGGATGAATGATTTAGTAGGTGCGTGACTGACTGTATGAGTGAGTGATTAAATGTGTCTTACTGAATGCATAGGTTAGTGACTAAACTGTGAATGTGTGCATCAGTATGTCTGTTGTGTAAGCTGCTGCATGCGTTGATCAGTAGCTATAGGAGTGGCTATATGGGTTATTGATTGGTTGCCCAAATATTTGTATGGGAGACTGAGTGTGGCTGGCTGGGAGGTGTGTGACTCTGTGCAGATCAATGTGTACTTGTATCAGTGATTGAATAAGCGAGTAAGTAAGTGTTAGTATATGTTTGAATAAGTAAGGTGTTGTGTGTATAACTATATAGATGAGGAAATGGAAGTGTGATTGATTCTTTCATGACTGACTAGGTGTGTGAGTAACTCCATGGATGAGTGGCAGTGTGCGAGTGTCTGCATAGGTGTATGAGTGCATATGATAGTGTTGCATTGATGAGTGACTGTATGTATGAGTGATTGTATGGGTGAATGAGTGGATGTGTGAGTACACCTAGGAATCAGTGAGTGCCTATGTAGTAACTGGTATTGGTGTGTCAATAGTTTCAAGAAAGGTAGTCTGTATTTAACACTGGGTGTATCAAAGGTTATATTAGAGTGTGAGGAGATGCATCGTATTATCACATGAATGATGTAATCAGTGATGTCTTCAGTGATGTCAAATGAGAGGTCATCAGTGATGTCATCAGTGATGTCACTGACCATGTCATGAATGATGTAATATGTGACATCATCAGCAGTGGATTGCGGGTGCGCCATATATAGTTAGTCCAACTAACTATATAGAAAAAAATTATATATATATATATATATTATATATATATATATATATATAGAGAGAAATCCACAATCCTGGAACGCCGAACAGCAACGGACACAGCCAGGTACAGACCACAAGCCAAGGATTTCATAGAAAAATGAAGTGCTTTATTCCATCAATGGGGATGGCGGCATGACGCGTTTCGTCCGGGAAACCCGGACTTGATCACATCCATATATATATATATATATATATATATATTTTTTCCCACTGAATAAAACAGGTTTCAGGCAGGTTATAGTTGAGAATGATCATTTAAAAAAACTTTAGAAATTCACTGGAAAAAACATAGGTTTCAGGGATGTTCTAGTTAGCTGGACATTTCACTCGTACAAAACCATAGGAATTCCACTGTTATAGTTAGTTCAGCGAACTATAAAATGCGCACCCACAGTGCACTGCTGATGACGTCACATATTATATCACTCATGACATGGTCAGTGCCATCACTCATGACATCACTGTTGACATCTCAAATGACATGACTGATGACATCATCCAGTGAATGTGTGTTTTTCTGAAAACTAATTATGTTTTATATATGTATATCTCAAGGTCGATGGAAGAATAAGTGGGTATATAAGTGTCTGGATGATTTTTTTGTAAAATTGATTGTATAATGGTCTGATTAAGTGTATCTTAGTGAATACATGTGTTAGTGAGTAATGTTTAAATATGTAATATCTGTATCAGTCTCTCAATTTGTGTATAAGTGGCTGCATGGGTTGGTGAGTAGCTACAGGAGTGTCAACATAGGTTATTAGTTTGTTTTTCGAGTAGGAGTGTCTGAATGGTTCAGTGGGGGTATTACTTAGTGCATAGATGCATGAATGAGTGCGTCACTGTATGTGTTGAGACAGTGTATGCAGGACTATATAGGTGGATGAGTGTGTGTATGGGTGTGTTAGTGAGTGAATGACTGTCTCAATAGTGTCTTTATGAGTAACTATATATGTTTGAAACTAGTATATGTGAGTTTTGAGGTACGTAAGTGAGTATATGTGAGAGTGAGAGATTGGTAGAGTTCTTGTATAAATTAGTCTGTGTTTCTATAAATGATTGCTTAAGAGAGTAAGTACGTGTATGTTTCTGTACCAGTAAGTGTGGTGGTGTGTCTATAACTGTATATGCAATTTAATGGATGTTTGATACTTTGTTTACATATGTGACTATGTGTGTGATGAACACTATGGATGAGTGTCATTGTGTAACAGGATGTATAGGTGTATGAGTACATGAGTGAGTACATGTATGAGTGTCTGTATAGGACTGTTGGTGAATGAGTGGATGTGTGTGTAGATCTTGGAATTACTAAATAGGTGTGTGTTGTAAGTGGTATTGGTAGGTCCATTTTTTGGAGAATCTTAGTTTCTATATTTGAGTGTGTGTATCAAAGGTTATACTAGGGTGAGAGGAGGTCTGCCACTATCACAAGGATGATGTCATGAGTGATGTCATTTGAGATGTCCTCAGTGATGTCATGAATGATGTCACTGACCATGTCATGAGTGATGTAATATGTGATGTCATCAGCAGTGCACTGTGGGCACGCGAGTTATAGTTAGCTGAATTAACTAGAACGGTGGAATTTCAATGGTTTTTATACAAGCGAAATGTGAATTTCTCAAGTTTTTTAAATTATAATTCCTAACTATAACCTGCCTGAAACCTGTTTTTTTCAGTGATTTTGAAAGATTTTTTCAATGACAATGTTTTAATGTATTAATTGTTCTATTTATTTCTTTGATACTGATTTACTAAATTGTTTTAATATATTTATTTGTAGATATCTTATTTTTTAGATTACATTATACATTAAAAAAAACGAATATATATATATATATATATATATATATATATATATATATATATATATATATATATTTAAAAAATATATATTTTTATAATATATATTTTTTTCTTTTGGGCATGCAAAACGCACCTTTCTCAACTACTGCGCAGAGCGTAGCCGCCATTTTGCAACTGCTCTGCAGGATCCGCGTAGGGTGTGCGATAGGTGCGTATTTTGATGCGCAATCACTATGCTACCCATACGTGACTTCAAGCGCATACGCAACATATACGTATCACACTACGTGCGTTTCCGCATGACGTCACCTACGTGTTCAACGCGGTGGGAGCGCGACATCTCCGAAATATTTCGATGTACAAAAAGATATACATATATGTATTTAATAAAAATATTAAGGCAAAAAAAATTATATTCTTTTAGTTTTAATAAACATATTACTTTTAAATGCAATTTCGTGAAGTCGCGCTAGGTGCGTGCTGCATGTACGCACCCAACGCGAAACCCATGTGACCAAAAAAAGAGATTGGATTGGTTTATAAGATTTACTATTCTAACTATTGAAGAACCATACCCATTTTAATTACTCTTCTCAGACCTTCCTTAGGAGAAGACCTGTCCTGAAAAGAACGTCACTTTTTCTTCATTGTAAACCGGAATTCCTTTTTTGGAGACAAAAACGGCTACACCACTGCAAGAATCATCTGATTCTGATGATTTTGTTGCTGAACAATTTCTACCAGAACCTCCCCCTCCCGAAAGATACACATCCATCGTATGGAAATTTTTTACTTTTCTGGAGTGGCGAAAGAAATGTAATGCCACCAAAGTAACATGCAAGATTTGCCAGGCAGTACTGTCCAGAGGAGATCCAAACAAGAAATACTCCTGTGGCACTGCTAGTATGCGCAAGCACCTCCAATCCATGCATCCTGTGAACTATGCTCACAAAGAATGTAGAAGACTGCGCCAAAATGCACCTCCACCACCGGCAATACCAAGTACCTCTGGGGCATCATCTTCAACATCACCACCAGACATACGTCCCCAATTTGTGAAAGTTAGAATGCACTGCGTGAAGTGCAATCGTTTAATTTGTTATGGGACCTAGTTTGCAAAGCTAGCAATTGATAACCATCGATGCTAGGTTTTTTTTTGTATTCCCTCAAAGTTCATGGTTTTGTTCATCCTGTTGACTTTTTATTCTTAAAAAAAAAAAAAAAGAATATGCCCAAAAAAGCAACAAAAATATATAAAAGTACAAAAAAAAAAAAAAGTTATTTTCAGAACGAACTACTCTGGTTAAAGAAAGAGCTACATTTATGTGCTAGTGGGTGAAAGTTTACATAAATGTATACGTACTGCACAATTGACTAAAGAATGCATTTGTGCTATATGGTGAATGTATAACTGCAGATCTATAAGGAAGTGCTGTAGCAGGACACTAAGCTTTTTAGCTGCAGCGTGCTGAGCTACTTCCGAAGCACAAGGATGCAACATAAGAACATACATATGTTGGAAGTCTGTGCTTCCCTCTGCACTGCTGCTTAAACTGCAGGAATGTGGTGTTTGTGTAGTGTAGGGTGCTGTGCTGGGGGTAGGGTTTTAGGGTGTAGGGTAGTGTAGTGGTGTTTGTGAAGTGTAGGGGTTGTGCTGGGGTATGTATTAACATTACACTATGACCACCCTAAGCACAATTATTAGTAGTAACAACCAAAAATTTCCAGGTGAAGTTATCAGCAGAATGCTAGGAAAATGTTTATCAATATTAAATGCTTGTAATCAAGTAAAATTCAAATCACCACATGTAGTGTGCCACAAACAAAATTACCACAGTTGTAAGTCTCACCAACTCAGATGTAAAGTGGATAAACATGTGTTATGTGACAGACCCATAGGCTAACGCTGCAGCTTCCACATGTTTCAACACCCTCCACATACTCAGCAAGACCTTCAAATGGACCCACCTCCGAATCAAAGAAGTCCGTCACCCATGCACTCATCACCAGCAGGCTGGACTACGGGAACGCCCTCTATGCCGGAATCAACAAATCTCTACTCCACAAACTTCAGACTGTCCAGAATGCCGCAGCAAGACTCATCCTCCGCATTCCATGACAACACCACATTACCCTGCATAAACGCACACTCCACTTGCTCCCCGTCGAAAAAAGAATAACCTTCAAGCAGCTCACACACACCTATAAAGCCCTCCACAACACCAAACCCCAATACCTCAATCTCCTTCTACACCACCAAAAGAAACCTCCACGCCACTGACCAGGCCTTGGCTGAAATACTCTGCATCCACAGCACAAGAAAGGAGGCACACCCTTGTCTTAAGTCATGGCCAAGACCTGAAATGAACTTCCCCTCAGCATTAGATGAAGCCCCACTCTGAAAGCATTCAGGAAGAGCTATAGGACCTGGCTTTTCGAATGACTAAAGCTGCACAACCCCCAAGCCCCCCCACACTCCCCCAGCGCCTGGAGACCATCACAGGTGAGTAGTGCGCTCTATACATCCCGGATTGATTGATACGCCACCACAGTGTGTGTTTGAGTGTTATCAACAGGCCCTGCCATTGGTTTGGCTGTCTATAACTCTTAAGGGTAGTGAAAGGAGCAGTGCTGCCTTCTTTAATATACACAGAATGTCTAAAATTGGCTTGGTTTGGCTTCACCTCTGAGAGCTACTTTCAGGGTGCTGGTGAGCTACCAGTAGCTCCCGAGCTACTGGTTGGAGACCCCTGGTATGGATAGTGAGTGGGGAATTGTAGTCCTGAAGCACAAATGTGAAGGTCATTACACCACCACATGCATAATGCATAGCACTTTGAAGCACTCCATTCCCTAAAGCCTGGCTCACTGCATGAGTACATGCTAACTGACTGAATGATTACAGTAATATAACGAAACACACTGGGTGAATTCTTAATTGGTTGACTTTTACTTTAGTGAATTAATTACTACATGGTACTGAAAGTCACTATGGGATTGCAACAGTAGTCACACTGTGTTTGCTGGAATATATGGATAGTGACTGGGGAATTGTGGCCCTGAAGCACAAATGTGAAAGTGGTTACACCACTACATACATAATGCATAGGAGTTTGCAGCACTGCATGCCCTAAAGCCTAACACACTACCACAGTACATGTACTTATGTGTCTGCAAACACATCAACCAACCAAATCATTCTCTCTCTCAATTTTCCCAAATGGACACAGATTCACAGTGTGATTATGGACAAATAACAGTATCCCTTGCAGTGTATAAAGAAAGATTAGATAAATAAATGTATTAAAACTCGGAGTAATGGAATTAAATAAATTAATACTCTGATATAAATTAGAATACTCGAAGTTTAATAGAGAGTATCTCTGGCACAGGATGCAGGAAAAATAGAGGTTTAGGGTAATGAAGAATAATAAAAAAAAGTTTAAAAAAAAGGGAATTTACTAGAATAATAAGTTGGAAAAAAAGGGAATGAATGTTAATAGTCGTATTAAAAAAAAGTAACCTGCACGGCAGGGACAGACGTGGGCGACGCTGGGCTTCATGGTCGCAAAGCGGAACATAGCGCAAGGGTTGGGGGGGGGGGGGGGCACTGACCGACCACTATTCGAATCCTGGTGTAGGGACATGGATGTAACAATGATCACTGAGAGAACGGTATATGTCAATAGGAAATGCCCTAGAAAATGGACCAAAGTGTGGGCTGCCTGGAACACCTATAGAGGGGATATATGCGAACCCATTCCGGACTCCAACCAAGATAGCTCAGATGAGGATTCGGGGGAGGATTGAGAAGTTGGCTGGGTCGCTGCTATTATTGGGATTGTTTTTGATTATCAAGGGAGGGACTGAGATATGGGAAAAGTGTTGTCAGAACTGTCATGTAAGAATTGTAACCGGATATTTTCTATTTGCGGAATGCTGCTTTGAAGTTTGCTGTAAAACCAATAAAAACTTGTTTTAAAAAAAAAGTAACCTATAGAAATGCTTTAATAAGAAAAACAAGTTTAAATAAAGCATTTTAGAAATTATACGAAAGTTAAAAAGTATGGAAAGAGGCACGTTTACATAAACACGTGACGTACTAAAACAGTGGAAAAGATAACAACTGTCAACTGAAAAACGTGAGTTAAAAGTGGGAGGAGCAATAAATTGATCGCATAGACTGTTAAGTAACCGAAAAGTATATAAACCACACCCGTGGGATGATTAGTTTTGTTTCAGAGAATCAATATGGGCGAAGAAACTACGAACAAGGTAATGATTCGGGGCTGCGGAAGCATCTTGAGAAGATCTTTCATTTCCTCAGAGGGAACATATTGTTAATGTATATTTAAAAATACATAAAACATTATGTCCCCTCCAGAGGAGTTGGATGAATTTCGACGGAGGAAGGAAAGAATATCGAAGAGAGGTAAATTATGTAAATGGGTATAAGTTTGATATTTTTTAAAAAGAAAGCAAAAATATTTAAATGATTATAAAATATACCATGTTTAAGTTGAAATGGAATATAATAACGAGTTGACGAAAGAACCATTACAAGAAATATAGGTTAATTTAGGAATTACTACGTGCAAGGTAATGATTAGGAACAATGGTATAATCTTGAGTTTCTTTCATTTCCACAGAGGGATCGTATTGTTAATGTATATTTTAAATTTACATTCAACTTTATGATCCTTCAAGTGGAGTTGTATGACTTTCAACAGAGGATTTAAAAAATTAATAAATAATATTTTTTTTAGTATGCAAGTATTTCTTAATGATTGAAAAATGTACTATAAATACACTATACACGCAAAAAGGAAATACTTTGCAATAAAGGAAAATACTCTTTAGCTTCTACAGTGAAAATGGGATCAAAGTATGTATATTGAGTAGTGCTTTTACCAATTTTCACTCGTGAAGAACAGGAGGATTATCTTCGCAAGCACTACTGTTAATGTTTTCAATTTTTAAAATTGATTGTAAAATGTAATAATGACATGAAATGTACATAAAAAAAGAAAGATGAAGTAGTGAGGGAGTGTTTGTGGTAGAACTTTTACTTTATCTGAAAGTAACAGAAGCCCTAACATTAAAATAAAGATGATGGGGCAACACTTCTATAATGTAAACTTAAAGAATGAGTGCTTATGATAAATTAAAATAAAATAAAATGTGGTCCCACGCGTGATACCAATGAATGAAAGAAAGATTTTGCATTTCACCCATGTGATTAATATAAAAGACTCAATAAAATGTTTTTGAAAACTTGTGCATTTTTCTTTCAAGGATGGTTTGAAGAATTATACATTTAATGAAAGGACAAAGTACTCCACGGTAAAGGAGAAAAGTCAGCACAGTTATGATAGAATAGGGTTTGCAGCAGACCAGAGCCGAGCCGTGCTTCCAGAGTCAAGCAGATTGCAGCTTAGCTGTGGTGGCGGAGCGGAGCGTCGGAAGCATCAGGGGGGCTTACGAGATATTGAGCTCGATACTGAGCCCCGCACCAACCCTGACCCCGACGCCGAGAAGCTGCCTGGCCTCAAGTTCTGTTGGCCGCCATTGCCGCCGCTGTTGCTGGTCGCATAAGGCGCCCGAGGCACCCGAAGGAGGAGCAGTGCCGAGGAGCCAGGGCTCGAGAGGCTCAAGAGGTTCGTCACGGCTTGCGGATAACCGGGATAGCTGGCAGCCTGCGAAATTGCGACACCCAGCGGAACCAGAGCGGACCCACAGAGGTTTCCCGCGCCAGCAGGGCTGCACTGCCAACGCCTGCTCCCCAAGCCTACTCCCCCAGGACTAACGCGGCAGTCTGCTGTTTCCCAGACCTTGATCGATACGGTAGGTGCCACGCTTGAAGCAGAGCCCTCTGTGAGCCCCGGACCGCAGCGCGAGCCATACTGGGGCAGGGGAGGCGGGGGCTGTCAGCGCGGGCTGCCAGTGTGAGCTCTTGGCGCTGCCAGCTGAGAGAGGCTGCCAGAGGGAAGAGGGAAGAGGACCAAGGCAGTGAGTGCAGAGGAACGAATGCAATGAATGTAGAGGCCAGAGGCAAGTGTTGAAGAACCACCCAAGCCCTCATCACATACACCGCCAAGACAGCCCACACCGTTGTTCATCACATACCGTAGTCCACTGCTAAATATCATCCGTCAGGAAGGAGATATAACGCCAGACAGCGAACACAGAGGGGGAAAATAATTGCTGTACAAAGTGTGTTGCACCCCTCGTAAAAACTGGGAGAAAAAAAAAGGCTTTAAAGCGGCACCATACTAACCAGCTTCTATTAATCTCTAACTCCAACTTGTCAGCAAGCCCCCAGCTGGAGTCAGAACCCACTAAACCACAGACCTCAGCCAAAAGATTCCTGAGGAAAGGTCCCGGCCGGGCATCAACCTAGCCGAAATTAAACCCGGCTCATTAACTTTCACCGTCCTGAGATAACAAGTTCAAATCATCCCGCAGGCAACATTAACTGGCCGAGAAACTGAGCCCCACCCTGACTTTACATAACCGGCAGAGTTACGGTGTTTGCCAAAAGTGCGAAGATACCAGTTCTGGCTCCAGGCCAAGCTCAGGGCCGCTCCAATGAGATCGGGGACAGTCCGCCAAACGGCATCAGGAAACAAAACTAATAAAAAAGCAAAGTCCAAAAAATCAAACAAGGGGGACTCGCTCTCCAAACAAACAGCAAAGGAAAAAGGTGTCAGGGAGAGGTTGGTCTCAGCACCAACCCCAACAATAACAACGCAAAGCCCGAAAAACAAAACAGGGATCCTCAAATTCTTTCTTCTAAAGGACCCAATGGCTGCTATATATGCTACAACAGTTGAAGCCTCTCAGTTGCCAAACCCAATCCTCCCTGACAAACCAAGACTTACCCATTCACAGACGCTCGCAAATTTCAATAACGTGTCACAAAGGGAATCATTCGCGCAAAAAAAATTGGAACGCTTAGATGCGGGAAAGTTTGTAACTACAGCTGCCCAGGTGCACCAGACAACGCCCATAACACCCGCCACATTCTTTACTAAAAAATCCAAAGCGATTGCTAAATCTCATGACTTAAACACCAATGATCTAGTCATTAATGCTGATCCAGGGTGGGGGGGGAGGCGGGGGGGGGGTCTGAGACACCCAGGGAGGACAAGAGAACGGAAACATCTCAACAGCAGCTTTGCAGCTCATAAAGTAGCCCCGGAGGGTCAAAGATCCTTTATGGGCCCGAAAGGACGAAAAACAAAATTCAACAAAACCTGCAGCACAGGCAGGCCCCACAAAAGAGGCCCGATCTAAATCATTTTCTATGTTAAATGACTCTAACCTGGTGGAAATCCTGGAAATATTGGAATGTAACCCTCAGGAAAAAGAAATCCAAGGAAAGGATCAATACCTAGTCTCATGCAAAAGAACACCACAGAGTAGATCCAAAATGGCTGCATCTACACCTTTAAGCCCACTGGGCAAGATAGTTTATCAGCATCCCGTATTAGCGGGGGACTGTCACAGTCCTACAAGAGCCAAGCAAATAAACTTTTCACCACCAATAACCATTTCATCCGTTAGCAGGATAGATCTAGGGTCAGAGGCCTCGGCGAAGCACTACAATGACCATCCTAACTCACAATGGACTCAAACCCTGATCCATACCTTGGAACAAGCAATAAGGGTTTTGAACTTCCAGTCAGATAAAATCTGGAGGCACAGCAGCAAGAAAGTAATGAAGTAATTGACAAAGGAGAGGGGCGAGGAAAAACATTTGATGCGTCATGTAAAAGAGAACTCCGGCGCAACAGAGGTTCAAGTATAGAAATACGGGATCTCCCTCACGAGGAGAGGAAACAAGGGCAAGAACCGGAAAAGCGGAAAGCCTCCCCAGCCAAGATGCCCCCTGGCACTAACAACTACCAAGGCACATAAACTCATCAACCCTATAGAGGTTACAATAACTGGAACAGCCCATTACTGCAAGCTCCAACATTCGGATCTAGAACCTGTGCAAAAAGGGAAGAATACATCCAGAAAACCAGGAACGACGGAACGGACACCAGAGGAGGCAAACGATGTCCGTACGGAGAGTGAACCAAGAGCCCAAAAAGTTTTTTCAATCAACAATTACCCTTGAACCCGGAAGCAAGGAAACTTCATACTCCAGCCTGAGCGACCAAAACCAGTCTGAGGGGTTTGATTTGAAACTGTCATTTGTTCCCGAATACACGACCAAAGGAAGACAGGACACCCTAAACAGAGGGAACCTGTTGAGGCTATTTAATGAAATCCCAGAATTAAAAGGAATTCGTTCTCGAGACCTAATAGCCTTAGAATTCTAACAAACCCCAATGATGGGAGTTGAAGAAACCCTGACAACCTGGTCCTCAAAGGACCTGGTGGAAAAAATACTCTCAATGAGCGGAAGGTTCGGAGCCTGGGGAATCGCGCTGAAGGTCCATAAACTCCAAATCCCCTCGTAAAAAAACCTAAATGAGGGGGACATACCGGGGAAAAACCCACAATACATGCGTATGCGGTGCATGTTCCAACTCTCCTGCTACGCCCTCCAACAAGAACAGGTCCAACATTTTGGGAAGCCCTGGAATCAAGGAGGGCAGATCACAGGAAATCAGGGATTGGTCCTGGGTGCCAAGAATACTAAATAACAAGTATACCTAATGAAGAAAGGAGGCTGTCCCCTAACATAGAAGAACAGCGACCAGTTATCTCGCTTTGCTCATGGAACGTCCATTGTTTCAAAGATATGGGGCAGGACCACGATACATTAACGCTCTTAACTCAACAAAACATAATCCTGCTCTAGGAAACCTGGAACTTGATTCCTACTTCAATATCAGGTTTCATAGAACATCACATCCTGGCTGAAAGATCATCACACTTTGGGCACCCAAGAGGGGGCCTTTCAACTTACGTCACACAAAAACTGGATTGGTCAACTGAACAACTGGAATCAGGGGTTAGATGGGTCCAAGTGCCCAAACTAAGCGGTAAACATTCATTCGACGATTGCAAGTGGCAACTTTTATTAATCAATGTTTACATCCACCCTGAAAGAAAAAAGCAGAATGGAAAATACACAATCCTAATAAATTTAATAACATCAATGCAGAGAAGTTATCAGCACTGTCAAATAGTTATCACAGGTGACTTCAACCGCAACCTCATAGCCAGAACCCTGCACGAAAGTAAAAAGCAAGATAATCAGGGAGCCAGAACACTAGTGAATGAGTTAGAATCTCTGTTTGACAATCCTGAACGGGAAAACCCCGGGAGACATTCCAGCAACCGCAACTTATCTGAGCGGAAAAGTGGTTTTTTTTTAATGATAGACTTTACCATCGTCAGCAACAATCTGCTCCCACACAGACACTTTTAAAATCACCCCACGAGTCGAAAGTGATCATCTTCCTCCTATCCTTTTTTTTTTTTTTTTTTTTTAATTTATTTATTGGAGTAAGAAGTTCAATGCACTTCACATCGCTCACAGAAAAAAAAAACATGAAAACATATACAGTGCATACGCCTACATCCACAAATGGCCGGCTACACGCACTCAAAATCATGTTCATCAGCATCAGTTTGACACGGCCCATCAGCCGACATCCAGCGGACCGGCGGCGTGTTGTCTGATAGCACCCACATGTATATTAGTGCTGTATTCGCTTACTCATAAATCAGTAATCTTACATTTTCAAAATTTTTTGATTAACCGAAACAAACCAAACAGTGTATTCCCCAACTTATAGTTCTCCTTCCGCTATACTCTTTCTGCGTCACAGCATCCTCCCTCCCCAGTGCCATCATTACAGAAATTGTTCGCTCCGAGTTGTCATCGTCGTACTTGCAGTTCACTCTATCTCCGTCGCCGATTCAGACTCACCATGAGCCAATAAATACGCCCGTAAGTACCCCCAATAGTCTTTGGCTCTAGAGCTACCTGGCAGCTCTTCCTCATACGTGGTGAGCGTGTCTCGACAATACACCATATCCTTTATCCAGCTCTTTACCTCAGGGGCCCTTCTGCTGTTCCAGTGTATAGACACCCTTCTCTTAGCCAACAGTAGCGCCACAGCACAAAATTTGCGTTTCAATGCTCTAAGTTGCGGAACAATGCCCAACAGACAGATTTTCGCATCGCAAGGCATAGAAGACCCTAGCATTTCGTTCAAAGCCTGTACAACTTGTTCCCAATAACCCGCCACTTTGCGGCAGTGCCACGCCAGATGCATGAAGTCCGCATCTTCTTGTTTACATCTACAACACTGTGAATCGTCCCGCAAGCCATATTTATGTAATCTCTGAGGCGTGTGGTACACCTGGTGCAAATACTTGTAGTGTATAATTTTCAAGTTCCCGTTAGATGTCAACATACCAGTGAGCACACAGGATGACTCCCATTCCAAATCTGTGAGGGGTTCCGCCAGCCCAGCGCTCCATTTGTCCCTAGCCTTGTGTGTATTTGCCCCCACCGCCTCTTGTACATTCGCATATAGTTTGGATACTAGGTGAGACGCCGTGGGTGTAGTTAGGAGTAGCTGAAGGGGTGCAAGGGTAGGAGGTTCCTCCGGATATGTCGGGTAGTGTTCCCGGAGTGCTCTTTGTAGCCTATAGTAGTTGAAACTAAACAGTGGAGATGGGTTCGTGATGTACTGTATCTTGTCTAGTGTCAGGAAGACCCCATCGTCGTACAGGTCCCCAAGCGTGTCTATTCCCGCCCGCTTGAACAGATCCATGCCTACCCGCTCCTGCGTTACCGAAAGTGCCGGGTGATGTGCCAGTGGAAGTGACGGTGCATATAGCGGTAAGCTGTTTGTTGCTTTAAAAGTAAAAGTCCACATTTGTAAAGCGCACAATCACCCGTAAGGGTCTCTAGGCGCTGGGGGCCGTCGGGAAGATTAAGCGAGCTATTGCCCAGAGTCACATGGTGCTGGGCTAACCTGCCGCCGGAGCCGGGGATCGAACCGTGGTCCCCAGATTCCAGCGTCAGTCGCCCTGGCCGCGGCGCCACACCTCTTACCTATCAGTCGCCATGCCTCGTTAGTGGTGTTAACCGGATTAATGTCTCTGTCATGTAGTTTAGTGCGTTTATGTGGCAGTATATTGGCTAGTGGGATTGGGTCAGTGTCTCCTGCCTCCACGGCCACATGTGTCAGGAAGGGCACTTCGTGGTACCAGAAATGTGCGTATTGCGCTTGCGCGCATAAATAATATAAGTAGAAGTCCGGCACCTTGAAGCCCCCCTTAGCATACGGCAGCGTCATGGTCCGTAATTCCATTCTCGCTTGTTTCCCCGCCCACAGCAAATTGAGGACCAGCGTTTTTATATTGCGGAATACAGCTGCTGGCGGTTTTATTGGGATATTATTAAATAAGTACAGAAATTTCGGCAGAAGCACCATTTTTACAATCGCCGCCCTGTCTGCCAATGATAGGGGAAGTCTATTCCATCGCCTAATTTTGTCTTCAAGCGATGAGATGGTCCGCCCGTAATTTGTCCTTATCACCAATTCTGGGTCTCTGTGGAACCATATACCTAAATATTTCGTGGGCTCCTCCTGCCATTCTAAAGGATAGTCTAATTTGGTCGGGCAGGTGCTGTCTGTTAAGGATAGGACAAGGGACTTATCCCAGTTAATCTGCAACCCGGATTGCTGACCAAACTTTATGTACTCTCTCAGGAGTGGATTAAGGTGTTGTTCTGGATTTTTTACATAGAGTACCATGTCATCTGCGTATAGCGAGATATGTATGGGTCTGGAGGGCATTTGAATTGCCGAATAGTGGTGATGCTGTCGGATTTTACATGCTAGCGGCTCTAGTATCAACGCGAAGAGCATCGGCGAGAGCGGGCACCCTTGTCGAGTGCCTCTGCATATTTGGATGGGTTCTGATACGTATCTGTTCACTCTTATGCGTGCTGTCAAGTTTGAGTATAACATCGCTATCCAACCTCGAAAGATCAACGGGAACCCCATACGCACCAGTACTGCATGTAGAAACGGCCAGCCGATTGTGTCAAACGCTTTAGCTGCGTCCAGTAGTACTGCCACCGCTTTCGTTTCCGGTGCTAGATAATGAGCCAATGCGAACAGTGTACGAGTGTTATGCGTAGTCGCCCTGTCGGGGATAAAACCAGATTGGTCTGGCCTGATTAACAAAGGCATAAGGGGTTTTAACCTGTCCGCTAGCAGACTAGCTATGATTTTAGTGTCCACATTTAATAAGGAAAGGGGGCGGTATGAGTCACATTTATCTACCTCTTTACCTGGTTTTAATAGCGCGATGAGCAGTGCTTCCCTCATAGATGCTGGTAGCATCTGGGCTTCATGTGCCGCCCCGTACAGCCGCACCAAATGTGGAGCGAGTAGGTCGGCGTACTTTTTATAGAATTCCGTGGCGAAGCCGTCCGGCCCTGGTGCTTTATTATTAGGTAATCTCCTAATGGTGTCAGTCACTTCTTCCACTGTAACCGGGCGTTCCAAATATTTCCTGTGTCCCTCAGCTAGCCACGCCAGTTCTATATCTTCCATGTAGTGCAGTAAGTTTTCCTGTGTCGGTGTTGGGCGCGCCGTGTAGAGTGTGCCGTAAGTGTTCATAAATTCTGTCAATATCCCCTTGGTGTCTGTGAGCACCTCCCCGGTGTTTGTGCAAATGGATGTTATGTTCTGTGGGGCTCTACCTGCGCATATCTTTGCGGCCAGTTCCCTTCCAGGCCTACCTCCCTCCCCATACCTTCTTGCCGTCGCTCGCTTTGTCACATATTTCAGTTCGTCCGTCGCGAACTCATTGTATTCCTTTAGTAACGCTTGAATTTCCCCCAGAACAGCGGTGTCGCCTGTCTGGGTGTATGTTTGCTCCAGTGTTTGTATGGCATTTTCTCGTGTGTGCAGTTGTTGGCGGATATCTTTGAGGATGCCTGAGGTAGTACTGATGCAGACCCCCCGAATCGTGGCTTTAAAGGCCTCCCATAACAAACCAGGGTCCTCAGTAGTTGGGCCGTTGAGATCGAAGTAGTCTACTATTGCCTTATGAATGGTATCAACATATATGGGATCTTGCAGTGCAGTTGCGTTGAAACGCCAAGTAAAAGGTGGTGGGTCGTAATATGGTATGGCAATGTCTAATAGTACTGGACCATGATCTGATAGCGTTCGTGGTAGGTGCGTGATTTCCTTAACCCATGAGAATACCTCCTGTGTGCCCAGCCAGTAGTCCAGCCTAGACCAACTATTGTTCGCCGCATTTATATGCGTCGCTATTGTCAATTCTGGGTTACGCGTCCTCCATAAATCTACCATATGTAGATCTGCCATGGCGTCCCGCAGCATTAACCGCGCTTTACCGTGTTGTTCCAGCGTATGTGTTGCCCTGTCCAGAGTGTCCCGTAATGTAACATTGAAATCCCCTCCCCATATTACGTGAGGTGTCTGCATGTCGATGATAGTGTGCCATACCTTACTGAAAAATTCTGGGTCATCCACATTAGGCCCGTACGTGTTTACTAATAGTATCTTCTGCCGTCTTACCACTCCGGCTATTATAACGCTCCTCCCATCTGTGTCTCTGTGTACACTTGTGATCTCAAATCCCGTACCCTTTCTGATCAATATGCTCACCCCTCTAGAGTATGACGAGAAGCTCGAGTTGGTGACAGACTCAGCCCACTTAGCGCCTAGTGTGGAAGTACTATCTCGTACCAAGTGCGTTTCCTGTAGAAAAACAATGTTAACTTGTAACCTGTCAAAGTAAGCAAATAAACGCCTGATCTTTTTCGGGTCGCCCAACCCCCTTACATTCCAAGTTAGAAGTTTCAGCGTGTTATTACCTGCCATGAGTGTGTACCTGGATATCAATAATGTGCACCTTGCATGTATATCGCTGTCCGTAGAGTGTGTACGGATGAATACATTGTACAGTGACCGAAATTGTTAGCGGTATGTGTTGTATACAAACATCATTCGCTTCATAAAACACAACTGAGGAGTTCGCCATGCATCTCAGACACAGAAATTGCAGTAGGATAAAATCTGAAATTCCCACCCTCCCCCCACCCACTTTAGCCCCCAAACTTTGCCAAAGCCATCCCTGAACAACCTTTAACTGTAATGTCAAACATTCAGTGGGGTACACCCACTCGGGGGTGTCACCAGGTTCACACGTCACCATCCACATAGTGGATGTGGACGGTCGCACGTGCTCGCTGTAAGGTAATAGACGCGCTTGATTTTCCCCAACCCCTCACTCCCTCCAACACAAGCAGTCTCGCTGTAGCGGTATGATGCCAGTTCACCGATTTCCCACTATTAGGTACACTTAGAGCAACCGCTAGTCTGGGCCGCGGTATTGACAATGTTTCTCCTGCCAGTCGAACCGTGTGAGCCACATGTTCTTCCAGGGTGTCAGTCACTCGTTAGCGACCACACATCCCCAGCAGCTGGGTAACAGAGCACACCCTAATGCCCTCTTCACTATTAATACTCACAGTCTTGTGGACTCTGCCGTGGCACATCTCCGTCAAGGTCCGTACTTACAGTGAGTTCGTAAGTGCCATGCCAGGTCGTCCTCCGCTACTATCATGAATGCCAACTTGTGCTGAAGCGTCCGCCCACGGTTGCTGTGTCCATTATCTGCGCCGCACAAGTGGGTATCGTAATTCAGTTCAGACCGCCCACAGTCAAGTTCAGTTATTCCACATCGCTCGTGGCTTCGTTCCGATCCTGCTGCTTTCGACGTTTCAGTTGTTGCCGAACATAATCCTGTGCCGCCTGTACCGTTGGTAGTATGACCTGTTTCCCGCCAGTGAAGATTTTGAGTTTCGCCGGATATAGCATGGCATACTCTTGACCAAGTTCTCTCAGCTTCTTTTTAACTGGAGCGAATTCCTTCCGAGCTAGTTGCACCGCCATGGTGTGGTCTGGATAGAACTCCAGCGTGTTACCCTGATGAGTGACTTTGCCCATTTCTCTGGCCAGCCTCAGTATCGTGTCGCGGTCCCGGTAATTAAGTAAGCGGGCAATAACCATGCGTGGGGTGGCTCCAGCTTTTGGCACAGGCGCAAGCGAACGATGCGCTCTTTCAACCAGGAACACTGAAGACAGTTTCTCAGAGCCAAAAACCTCTCTCAGCAGTGCTTCTATATACGTCTCCATCTTCCCTGTGTTTGTGGATTCCGGCAAACCCGAAATCCGGACGTTGTTGCGCCTGGACCTGGCTTCCTGGTCCTCCACCTTGGCTCGTAGGCTTTCTACAGTCTTTTCTAGGCCACCGCAGGACCTGGACATGGCTTGGTGATCATCCTCTACCTGCGAGATTCGTTGTTCGGCTTCTGTTATGCGCCCGTCGTGTTGTTCAATTTTCGCCGCCATGTTGTCCACTCTCTGACCCACGTTGTCCAGTTTCCCGTTCATTTCCTGCAGGCTCTTCTGGATCGCCCTTAGTACCGATTCCATGCCCGTGCCGTCTGATTGTTCCTGGCCCCCTTCCACCTCGGGGTCAGTCGTGGCTATTTTACCTTGCTTCCGCGCTTCAAACTGAAGCTTGGTTTGTTGTCGGTCTGGTTTCCCCATGTCGTTTTGTTGTTTTGGCGTACCTTGTGCTGACGATGATTTAGGGCTGCTAGCCGTTGTCCCGCTGGTCGCGGAGTTGGCGCGGTGTGATGTCGCTGCAGCCCCCCACCGAGCCGTACGTGTAGTCATCAGCCGGCTATGCGTGTTGTAAATATGGTCGTTCGTCTATCGTTAGAGCCGTCTTCTCAGGCCCCCAAGCGGCGCTGTAATATTGGTATCAACACGCTGGGCGGTTGGGGCAGAACCGCAGGGTCCGTTCCTCACACGTGCACGCCGTGTTCCATGTATATCCCCCGCCTCCAGAGCGCTATGCAGACTGCCTCATTCCTCTTGTTGGTGCTTGGGCTCCATAGCGCATTCACGCGATGTGGCACTCGGCGCTATGATCAGCTGTGTCTAAGAGCCCCTCCTCGCCCCTAACTCACCGCGCCTCAGATGTCCGCCAGGGCAATGCGGAGACCTCCGTTCCGTTCGGCGGTCAACCGCAAGCGTTTCCCTCTGCCCGTCCTTTGCGTTCCACCGGTGCCGCCATCTTGCTGTCAGTGGAACGCACCGCCGCTCACCGCAGCCTCTGGTCCTGCTCCGCTCTTGACCGCCGCACAATCCCTGAAGTCGGTCAGCCTCCTCGGGTCCTGTGACTTCAGGGAGGATCCTCGTTCGAATCTACCTGGCCACTGTGCAGTCTCCGGGTCACCGATCTTCATGGGCGGCCATTTTACGTTGTAGTCGGCCGGTCTCCGCTATTTCGCTCTGTCCAGGTTCATCCTGCCCATATTCCGCTTCTGCTTTGCGGGACTATGACGGCTCCCGTTTCCGATTCACAATATGCTGTCCGTCGCCACTGGAGCTGGGGATTGAAGGGGTTAAAGGCCGCTAGACATGTGACCGTCCGGCGGAGCTGACGCACTAGCCAGCCATTCCGCAGTGCGCCCTCTAGCGCCCCCATCTTCCTCTTATCCTTAGAATGAACATTAAAGCAAAGCCTGCCCAAAATATCAAATCCATCGTACAATTCCCTGAAAAGTTCAACCTTCGGAAATTGAAATGGCAGGGAGTGGTTCCACAAGCCATTCAGGAGACAGCCAGGGATTTTCTGGGCAAACAGGGCCCGCAAGCAGAAGACAATTGCATCAAAACTTGGGAACAGCTGGCCCAGGTAATAGTCCAAAGATTCCCAGCTACACCGGGTAGCACTTCTAGGATGGCGACCAAAAGAGAGCCCTGGTTCAATCATGAGCTAAGAGAACAAAAAAGAGGGATTGCAAGAGAGGTACGATTACAATCACGAGCAGCACGAGCAGGTAGAAATCCAGAAAAACAGAATTTGTGCCAACTGACGAGCAACTACAGGAGGAACCGGAGGAGTGCGAAAGAAGCATACAAGGGGGCCACCTGGATACAATTATTGGCCGCAAACAAAAAGCCCAACAGCAGTGACTTTTGGGGCATAATAAACAAATTATCAACTGGCCCAACATTGCAGCAAGAAGCAGGAATTGGAGCAGAAACGTGGGTTCACCACGTGCAAACACTATACAGTAACACTGTAATTGGTCTCGTTGAACGGCCCTGCGGGCAGCATCTGAAGCAAGAGGTAGCACAATTAATACCCAACCCGGGACACGCGGAAGGCAGTGTAATAACTTCAGAGATACCTAGCAACAAGCAGGAAAAGCTAACCAACACAAAGGAACTAAGAGGTATGATATCAAAACTAAAGACCGAGGGCGCGGCTGGTCCAAATGGCATTCCCAACGCTATCTTCAAGAATGACCCAGACTTTTGGTCCTCGTATTTCACCCCCGTCTTCAATGAGATCTACACACAGTCAAACATCCCGGCTTGCTGGAAAGGGAACATAATCCATCCCATATACAAAAAAGGAGACCACCGTAAGCCGAGCAATTACAGATTGATCTCATTGATAGACGTACAGGCTAAGCTCTACGCTTCTTGTCTGCTAGTCCAGCTCCAAGACTGGATGGAGGAGAATAACATAATCCCCAAGTTCCAGACGGGTTTCAGGCATGGGATGGGCACCACAACCAACCTGGCCATTCTAGCACTATTAATCGAAAAAGCGCAAAAAAAGAAATCCTGGCTATTTGCGTGTTTTGTGGACATTAAATCCGCCTTCGATTGAGTAAGCAGGAGTCATCGGTGGAAGAAACTTATGGCTTGGGGTCTGCCAAGAGTAATGCTTAATGCTATAACCACCTTATACACGGATACCTGGGCAAGAGTAAAATTGGGCAATGGGCACAGTACAACCCCAAGCATTCACACGCAGCGAGGCTTGAAAGAAGGCTGCGTTCTGGCCCCTAGCCTTTTTAATTTGTTCCTATCATACATCAAAAAAGCCGACGGTCACCCCCCTAATATGGCAAATGAGCCAGTTGCCATCTTACAATAATCAGACGACATTGTTTTGTTGAGTCAAACCCCTATTGGCTTACAGAGATCAATAAATAATCTAACAAAAATTGTTCGTTTAGTGGATCCCCAAAAAACGAAGTTCAAATGGTCCGCTAAAGGGGTACCTGTGGAAGAGCAGCGCTCATATAAATATCTAGGCGTAACATTTGGGCAGGGTGCATCTCATAAGGAACACAAATTGGCATTAAAGGCTAAAGCCCAATCACTAATTTTTGCGTATAGATTACTGCCTGAACTATATTTATCTGCTAAAAGTTATGGCCGCTCAAATACAGCCCAGCCTGTCGTATGGTCTAGCCCCCTGGTGTGGTAAGGAAGCGGATTTACTGAACGAGCTTCAGACTAGGATCTACAAGGCCGTTTTTGACCTACCAAAATCCGCCTCTCCTTCTCAGGTCAGACTGGAATTCGGCCTCCAGCACCAAAAATTCCGGGGAATGTGCGGCTTCGTCAAACTCTGTCACAAATTCCGCTGCTCTAACCCAGACACCCTGAACAGATTATGCTGGGACGAAATCAAGCAGCAGATGGCCTGCGAAACACCGTACTCGTGGGGAAGCTTCCTGAGAGCATCTTTGGCCGAATTGGAATTACAAACAGCATGGGAAAA
Source organism: Lissotriton helveticus (assembly GCF_964261635.1). Lineage (NCBI taxonomy): Eukaryota > Metazoa > Chordata > Amphibia > Caudata > Salamandridae > Lissotriton > Lissotriton helveticus. The sequence goes on along the minus strand of NC_136057.1, from coordinate 357,915,753 downwards.
CGGGGATGATAAAGCAAGCTTCTGCAAAGCCGCAAACATCGCAGCGAAAAAGAAATCCCTGCTCGCTGACAAAGAAGCAATTACCAACCGCCGGCACGGGTGGACAGTTATTAACTCGTATAGATCACTAAGGCCTCAAGCATATCTATTCGCTCACTTCAGCTTGCAATTAAAAAAGAGCTTTACATACTTTTGAATGGGCATGCACGACACAAGACCTGCATCCGACCTGGAAAAAGTCTTTTCAATCTGCGACCTGTCGACTATGAGGTTTTGAATCAGAATCTTTAACCCACATACTATGTGCCTGTCCAGCAGTCCTGGACCAGCGGAGACTGCATCTAAAATTCATTTTCAATGACCTGAAGATTCGTTCAAGCAGGCAAGCGGTGATACGCTGGCTGGAGGGCATGTCCATCATTTTGGCCTGTCGGGAGGTCAAATATATGACCGCTGTCAGAAGACTCCTATGGCAAGTCGATGGTGAGCAAACAAAATAAGTAGGATCCATGTCACCAGGCAACAGCCGACCCATCATAACAATAAGCGGACAGTACGATAATCCATAAAATGACCTCGCTTTGCTGTAGGCCGCAAACAGACGCTCGTGAACATTTGAGTGTTGAATATGAGCCTTATCAAAACAATCGTCTTCCTCAATGGGCCCCCATAGTTTTAATAACACTGTTCCAAGTTTTAACTGGTAACTACTACCGGAGTTGTAATGTTATGACAAACTGATAGTACATCTTCCGTGTTTTTATTTAGGAGATGAGGAGAGAGATTACACCGAATAGATTAAAGTGCTATCAGGGTTTTTAAGCTAGGAGAATGACTCTGTAAGAAGGAACAGCTATACAGGAGTTTTTAAAGAAAAGTGTTTGTATTTTTGTTGAAAAATTATGGTATTGTGTCCAAATTAGGTGTATCTTAAAAATGTAACGATACTTTTTTATGTCTTTTTTATCTATATCGGGGGAAAATTGTAATGATTTTAATTAATCAAACAATAAAACATTGACAATGAAAGAATAGAAAATAGAATAATATTTTTAAAATACCTTTACAGTCAACAAACTCGTAAGCAGAGTACACAGTTTAAGTTAAAAACACCCTACCACAACTAGTTTTTGAAACGCATTGTAAAATTAAGTGAGTCACAAAATGGGCTACGTACATGGTGAGGGTATCTTAAAGTTACATAGAAAAAACAAGCCAATCAACATTAGAATCAGGAAGGTAGAGTTAACCACACAGCAGCCAATCAAAAGTTTTTGAAAATCTGCGCAAGGAAAGGGATTGGTTGTTAATACGTCTTCTTACAATGCTTCACAACCAATGAAAAAGGTGTAGAAAGTTTCTGTTTTTAACATACGAGCAAATCAGATGACCTTGCAAGTACACGCAGGGGGAGGCAATTGTTGCTTACAATAAATAACAATAAAAAAGGGTAGTTTAAAAGAACGCTTTAAAATAAAACACATGCGTGTTTGATTAAATAAAGTTACGAGGTGAAGTATAATCAACAATCTTAAAAAAATGGACGGGAAAATTATCAGTTACGGCGTTAACATTATCGCTGCATTAGCGATCAACCACTGTCTGCCGCTCCTTACTTCACTTGCAAAGTTAAAAAGAATATGTGCGACATTTGCATAACAAGTGTAGAGCGATGCGAATTATTGAGGATGACCTGCTTTCGCAAGACCCTGAAAGGCTTCTTGCAGAATAAGTACGCACTTATCTGCCAGACCCCATTTAATGATTAACCAGGCTCTCAAGGCTAAACACGTCGGAAATCATCTCTCGTCACTTTCTGTTCGTCCAGGTTGACCGTGAAAGAGCGTGTCTCCTTCTCCTTTAACTCCTTTCTTTTTCATAATAATTGTTACTCATACACTATCCAGCACATGCCCTACAGATGCTCCACCTTGGGGATATACATTTTTTTTTTTTTACTGATACACTATCCAGCACATACCGTACAGATGCACCCCCCTGGAGTTAGAATAGTAATTGTTACCCCTACACTAACATGCACTTACCCTACAGATGCACCCCCCCTGGAGTTAGAATAGTAATTGTTACCCTTGCACTAACCTGCACTTACCCTACAGATGCACCCTGCTCTCTTTCAAAATCCAAACCAGATTTACAACATCCTTGCACCACTTTCCAATAGAGCCCATGTTCACACCAGAACATGGGTTTCTATTGGAATTCACAAGGCCACATTATCAAGCCCATTAAAACGGCGATAATTTTTATCGCCCTGCTTGATAATATTCCCCTTGGTTTGGATTTTGAAAGACAGAGCAGTGAAATCGGTTCTCACTTTCAAAATCCAGACCAGATTGCTTTTCCACATGCAAGTTAGCATCTCCCCATGTGGAAAAGCAATGCCGGCGCCCGAAGGACACGGGGCGCCAGCGGGACCGTGGGGGCATTGGGGCTCCCCTCACGGTCCCCAACATTTTTTATAAGACCCGGGGGACAGGGTCCCCGGGGATATTAGAAATTCTGATAGGGGCTATTTTTTTAATGGTAAAATTAGAAGTCGCGCACCTAGCGCAGCGCTCAGTGCTGCCCCCTGCTGTGCACGAGCTGGATGTACGACTCATAATCTGTAGGGTGCGCAACTCCAGCGCCTTTATTGCACAACTTCTACGCGTTTGGGAGCCGGCATTGCTTTTCCACATGGGGAGCTACTAACATGCAGCTCCCCATGTGGAAAAGCAATCTGATTTAGATTTTGAAAGAGAACAGATTTCCTTGCTATGGGAGGGCGGGATGGACACCCCGAGACACTGCAGGAACTGGCCCTCCCACAATACATAAAGCCCCGGTGAGTGGTGGTCCCTGGGGCTTTGGAGACCTTGCAGCCCACCCCCAACCATTTTTTTTGTAGCCCCGGGGGGGGGGGGGGTAACGGGCCCTCAAGTGCTCCAGGAGGGGGGGGGGGCACGCAGTCCCCCTCCCACATTACATAAAGCCCCGGGGGTGTGGTGGTTCCCGCGGCTTTGGGGACCTTTGACCCCTCCCTCCTTTTTTAGCCCCCGGGGTGACGATCCCCAGGGCTGGGGGGTCCATTTGGGACCCCCATAACATTTATTAATTTTGCCCCAGGTATTTAGCCCCCCCGGGGGCTAATTATAAAAAAAGCTGTTTTATTTGTATTTTTTTTACACGACAGAGTCCGCGCACCCTACACGCACCAGCCGGGTCTTTTAATAAAAAATAAAAATAAAATTGTGGGACCCCCTAAGCAGGTCTAGAGGGGGGTGGGGAGGGGGGGGGGGAAGTATTTCTACCCTGCCGCTTTCTAAGTTTTGCACACATATTCCACTGACTTCTTCAGCCTCGCTTCTACCAAGGCACAAAATGGCTGCTAACAGTTCCTGGTTTCGAATGTTGACAACCACTTGACCGCCAATTAGCATTCATCGCGTGATCGGAAGGGTGCACTTATGGTGCGCTCAGGGTCCGCGGATCAACCGTGCCCATAGATATATAAATGCTTTTAACTGTAATTTTCTCAGGAACCACTGAACAGATTAACACCATTTAAGCAAAAGGCACAAGTCTGAACTGAGGACTACATCTTTGCCAAATTTGGCGTAATTCTGTTCAGCAGTTCGGGCTGTAGCTGCGGCTAAAGGTCCTACGGGAAATTGCATAGGGAAAACGCGTTTTGGGACCCTTCTTTTTTCTCGGCCCCCGCTTGACGAATCCTCCCGAAACTATCAGGATAGGAGCAGACCGGAGCTGGCCAAAAGTTTGGAAAATTTCGCAAAGATTCAATCAGCGCCAAAGTTATTGGGAATAGAATGTTGCGGATTTCCTATAGATAATAGGTCCTAACTATAATAACCTACTGGTGACCGCCAGTAGGATAGATATATATATATATATATATATATATATATATATATATATATATATATATATATATATCTCTCTGTCTGTGTATCTTTCTGAAAAATAAATATTTTTTATATATGTACATCTATAGGTCGATGGAAGAATAAATGGGTAAATAAGTGTCTAAATTGATGTTTTTTTTGTAAAATTGATTGTATAACTAACTTATTAAGTATATCTTAGTGAATACATGTATTAGCGAGTAATGTTTAAATATGTAAATATCTGCATCAGTGTCTCACTTTGTGTATAAGTGGCTGCATGGGTTGGTGAGTAGCTACATGAGTGTCTATATGGGTTATTAGTTGGTTTTTTAAGTATCAGAATGAGTGTCTGTAATGTTTGGTGGGGGTATTAGCGCACAGATGCATGAATGACTATGTGTTTTGAAGACAGCATGTGTGCAGGACTGTATGGGTAGATGAGTGTGTGTATGGGTGTGTTAGTGAGCGAATGACTGTCTCAATAGTATCTTTATAAGTAACTACATATGTTTAAACTAGTATATGTGAGTATTGATGTATATAAGGGAGTATATGTGAGAGAGATTGGAAGAGTTCCTGTATAAATAAGTATGTTTCTATAAGTGATTGTTTAAGAGAGTACGTATATGTACGTTTCTGTAGAAGTAAGTGTAGTGGTGTGTGTATAGCTGTATATGCAAGTAAATGAATGTCTGATAGTTTATTTACATGTATGAGTATGTGTGTGAGTAACTCTATGGATGAGTGTCGGTGTGTAAGAACTATAGTTACTTACCTGTAAACAGGTGGTTCTCCAGTATTGGGGTCTTTCATAGATTCACATGCCTGAATCATTCCCCGTCGTCGGAGTGGGAGTCCCACGGTATATATAAAAGCAATAAATGCCATAAAACTTATAGCAAATATCAGAGATACTAAACCAGGAAGTAAAGTAGCACCAGCTACAGTAGAAAAAACTTCCACATTAGTGACTATCCTAGTCGGTATGTATTAGTCCAAACTGCGGCCAATCAGGCGACAGCACCCACCAGAATGTCCTCCCCAGAGGCTCAGGCTCTCAGATTTTTTCGCACGGGAGTGAAACCCTAAAATGCCTGAGTGAGTCTCTGGGGGGAGGCGGGCGGGTTGCATGTGAATCTATGAAAGACACCAATACTGGAGAACCACCTGTTTACAGGTAAGTAACTATAGTTCTTCTCCAGTATTAGGGGTGTCTTTCATAGATTCACATGCCTGAATCAGAATAGTAAGCAGTACTCCTAACATAAGGCTCGTAGACGTCAGAGTATCAAATGTATATATATATATATATATATATATATATATAAATAAATATATATAACAGAATACCAGTTATACAAGAAGCATCGAATCTGACAGAACATCTAAAGAGCATATAGGAGGAGGAGAAAACAGAGGCTCACCTTATTTGAAAAGATTACGCAGCACTGCTCTTCCAACCGAAGCATCTGCGTCGTCTGCTGAATCTAGACAGTAGTGTAGTAAAGGTGTGTCTACTAGACCATGTAGCAGCTCTGCAGATCTGTCGAATAGGCACACCATCAAAAAGGGCAGTGGAAGAGCTAACCGCCCTTGTAGAATGTGCTCTTGGCAAGGCCTGTAAGGGTCTACCGGCCTGCTGATGACAAAGTCCAATCGTAGAGGAGACCCATCTAGCAATGGTCTGTTTTGAAACTGCACAGCCCCGGCGTTGCCGCCCATAAGCCACGAACAGTTGGACTGTCTTGCGGATGGCAGAAGTTCTGGAGAGATAACATTTAAGACATCTTCTAATGTCTAATGAATGTAGTGCTCTTTCAGCCGTAGACTGTGGGGCTGGAAAGAATGTCTTGAGGACAACCGGCTCATTCAGATGAAAATCCAGAGGCACTTTAGGCATGTACGTTGGATTAGTACGCAGTACCACTGAGTCCGTGGTGAATTGGATGAGAGGTGCTTTAGATGTAAATGCTTGAATATCGCTTACCCTTCTAGCAGATGTAAAGGTTAGTAACAACGACACTTTCCATGTCCGAAATTTCAGGTCCACCTTATGGATCGGCTCAAAAGGGTGACGCATGAGCTGAGTTAGTACAACATTCAGATGCCATGCCGGAGGAGGTTTCCGGACAGGCGGAAACATACGAGATAATCCCTTGAAAAAATTGTTGTATGATCCTTACAGAGAACAAAGAGTTCGATCCATCTTGACGAAATCTAGAAATGGCAGCTAGGAAGACTTTAAGAGTAGAATGTGCCAAACCCAATCTGGCCAAATGCAAAAAGAAAGGAAGGATTTGCTCCGGTTTCGCATGAATGGGATGTAGATCATTAGATTGGCACCATGCACAGAAACGTTTCCACTTAAGTTTGTAGGTTTTGATCGTGGATGGAGCTCCGGCTTTAGCCAGCACCTCCTGGCAATCTTGTGGAATGTTCAGGTGTGCAAATTCCATGTGCTGAGGAGCCAAGCTGACAATTTCAGCGAGTTCGGGTCCGGATGGTATACCCTGCCCTGCTGGGTGGAGAGAAGATTCGGAATGCGTGGAAGTTGGATAGGGTTGCATTCCAAGAGAAGGGGTAGCTCGGTGAACCAGTATTGCCTGGGCCATCGTGGAGCGATCAGTATCAACCGGCACGGCTGCTTCTTCATCTTCCTGATAACTTTCAGGATCAGAGGTATCGGTGGAAAAGCGCATGCGAATATTAGATTCCAATTCAGCAAAAGGGCATCCCCGCACGAGTCCTTGTGGGGAACCCAGCTTGCAAAGTATGGGCATTTCCGGTTCTGGTATGTCGCAAACCAGTCCAAATCCGGAAGCCCCCATAACTGAAAGATGCGATGTAGAGATGGTAGATGTAGTTCCCACTCGTGAGTGCAGCCCCCGGACCTGCTGAGAGAGTCCGTCAACACATTTGCGATTCCCGGAGCATGGACCTCTGACAGATGGATATTGTGAGTCAGGGCCCAACTCTAGATCTCTTGTGCTTGTTGCAACAACCGGGCTGATTTTGTGCCGCCCCGCTTGTTCAGATAATGCATGCAGGTGGTGTTGTCTGTCCGTATTAAAACTGTGGCACCTTGTAGAGTCGCTTGAAAGGACTTCAGGGCTAAAAATATGGCGTGCAACACTAGCCTGTTTATGTGCCATCTCATTTGGATCTGGTTCCATTTCCCGCTGACCGTCATGCCTTGGAGGTGTGCACCCCAGCCTGTCATTGATGCGTCGGTCGTTACTATAAACCTGGGCACTTCAGTGAGGAAGGAGCATCCCACTTGTATGTTGGATCGGTGGGTCCACCATTTTATCGCTTGTCGCATTCGCGGTGTAATTTGGATGATATCCTCGAAGGATCCTGATGCCTGGATCCACTGGCGACTGAGCTCTTCTTGCAAGGGCCTCATCCGAAGACGACAGTTGGGGGTGAGAAGAATGCAGGAAGAAAGCAACCCGATGAAGGACTTGAACATGCGCACTGAAACGCACTTTTTTAATAACAGTGCCGCAGCGAATCGTTGAATCTTGTCCTGTCTTTCTTTTGAGATGAATACTTGGGCGAGCTTGGTGTCCAGTGTCGCTCCCAAGAAAGTCTTTCTTGTTGCTGGCGTGAGGTGTGACTTTTCGAAGTTTACTGAGAAACCCAGGGTTTGCATCAGTGACAGAGTTTTAAGGGAATTTTATTAAATTAAATTAACTGAATTCTTCCCACAAGAATCACAGGCCCTGAACAGGGATTTTGAAGAAGACATCTGTGAAACTTGAAGAAACTAATAATGTAGAAGAAAAGTTTCGAGAATCTAATGAAATAGGCTGTAATGTACGTAAAAGAAACAGCAAGAAAGAGCTGCAGGCTTCTCATTCGCAAGAGATAAAACACCCTTGCTGGATGTGCATTGAGTGTTGTTTCTAGAAAATCCTGCGTCGTAACTAGGAATAATTAGGACTTGACATGGTATATTGATAAAAACCAGGCATTGAAACAGTGACTGCAAAGTCTGGATGTACTGGATTGCTTATTAAGAAGAGTGATCCTTCTTAAATAAACTTGTCTCAGAAATGATGAATGCGTATGTGTTGCAGACACAGATAGGCTGCCAGAATCTAGATAAGAATCACGTGGAGTGGACCGAGAGTCCTAAAAAAAAAATAGGCCTGTGATAGAAAATGAATATAACTTAGAGGAAAGAGCTGCCACGTCCCGTGCTGTGGAAGGATTGGCACCTGAACCTTGACACTCTGGAGGTCGAGTGCACTTGTCAGGTCCTCTGGCAGTAACATTTGAAAAAACTTTGAGGTACAACATTTGAAAAATTTTGCGCAGGAATGACAAAAATCCGGCCCTACATTTCTGACCAGCTAGTTGATGAGGAACTGAGAGGAAAAAAACCTAACTTCTTATAGATTCAGAACCACTCCGACGGTCCCTGATGTATCCATAAGTCAATTTGTGAATGACTCACGTAGATGAGGTGAATGCGGTCACTATAAAGGCGTAGCAGAAAAGAAATAGCCAAATTCTAGAGCATGCCCTTTTGGCATCACAATTAGAATTCCCCACAGATAAATGGCATCGGTGACCAAATTAAATCCCAGAGATATTCCACCCTTATCCCACTTGGAATGGACTAAGGATGAGCTCTAAAGTAAGTCGTAGTTTCCTGGAAAAACGACTTCCTGTATACGATTTAGAGACGCATAATACAGTTGTATACCAGATACTGGGTGGAACTTCTTGGAATAAAATGTGAAAACGGTCCTCGGGCACCACGAAAGGGTTGATCCCCGTACTGTAGAGAACAGAAGGCGCGGTATTGTCTGGCCAATATGATGGCCCAGAAGTAACATCTATAAGAAGGTACGGCCATTATCTCAGTTTGAACTTGTGGGCGAGGAACCAAGGGTTCTTCCAACCCTAACTTCGCAACACAATACTGCAAAACTTGGAGTTGCAATGTGCACTGCACGGTGTTTTGTTGATGATGATCTCCTTCTATTCTTTTTGTTAAAAATTCTAGAAGCGTCAGTTTAGGGGTATTCATGGGTACGCACATTCTGTGCCCCTATGCCAAAATTGATTGTGTCCAGAGAGCTAAAAGATTGCCAGAGAGCCACCAGCGCCGATCTTTGGCTTAAGCAGGGCTCAAATCTCTGCCAATCTAAAATTAAAAGAGAAAAAACCTTCCGCCTCTATCCTGGTGACAAGGGCTTGACGAAAGCGTGTCACCGTTCCTTACATGAGGAGGATAAATCCGTCAAAATCCGCCAGAGGATAGAATAATAAAGATTCATGCAAGATCTCGTCAAAGGACAGGACATGGCATCCCAAAGAAACCAAGGCTAAGAGTCTGGCTAAGTCGGAAGCCATTCCAAGAAAATATGACGTTGAGTAAAAAGACATCACTCCATCCAGAGGATCTTGCTGAAAGGAGGCTACGACTAATAAGTAGGCTAAAGGAACACTGTTCATAAACCCAACTGAGTCAAGCGTGGACTGGGTACAGCATCAGAGAGGTCAACCAAAAACGTGACCCTCAGTGTCCGCATAGGAAACAGTTGCAGACTTAAACTACTATGGATGTGACCGCTGACGCTGTCCGTCTACAAACCCTCCGTAGACGTACTACTTGTTGTCCACGAAACTGATCCTTAACTTGGCCAACATTCAACAATAAAACTCACCATCACTGAGGATGTGTGATGAACAGAGTATTTTATCGACTTAGAATGTCGTCGACGAGCCTGCTATTGACTAAGCTGAACTGTCGTCAATGGGCCAACTGTTTACGGACCTAAAGCCTGCGGGCCAACTGCCGATGTGCCCACTGTTAATGGCCCCAACTGCACTGTTTATAGGTCCACTGTTGACAGCCAAGAGATGCTGGGTGCCAATGGCCAACTGCCGATGGACCACATGTCAGAAGGGCTACTGTCAGTGGCCCACTGGTATTGAGCCAATCGTCGCCAAAGCTTTCAGTATACTATTTCAGCTGAATAGGCTCTCGAACGTCGACGAGACTCTTCACCGTCGACGAGGCACCTCACCGTCGACGAGACTCTTCACCGTCGACGAGACACCTCACCGTCGACGAGGCTCCTCACCGTCGACGAGGCTCCTCACCGTCGACGAGGCTCCTCACCGTCGACGAGGCTCCTCACCGTCGACGAGGCTCCTCACCGTCGACGAGGCTCTTCAGCGTCGACGAGGGACACCCTGCACCGTCAACGAGGCCCAACGTCGACGGAGCTCCCTCGCCATCGACGATGCTTCCCGTCGACGATGCCACCATCACGGTCGACGAGGCTTGTCGTCGACGAGGCTAAACTCGTCGTCGACGAGGCTCAGCATCGACGAGGCAAAATTGCACTCGGTTATGAGGCTGTTTGTCGACGAAGCTCTTTGTCGGTTGCGCAGCTCCCTGCGACTTACAACCAGTGCATAAGAGGGCACTGTCAACAGGATCCTGTAGCCTTGTGACGGCAGAGATTGTCGTCGTAGAATACAAAGAGCGTCTTGTCAACCAGCTGGCACGTTCTCAGAAGAAAAAAGTGCGCAGAACGAGTCTAAACGCCTGAGAGTAAATCTCGTGGGCGTAGATGTGGGAGGCAGACTCAGAGTAGGTCAAAGACCCTTTACTTTTAAAGCAACCTCAGCTGGTGAAGTGAAGCCATATAAATAAAGAAAATCCTCCCACAACAGAAGGGGGGTAGCCAAATCACAAGAACATCCCCTTCTCATCCTACCATGTCAGCGACAGGCAGAGAAAATGATCCATATATTCGTGAAGATAACCGGAAACGGTCGCAGCTTTCCACAAGTGACACAGGGTCAACAAATAGACTTCATGTAAGAAGACATCACAAAATTTAATATAAATGAAGTAAATGAAGAAACTGAGCAGAGCTCAGGGAGACTCCCTTCACACGACGTGCGGTAAAAAATCTGAGAGCCTGAGCCTCTGGGGAGGACATTCTGGTGGGTGCTGTCGCCTGATTGGCCGCAGTTTGGACTAATACATAACGACTAGGATAGTCACTAATGTGGAAGTTTTTTCTACTGTAGCTGGTGCTACTTTACTTCCTGGTTTAGTATCTCTGATATTTGCTATAAGTTTTATGGCATTTATTGCTTTTATATATACCGTGGGACTCCCACTCCGACGACGGGGAATGATTCAGGCATGTGAATCTATGAAAGACACCCCTAATACTGGAGAACAGGATGTATAGGTGTATGAGTACATATGATGAGTGAGTACATGTATGAGTGACTATATCGAACTGTTGGTGAATGAGTGGATTTGTATGTAGATGTTGGAATTACTGAATAGGTTTTTGTAACTGGTATTGGTATCTCCATTTTTTTGAAAATTGTAGTTTCTATTTTTGAATGTGTGTATTAAAGGTTATACGACACACAAATCATTTTCTCGCTTTCCAACAAAGAGAATAATGATACCTCTATCTTGAAAGAAGGTCTGACCAGAGTCTCTAGGTGGATGAAAAGCAATTTCTTAAAATTAAATGGTGACAAGACAGAGGTTGTAATACTAGGCAAGGACAAAGATCTCTGGGGCCCTCATCATTGGCCAAATGACATGGGACCCACACCTCAGCCCGCTACTGTAGTACGTAATTTAGGATTTCTCATAGATAACAAACTTACAATGAGACAGCAGGCTGTGAAGGTAGCCTCCATCTGTTTCGCCACTCTGAGATGGCTCCAAAAATTTTTGTGGATGCTGCCCCCCTGCACACAAAGAAGTGTAGTCCAGGCGTTGGTTGTTTCCCGCCTGGACTATGGCAATGTCCTATATCTTGGAGCCGATACGACAACCATAAAAAAACTTCAGGTTGTCCAGAATGCGGCCGCTCGGCTACTTCGCAATGTTCCTAGGAGAACAACTGCCTCCTTAGCACTTCGTGATCTCCATTGGCTGAAAATCCCTAACCGTATTAAGTTTAAAGCCCTTTGTCATGTTTTTAAAATTAAACAAGGCTCAGCCCCCAAATATCTTCAGGGCCTCATTCAGGCCTATAAGCCTAGCCGAACTTTGAGATCTTCCGGAAATGGTGATTTTTCCACTCCTAGATTTAGGCTAGCAAAAATGGGAGGTCGATCCTTTGTATATCTGGGTCCAAAACTGTGGAATACTCTTCCCGTGACCCTGAAAACCGAAATCAACCTCTTCCGTTTCCGCAAAGGACTGAAAACCTGGTTCTTTCAACAGCAAATAGAAGCTCTCCATCAGTAAAATCAGCATGCAAACTCCTTCTTCTTTTCTGTCACTTAGCGCCGGGAAACCCACTGCGGGTAGCTGCGCGCTTAACAAGTTTAAATAAATAGGGTGAGAGGAGGTCTGCCACTCTTTCACAAGGATGATGTCATCTGAGATGTCATCTGAGATGTCATGAGTGATGTCATGAGTGATGTCATGAGTGATGTCATGAGTGATGTCATGAGTGATGTCATGAGTGATGTCATGAGTGATGTCATGAGTGATGTCATGAGCAGTGAGTTGCGGGCACGCGACTTATAGTTAGCTGAACTAACTATAACGGGGGAATTTCAATGGTTTTGTATGAGTGAAATGTCCAGCTAACTATAATATGTGTGAAATCTATGGTTTTTTCAAATGCTAATTCCTAACTATAACGTGGCTGAAACCTATGGTTTTTTCAGTGAATTTCTAAGGTTTTTTAAATGCTAATTCCCAACTATAACGTGGCTGAAACCTATGGTTTTTTCAGTGAATTTCAAAGGTTTTGTAAATGATCGTTTTTAAATGTATTAATTGTTATATTTTTTTATACTGATTTACTACAGTGTTTTAAAGTATTTATTTTTAGATATTTTATTTTTTAAATTACATTACATATTTTTAATATAAATTGGAAAAAAATGTTTTTAAAAATATTGAAATTGTAATATATTTTATATTTTTTTTAATGTATATATATTTTATATAGCAAGCAAGGATATCCTATGGAAGGAAATTCAAGTTACTGGGAAGTAGGGTTAAAATTACTTTTCAGGATCAGTAGTGGGCTGAAAGATGCAGCACTGAGGTTGCTCCTAATAACAGGTGAGTAAATCGGAATTCGTAGTTCGGATGATTTTAGAGGAATATTTGTAAGTTTCAAAAATAGACACTTCGAAACTTTTCTGGTGAAAACCACACAATAGATTCCTATGAAAGGAAATACAAGTTACTGGTAAGTACACTTTGATTTACTTTTCATGGTCCGTACTGGGCTCAAAGATGCAGCACGCACGTCTCTCGTGATAACCGGTGAGAAAATCGGAATTCGTAGTTGGGCAGATTTTAGAGGAATATTTTGCTCAATAGTGAAGGGAGGGGCCTGAGGTGACATGTGTGCAAACACGCCCTGTGGCGCGTTTTAAGTTGGGGAATTAATTCCTCTTCAATCCTGAGGTCCCCTGTGGGCCAACTAGCCCACCAGGTACCTCCAGCATGCGCCAGGGAGCTGCGTTGCAGAGAGGTGTTCAGAGGCCACGCCCCCTTTTTACAACACTCTGCAACCCAGTTCCGTGGCACTTACTAGAGGTACCTGTTGGGTTAGTTGGCCCATAGGGGACCTCTGGATTGAAGAGGAATTAATTTCCCAACTTAAAACACGCCACAGGGCATGTTTGCACACATATCACCTCAAGCCCCGCCCCCTACCTTCACCACTGTGCAAACGCGCCCGTAGTGCGTTCTAAGTTGGGGGATTAAGTCCCCTTGCATACTGGGGGTCCCTGGGGGCCAACTAGCCCACCAGGAACCGCCAGTATACGCCAGGGGGCTGCCTTGCAGAGAGGTGTAATGAGGCCACGCCCTTTTTAGCATACTCGATCCGTTTTCATCTAGCAACTGTTTCAGCCTGCATGCAAAACAGGGAACATTTGTGTTTACTTAAAATCCCTGCTATTATGACTTTCATGGAAGACCTCAAGAGTCATGCATTCAAAGATGCCAACTGCATCGGTATGGAATTGGAATGTAGTCCTCACTAGGTTTAGGCCCATTACGTTCCTCCAAAATGCAGTTCTTGTCATCTGACTAATCAGACTTTCTGCAAACGTAGCAGGTATCGGATGATGTCCTGATAAGAGGGATCATAGTGCTTGCCAATTCAATAGTGGACAAAACCTTTCCACTTGGAAGCCTAGCAGCCAAGTGTAGTGGGTTTTTACGCCTCATGCATGAATTGCAGATACTCTTCCATAAACTTTAAGACTCCAGGTGCTATATCGCGAAATTGAATTTTCTGGTGTCTGTATGCCCGGGCAGAAAAGGATGCAGAGATAGATCTGGTCTCAGTGATTGTTTCTTGTGCGGATGCACTAACATCTCCAGTATGATGGAGTACCATGGTTGTCTCACACATGTTGGTGCCCCCAGGATGAGGGTCACTTGCCTCCTTCTCCTGACCACATACAGGACCAGGGCAAGAGCAGGAAAAGACTATGCAAATATCCTCGAATAATTTATCCATGATTCAATTCCCATGGACCGTAGGTACCTGGAGGGAAAGTTTGGGATTTTTTCGTTTTGTGTGTGGTGACCTGGTCTATGATGGGAGTGCCTTATTTGTAAGTCCCTCGCTAAAGAACATGGGGATGTATTCGCTACTAGCAAATTTGCTGAGGCTTCCTGCTGTTTATGTATGCAAAGTTGTTGTCCACTCCTAAGAGATGCTCCACCAGGAGAAGAATCGGTCTGCAAATGACCCAATGCCATCTCTCTTTTGCCAAAGGAGGCAGTTGGGAAGAGGTGTGCCCCTGTTTCTGGAAGTAGTACATGACTCTTATGTTTTCTGTCTTTATGAGGACTGTTTTGCTTTGAATGAATGTGTAAAAAACACTGAGGCAACTGTTGTTGTAGCATCCACGTACAGTCATGTAGACAAGATGTGATCACAACCCATTACAGAAGCATTCGCTGTAATGGTTAAATTGGTTTGAGAAAAGGCCTGCCCAACACCAAGTTAGATAGCGAGGATGCAGCTGGCTTACATGCCATGACATTTAATGCTTGGATATCTATGGCATATCACAAGATCAAGAGTGTTCATGCCATCTGCCAATCTGCCAACACTAGACTCCTGCCCTCTTTTCATTCCACAAGCCATTCATGTGGCCTGATCTCTACTGGTTTTAGAGGTCCTTCCCTGTGTCTGCTTCTGCAATTCACACTTATTTTATCCTCCTGGATTTTATTGGATGCGTTTTAGAGTGCACCTGGATGTTGCGGGCTAATCGGATTCAAGCTTGTGAATCTATGAAAGATCCAATGATGGTAGGAAAATGGTTACTTACCTGTAACTTCTTTCCTATGGTTCACAAGCAATGCTCCTCCCTCCCATTAAATGAGGCTCTTCACTATGGGTATCTACACTGTCACAAACTAGAAAATCCGGCCATTGGAATCCCATCAGGAGAAGAGCCTTGGGTCCAGGCAGCCGACCAGCTCAGCTGAAGTTCAAGCCACACAAAGAGGTGGACTGGTTATGAGCGGACTATGCATTTTTCAATGCTATTGAGTGTAATGGTACCCTGCTATGTTAACATTGATTACCGAGGGTTCCCAGCACGAGGAAGGGGAATAGTTCAAGCATGAGAATCAGAATCAATCAGTGCTGGAGAAGTGAGAGACGACCTACCAGCAGTTTTTAGGGAAGCACAGTTTCCTTAAAACTACTGTCTTATTTGTAACTTCACAAAGCTGCTGCATGTTTGGGTCATTTACTTCATTTCCATTAGGTTTTCCTATTCTGAATAATCACTATTTAAGGAAACAGCAATGATTACATTTCAGAGGATTGAAAAGCGAAAAGAAAACAAAATGAATTTCAGTTATGAGTCAAGCATAATACCTTGGGCAAACATTAACATTCTTTACACCAGAGAAACTTTTTTAAAAAGTGACCCTGGATCATGACACAGGTCGGACAATTCAGTGTTTATGAACATCAATGAAGTTCCCATGATAGAATAGCAAACTTGACTACATCAAGAACCTGAACCAATAAACCTCTTATGCAAATGTTTTATATGAATGCCTTGGGTGAAAGGGTTCCGCTCCATATTTAGAAAAACTGATGTCTGCATGTTTCAGAGAATAACATTAAGCTATCTTTTTTAAAAGCTATCTTACATTTCATGGGGCAGATGGTTATCTTGGTCAAGAACAACTTCAATCTCCCTCTTTGTGGAAGCTTTGTAGGCTGGGACACACTTCTGCACTGCTGCCTGAAAAACAAATAACAGAAAAGGAGTGTACAGAAGAACACACAGCCTCAACACATTTCCTAACAAATGGTCTTTTAGACTGCCTCACTTCAGATAACGGGTAGGCTAAGCTTAAATGAAGAACTCCAGGTGCCTCCCCAATATACTTACAAAAATCTCCTCTCTAAAAACAAAAATCTCCTCAATCGCATGGCTAGCTTTTAATTCCTTGCTCAAGTGTTTAAGCCATCTTGTGGTGCTCTGTACAACCAATACAGTTTAAGAAATGTGTATTAGATGCGCCAGTAAAACCCATTTGGATCACACTTCTAATGTTCATTTTGTGCCTACCCGGACAGGCAAACCTTAAACATATGAGATGGGTGACCAAAATACATTTTTAAAGTTAAAAACTGACAGTTCACAGAAAAAATGGCCAGTAAGCACTGCAAAGTGTACTCGGTTTTACTTTTATCAAAGCCGTAATGTAGGATGGATCAATGTGTTTTACAATGACTCTGGAAGCGCAAAATCGCACAGGAGATTAAGGACTGATATGATCCCCTTGTTTAATAGCATTCTAGAATGAAATCCCTTAGGAGTACTAAGCACTTCACTTTCCCTCCACAAGCCCTTTAAATCATGGTGGTTGTGAGTGGCAAATGCATTTTGCATGGGGGACAGAAGGCAGTCGTAAGAATGGAGGAGCATTACAATAATAGCAACAATTTGCAGTTATACAATGCAGGCAAGAAGTTGTGGATATTTGATCTTCCAACGGTTGCAGTGCCAGGAATCGCAGCACTGCCAAACAAATACCACCTTCATGCAGAAAATGGCCAAACAAGAGTGTTACTTATTTTACTATAATTAATATGAAGGCCTCTCTCAATGCCTATGGACTTTTGAATAGGATCAGTTAGCACACTCAAAATTCTTAGAGAACAATAGAGGGTGTACACGGGTAAGAAATGGGTCATTCCACCAATACTTCTGTAGTAGAGAATTATGGGACTCATTAATGCAACTTATACATGGCCAATCAAAACAGATTTAATTTTCACCGAGCACTGAAGCCCTACAACAGATAGCTAATCTTGTTCTGCACCATCCATATAGTATTGATGCCATGAACTGTTTGCTTTGTTACAAGCCACTGTTTACCTATTGTACGCTAAGTCCTACCTTCTTCTGGGCTTTGTCAAGTCACTTCTTCAGTAGTTCAAGATGGTCCTCATCTATTTAAGATGCCCAAATTCATGAGTGGCTGTGATCCCAAAAAGGACCGGTCTATCATACTCCGTAGCTGCACTCTGATCTGTGGCATGCAGTATGTTTATTAGGTATTTCTGTGCCTGTTCTCGAATCTTAACTAGCCTATTAGTTGAGGAAGTTCTCGATAAGTATAGGTTAGTTTCACAGACTAGGCAGAGGATCTGGATGTACAAATTAAAGGTCCGTGAATAAACATTACTTTTACGTTATCATATTAACTAAGCCAGTGAGAGATGGTGATGTACATAGTGATGCTGGAGCAGCGTTTGGTCCACAGCTCCCAATTCTCTGAATGAAAGCCCAGTGTTTTTCAACAAGTGTATTGTTCTTGGGTACTGTTGCTTTAAGAAAACAATGATTCTTAAGCACTGCGTTATGGCGTGCAATTTTACTGGCTATGTCTAGAGCCACCCAGAGGTCACCAGAGGCAAACTTTAAAAGGAAACAAGCCTGAACCCAGTTGTAGAACCAGACAGTTATTATTTCCAGGTCCTTGCGAATTTAAGTAAACAGCTGTTGAAAGAATTGAAAAATATAGCAATCATGCGCGTTTTCATTTCTGCCACTGTTTCCATTCAACTTCTTTACAGAAAGAAGACCCTTGAAACCTATGTCCAGTCCACTCTCTGAAGACTACATATAACAGAATACACTAACTGCTGACATACTGTAGAGATTATCAGGAGAGCAGATGTACCTTAACTAGTGGAATATCTTGCTTGCGACAGCGCAGCACCACTTTGAACTCCAGCAGCTGGTACAGGCCCTGTTTAAAAACAAAGCACAATACTTAGGTCGATAAGTGGAAAATTCCCAGTCTCTCTGAAAGCCTAGGAAATCACTAAAACACAAGGCATAAACGAAGTGCCGAGCTGGTTTTAACATGACTAAACATTTTTAACTAATGTGCATAGAGTAAATAGCAGATAAGGCAACATATTAGGCATTAAAATGAAGTCAGTAACAAATCTGTAAAAACACATCAGTGCACAAATACCGGTCTGCCTTTAGGATATTTGAATGCAACTACCTCTATATGCCATAATCCAAACCACCATTTCCATTAAACAAAAGACAAAATGATTAGACAAACGCAAAAAAAGCTTAGGAACACAGCAAAAAAAAAAACTGCAATTTTGAAAGTAATTGGTTACAACTGCTTAGTTTACCATGACTCAGGAAATTCGAAGGAACATGTTTTTTGCCAGTAAATTTGCTTATGGATGAAAATAGAGCTATTTAACTGAAAATCCTTCCATACTTTGGCAAGCACTGCTGTCTGAACTATCATTCCAAAATTGATACTCAAGTGAGTCAGGCCTCCCAGGGCAATCTCTTCAGGTAAAAAACTAGCACCAATGGTGTCCAGCCTCCTTTTCTTTCATCCTTACCAGAACGCCTCGCTTCGGGATAAAGATGAACTTAAAATCTATTCATTGTTCACGGAAAACAGTAAAGAATGAATGATGAACAAATAAATGGTACTTGTGATCCATATTATGCATCATAGGAATATTTAGCTCTTTACATCATTGGTATCACAAACGTTTTTTAGACGTGGTTTCTGGACCAGGGTGTTGTGTCACCTTACTAAACTACTATTTTGTGGCCAATGCCTGTGCTGCTCTGTCACCAATTTCGGCAAACAAACCAAACCCTTTATTGTCAAATGGATGAAGCCCAGAGTGGCTCTGCTCTTGGTAAAGATTAGGTACAACAAGCTCAGGATTCTAATT
This sequence comes from Lissotriton helveticus, assembly GCF_964261635.1. NCBI lineage: Eukaryota > Metazoa > Chordata > Amphibia > Caudata > Salamandridae > Lissotriton > Lissotriton helveticus. The sequence goes on along the minus strand of NC_136057.1, from coordinate 357,896,600 downwards.
TGGCCCACTTAGCTCTGTTTACATGTATTGTTTCAACTAGGGCAAAATATAGTAGGAGTCATTTTGATAATCTTCCACCAAACTAGCGATTCTTACAGGACATGGCACCTGGTTCTTCAGCATAATCCCCTCTGGTTCAATGCTGAAGCAGCACTCAGTTTCTTGCTCCTCCAGAGTTGAAATTTCTCTAGCCGCATAGCATTAAAAAAACAGTCCAAAAACAAATTTGAGGAGGAGTTGGTATCCTGGTAAATTGTGCGTTTTGGGGGAGAATTCACGAGTCACCACAAAGTCGAAAGAACCTTGGAAGAAAAACAACTTGTGGTATTCTGAACCCAACACTGGAGTTCAGGAGTGAGCACATCATGTAATCTACAGAGGGGCTGAAAGGTTACACACAAAAGTGTTCATTCCCATAATAAACCCACAATTATAAATATGAAAAATACAATAGACCTCGAGGTCTTTGACAAATACTGTTGAGTACATCCGTACGCTCTAATCACAGATAAGGTACCCACAAGGCACAATAGGGAAAAGGAAGCCAAAGAATTAGGAATTTCACAACTGCACTGGAGGTAAATAACAAAAAAACAAAAATAACAAAGCACACTTCCAATGCCACCCGAAAAAATATATATTATGCATTAAGAATGCAAAAGACTGCATTACTCTGTACATAGCTCCAATTAATAACATACATCCAAGAATCTACATTTAAAATTTTTCAGAATTCCACATGGCGGAGTGCATCACCATTTCACTACAACGTTCTAATGTCTGGATGAGAAAGACAAAGACACTAGGTTATGCGCAGGGTGGGTAACAACTAGCCTGCTACTACCAGGACTTAACACAGTACACATCTCAGACTTCTTGCAAACAAACCGCTGACTCTGAATTCAACGAACTGCTCAACCTATGCAGGCCTCTGCCAAGCACAAACCTTCAACGACATCAAACGCATTGCCCCTGCCATAGCAATCAACATCGTCAACAAATTACTTGCTTCAGGAACCTTCGACTCCACTCTCAAGACACCTTACATCAGATGACTTATCAAGGCAAAAGAACATTGAACCAATGGATCAAGCCAACTAATGACCTATCTTTGATTGGACAGTCATAGGAAAATGGAAATAGTTGTCATAACAAAGATATATGACTTCATATAATGGAAGAAACTTCATATTTCTAGCAATAGCTCTGATCCTTAAAGGTGTTCTGGATTCCCATCGTGTGCTGCAAGTCATGAATTATTTGCAACAAAACACTTCTAACTCAGTCAATAACTCTAGATATCAGCAATAAATTCATAACTCCCCAATACGTGAACTACATTACACATTTTTATGTAATTTTATTGATAAACATTAACCCATTCCTTTACCAGGGAGCTTGGAAGGTCATATATATACAGAAAAGTTTCAAGATACAAACATTTTATTACAGGGAAGTGTCAAGTTTATATGCAGCGTGAACCTATTCTAGATTCACATGCTATGCATAGATTATACAGCAGTATTTCTTCCCTGTGGTGGAGGATGTGAAGACTTAATGCTGAAATTGCTTTTTCTATTAAGAAGAGTCAATTTATACATGAAACTTTAGCCTCTTAATATACCCAATACCTACAAGATGAATCTGGAATAATGAACCATTTAAACGATTATCATGAAGAGGAATCTCAAACAAAAGATTTTTTTACACATACATACCACGTATTATTGAAGGCATAAAACGGTCTGGCCCACTTGACCTTTAGGTTTAGAAAGTATGCCAAGTAATGTTAGTTAATGTTCACATGGAAGACGAAACGAATAGTTTCTTACCGGTCGGTGTAGTTTTGCAGCTTGAAGATCTTTCTGGATTCACTATGCTTTGCATATTCCGCAATCTGGTGGTTGGGTCTAGAATCGTAGTCTTTTTTCTCTTTTTTGTTTCCCAGGTGGGCGTCGACGTCCCACCATTTGGTGTACCTTCGGTGACGTCAGCATGCTTCCGGCGGAAGCTCCCACCCTTGGGCGCCATCTTCGGATTCTTTTTTTCTGTCTCTTTTTCCTGTGTTTGTAGTGAATCCATGGCTATGTTTGTTAATCCTTTTTTCAACGTAGTTCTTTCACGTATCTTGTAAGCTTTACCTTGCTTTCTTTTCTATGTGTTTCCACCTTCTTCTCCAGCCTCATCTTTCTGGCGGAGGCGGGTGGGTCCGCTAGTGAATCCAGAAAGATCTTCAAGCTGCAAAACTACACCGACAGGTAAGAAACTACTCGTTTTGCAGCGTGAATCTTTCTGGATTCACTATGCTGTGCATAGATTTTGTAGCGGTTTTGTTACTTTTGTGGCGGCTGGGTGGAAGATGAGCGTTGGTTGTTGAATATATGTTGAAGCACTCTTTGTCCTACTTGTGCTTCCTTGTTCATCTGTACATCCACGCAATAGTGCTTAGTGAACATGTGCACTGAAGCCCATGTTGCCGCCAGGCATATGTCCTGAATTGGTGTGTTGGCCAGAAAGGCAATTGTTGCTCCTTTCTTTCTGGTTGAGTGGGCCTGTGCCCCTCCTGTTAGCTCCTGGCCCGCTTGCTTGTGGCAGAATTGTATCGTTTGTGCGATCCATCGAGCTATGGTGTTCTTAGTCACTGGTTTACCCATGTAACTGTTTGCGAAGGATACGAAGAACTGTTTCGTCTTCCTGTGTCCCTTCGTCCTTTCAATGTAGTGCATCACTGCCCTTCTTGCGTCTAGAGTGTGGAGCGCCCTCTCAGCGCTTGTTGTGGCGTTCTGGAAGAAGCTAGGAATCTGAATACTCTGATTCATGTGGAAGCTTGACACCACCTTTGGCATGAAGTGAGGGTCTGTTCTCATCACAACCCTGTCACTGTATCTGGATGTAGGGTTCCTGCAGTGTTAGTGCCTGTAGTTCGCTCACCCTGCATAGCGAGGCGATTGCTACCAGAAAGGCCGCTTTCATGGTCAGCATTTGCAGTGATGCTTTGTGGATGGGTTCGAAAGGTGCTTTCATGAGCTCTGTCAGTACCACATTTAGGTTCCAAGCCGGCGGCGGCATTCTTTTTGGTGGCGCTATTCTTTTAGCCCCTTGCAGGAATCTTTTTACTACTTGAGACGTAAAGAAGCTTCTCCCCGTTTCTTCTCTTGTGTATGCCACAATCGCTGCCAGGTGTACCCTCAGCGAGGATGAGCTTAGTTTAGCTTTTATTAGGTGCGTGAGGTATCTTAGCACCGTTGATTCCCTGGTCAGCTTTCTATGGAGTTTTTTCTTGCAACACCATTGAGTGAATCTTTTCCATTTTTCCCCAAAGCACTTGTGTGTGCTGGGCCTTCTTGCCTCTCGCAGCACCCGCTGGGTGCTCTCTGGTAGTTTTAGATGTGCGAACTCTAAGTCCTGAGGAGCCAAGCTGAGAGGTTGAGGCTCTCCGGCTCTGGGTGTAGAACTTCTCCTTTTTCCATGGAGAGTAGGTCTCTTCTTTTTGAGAACTTGTGGGGTGGGCCACGCGCCATCTCCATTATCTGTGAGTACCAGGTCTGCCTGGCCCACTGTGGTGCCACCAGGATGAGCGTCATGTTGCTCGTACTGCATTTGTTGAGAACCCTGGGAATCAATGGTATCGGGGGGAAAAGCGTAGGCAAATGTTTTTGACCAGCTTATCCATAGGGCATTCCCCTGGGATAGTGCCTCTGGTTGTCTGGATGCAAAGTATTGGCATTTTGCATTCTGGCGTGTTGCAAAGAGGTCTATTGTCTGAGTGCCCCACCTCCTGAATAGTCGCTCTGTTTCCTGTATGTTGAGTTCCCACTCGTGGGATGCTGAAGTCTGCCTGCTGAGCCAATCCGCTTCTACATTGTCCTTCCCCGGCAGGTGTATGGCTGGCAGGTCTATTTTGAGTGGTATTGCCCATCTCCAGATTTCCTGTGCCAAGCTTGACAGAGGGAATGATTGAGTTCCCCCCTGTTTGTTGATATAAACAGACAACACCACAACGATGTTTTACATCAGCACCTTCTGGTTGTACAGGTGCTTCTGAAAAGCCTTGAGGGCAAGCAACGCGGTTTTCAGTTCCAGGTAATTGATGTGTCTGACCGCATCCGCTGGGTTCCACAGACCCCTCACTCTGAGCCTGTTCATGTGTGCGCCCCATCCCTTCTGGGATGCGTCTGTGGTGATGGTCACTGTTGGGTCCGGTGGCGTTAGAGGCTTCCCTATTGTTATCCTCTTTGGTCCACCACTTTATTCATTCCTGCACCTTGTGCGTTACAACCACTAGATCCTCCCAACTTCCTGTAGCTTGTGACCATTGCTGTTGCAGCCACTCTTGGAGTGGTCTTATCTGTAGGCGTACATTGGGGACCAGGTGTATACAAGATGCCATCATTCCCAAGATCTTGCTCACTGTCCTCACTGTCAGAGCTCACCCCTTCTGGTAGTGACGTTTCTCCCTCAGAAGGTTGAGTGTCCTCTTTTCGCTGGGTAACACCCTGCATTGGACGGTGTTGATTTGAGCTCCCAGGAAGATCTTCACTTGCTCCGGTTCCATCGAGCATTTTCCCCAGTGTATGGAGAATCCCAGGCATGTTAGCGTTCTTGAGACCTGCTCTGCATGACCCTTGCATGTCCTGTAAGAGCTTGCCTTTATGAGCCAGTCGTCGAGGTAGGGGTACACGTGTATCCCCTCTCTTCACAGATGTGCGGCCACTGCTGGGAGGCATTTGGTGAATACCCTGGGCGTGGACTTTAGACCGAATGCCAGGGTTGTGAATTGGTAGTGATCCTTGTTTACTGTGAATCTTAGCAAGTGCTTGTGCTGCCTGTTCATGGGGATGTGCAGGTATGCATCCTTGAGGTCTATGGTGGACAAGAAGTCCCCGGCCTTTATCTGTGGGAAGACCTCCTGTAGGGACGTCATTTTGAATTTTTGAGTCTTTACATATTTGTTTAGGAACCGTAGATCCAGGATGGGTCTTAGGCTTTCGTCCACTTTTGGCACCAGGAAGTAGCTGGAGTACACTCCCCTGTTCAGTTCTTTGAATGGGACCGGTTCGATGGCCTCTTTGAGGAGGAGTTCTTGAGCTTCCTCTTGGAGCAATTGCAGCTCTCTTCCCGAGTGCTCTCTTTTCTTTGGCTTTCTGTTTGGTGGTCTCCTTTCCAACTCTATACAGTATCCGAACTGTATGATGTTGAGTATCCACTTGTCTGGGGTTATTTTTCTCCACTCGTGGAGAAAAAATCTCAGCCTGCCTCCTACTGGTGTTACATGGTCTTTTGTGTCTTGTCCGTGTAGCCCTCTCCTCTTTGTTTTCCCGTGCTCCTCCCCCGGAGGGATCGAGTGGGTGAGCACCTTTTTCCCATATGAAGTCACTTAGAGGGGGGTTGTTCACCGCCTCTCCTTCTTTGGCCCCGTCCGTTTCCTCTTGCTCGAAAGGACTGGCCCCTGTTCTGATAGTTCCAGTTTTGCTTCTGCTGGCCCTGGTGACCTTGGTTGTCACTCTGTTGACCCTGGTGGAACGCCTGGTGGGATTGTCCTTGCTGGTTTCCACCCCTTCCGTTCGGCCTCCGTGTAGGGGTGCCTCTTCTCATCCCCCTGAATTGCAGGGCCCCCATGGACCTTGCCGTCTCGTTGTCTTTCTTCAGTTGGGTGAGTTTCTCATCAACTGGGGCTCCGAACAGTGTTTCCCCATTGAAGGGTGTGTTCAGGATGTTGTTTTGAACCTCAGTTTTGAAGCCTGAGATCCTGAGCCAGGCTTGCCTTCTCTCTGTGATGCCTATAGCCATCAGTCTGCTGGATGTTTCAGCCCCATCCAAGGCTGTCTTCAGGCACGAGTTAGCTATGCTTTCCCCTCTTCCACAAGGTGTGATGCCCTCTCACGGTATTGCTCCGGGAGGTGCTTGAGCAATTGGCTGATCTCATCCCAATGCTGGTATTGATGCCTGTTCAGGAGGGCGTTGGAGTTAGCCATCCGCCATTGCATTGCGGCGTTCCTCTCAATTTTTCTGCCCGTCAGGTCCATCCTCCTGCTATCCTTGTCAGGTGGTGGCCCAGATGTTGTTGGGGCGTTGGCCCTTCTGGCCGTTGCAGCGATTATTGAATCTGCTGTGACGGACCCCTTGATGTAAGCAGGGTCCTGGGAGGAGAATTTGTATTTCTTCTCCGTCCTCGGCGTGACTGATCTGCAAGTAGCCGGGTCTTTGAACGCTTCTTTCCCCTGGTCAGTGATACTTTTCAGCATGGGCAAGAACTGGCTTCTTGTCTGCGTGGGGAGCAATGTTTCCAGCAGAAAGTCTGCTTTAGGCTTTTCCTCTTCCAGCTTAACCCCATAAGCTGCTGCTGCCTTCCTGACGACCTCATTGTATGCCCCAATGTCATCCGGCAGCGAGGGGTATGTCTCGACAGCCTCCTCCAGGTTTTCGGCCTCGATGTCCTGCCATTCCTGGTCTTGGGCCGTCGAGGATCCTGAGCCGTAGCTTGACAGTTGCTCCCCATATTCCCCCTCTGCGTAATAGAGGTCCTCTTCCTCGTCGTGTTCCGAGGGCTCCGGAGTTTTCGGCGGCTCTTCGGCGTCGAACTCCTCGTGCTCCTGCACCTCAGCGACGGCCGTCGCTGGCTTCGAGGGAATCTTGTAACTTTTCATCGAAGTCTTTATTCCTCTGAAGGATGTTCTCCATCTCGGCCTCGAGCCGCCTTCTCTTCCACTCCAACTGTGCGGCCTGCTCGTCGTCGAGCGTTTCGGCTGCTCTCTTCGACGGCGTCATCGACGTCGAAGCTTTTTTCGGCTCCTTTCCCTTCGAAGTCGAAGACCCTTTTTAGGGGGCTTGCTTCGACGACCTTGGCTTTTCGCCGGTCTCCGGCACCCGGGAGTCCTTCTCGAAGGATCTGCTGGGCTCTTTTTCGGAGGATGCAGCTTCGGTCGTCAAAGTTTTCGGCGTCGGTGCTACCTTCGAGACTCTAGACTCTGATTTTCGAGAGTCTGCCTCAGGTTTGAGGCCCTGTCGAGGTTTTCGAGGCCCTGTCGAGGTTTTCGGGGTCGTAGACTCTCCTACCTTGTCAGACGTTTTCTTATCAGTCTCTGCGACCGTGAAGTCATCTGGACCCTCGGCGATGTTGTCCTCGTCGTCGGTGGAGAGGCCCAGTTCGTAAAGCGTCGGGCCTGACCTTTGCCCTGCATCGTGTAGTGAGCTATCCTCTGCTTCTCTCGAACCCGGAGTGTCTTCGGCTTGAAGACGGAGCAGGCGTTGCAGTCTTTGCTCTCGTGGTCGATTGGCAGGCAGAGGTTGCAGACCGGGTGCTGGTCCTTCTGCGCGAACTTGTGGTGGCAGTTTCTGCAGAATTTAAAGGGTGTCTTGTACATCCCTGCGCTCAGGGGGCCCCCTGTGTGCACATTCCTCAATGGACGTCGAAGATCTCGGGGTTCTTCCCTTTCTTCGTCGTCTCCTCTCTGATGGTCTTCTCCCAAGGGTGGGAGCTTCCGTCGGAAGCATGCCGACGTCACGAAGGTACACCAAATGGTGGGACGTCGACTCCCACCTGGGCTACCAAAAAAAAAAAAAAAAAAAAAAAAAAACTAAGATTCCGGACCCAACCACCAGATTGCGGAATACGCACAGCATAGTGAATCCAGAAAGATTCACGCTGCAAAACTACAGCTCTACGTTTCATTATCTGAAAACTTTCACAAAATGGGTAATGTTGATCCTTTTTTAGTCGGGAATGTATGCTACATTCATACACCTTTCTGTAAGTTGCAAGTGTCGAAATGATAAAACATCTGGAGCCACACAGGATGTTCTAAACTCTGTCAGCTAGAAAATATGTCCCATCTTCATTGTTGACAGATAGATCCTTGTGTGATCGTAATTGGCCTCTAACCTTTTTAGCAGAAGTGAATGCAATGTGTAATGTGCCAACTGTGGAACAAACAAAATTAGCTTCTTGTTAAATCTTATATGTTCATGTGTTTGCGCACGTGCTTTAATCTCAAAGTACACGATGAGCTACAATTACAACCTTTCTCTTAATGGCCCAGTGCCAAATCAGCTGTGTCACTTTTGATAATTGGTGGAATATGGTTCCCCTTTCGCTTTTCAGCCATTCCTGATTTGGCCTCATATGAAGTCTGGCATTTGGTATAATATGAAAGCATGATGTTGCCATACCTAGTAACTTCATCAAGTCCTCACTGTCAGAAAGTGTGTTGTAGAGGAGAGATTGATTTGGCAGGGAAAATACTGTTGGAGTAGGGAGTGCTAATGTAAACTTCATGTTGAGCAGAACTCCCAAAAATGTCTTGTTTTGCTGGGTTTAGGATTTTTTTATTCTTACCGATTGTGCATCTGCGAACATCCTTTGTGCTCTGAAAGCTTATTTGGCATTCCTGCTAAGAACTTCTCTTACCAGATAATCTTGTCTTTAATCATACACCGAGATAGATTGTCATCTCAAGATTGCCACCATTACTTGCAAACATTTCGTGAACACTCTTGGTGCGCATTGGATTCAAAAGGGTTGTACTTTGAATTGAGAAAATACTTTTTGTATTACAACTCTAAGATACGTTTTGTGTGCTGGATGCATCGTGATGTGGAAATATGATTATTTATAGAAGAGGTGTGGCGCAGGGGACAGGGCGGCTGACTTTGGAGCACGGGGGCTCACGGTTCGATCTGCGGTGGCAGCTCAACTAAGCACCATGCGACTCTGGGCAATAGCTTGTTTAATCTTACCGACGGCCCCTAGCGTCACCCACCCTCAGGGGTGAATAGTTTGCGCTTTACAAATGCAGGTTAAGTAATTGTTGCTAGTTAGTCCTCTTTCTCTAGCAGGGAATCCTCTTTCCCTAGCAATCTTCACTTTGTGGAGAGTAATGGTTTTGCATGTAAGAGTCCTTACAAATTTGTACAGGAATCTCAAATCTAGTGTAGGTCTTAGTGTTTAGCACCAATTTGGTACTATGAATATGTTGTGTATTCCAATATTCTTTTTGGTAGATTTTGTATCATTCCTTTTTCAAATGTTATGTGCTTCCTAAAATAACAGGTGCTAATCATACTATGTGTATGTCTACCTTTTTGATTTCATAGTAGGAAGCCATTTGATAAGCTGCGTGCAATAGCTATATTTTACTAAGTTTAAGAAACACTTGTCTGTATTTATGGTCTACCATTCATGTAGAAAGTCCTTTACTCTGCCCTCTATTTATTTTTTACTTTATTGAACAAGCTCAAAAGACAGTACAATAATGTGCGAAAGAGCATGTTCATCTATGGGTTACATTTCTACAATCATGGATCTTGATTCCGGAGAACAAGGACAGGGTGGAGGGGGGGGGGAGGGGACTACACATGAAGAGCACAATCCCCAGATTCTGCCTTCTTCTAATGTTTATGATGTATTGGCAGTACTAGGGAGTCATTTGATTGGAGTTACAGAGCCCCGAGAGCTCTGCCCTGGTCCTTTCCTTCTCTCATGAAAATTATAACTGGGTTGTGGAAAATTAAAATGCTCTCCATTGATATCATGTACCCACAACGAGTCCTTGGCGCTGTATTTGAAAATTAGCAGAACTTTGTTTCCTTGCAATGTACTACCTCATCAGATGAGCCCTCATGATGTCAGAGCTCCCATATTCTTGAGAGTATCATTGGCTGCCTTCATGTTCTAAAGCAAGGCAATCAGACAAGGGCCAAATAAGTGTTTTGCAGTAAAGTGCATACCAATAACATTTACCTTAACTTAAGTTTGAAGCATGCATGTCTTCAAGACACAGTGCCAGTAGAGAGTTCCATGTTCGCTCTGCCGGCCAAATCCAGTGATGATTTTAGGCGCGTTTGATCTGGCCTTTCCCTCTTCTACTAATGCTTTACCTCATCATACTCCAGTGGTAAATGCTTAATCAGCTCTTCTGTAGTCTTTCACTGTTGAGGACTGGACGTATTTAGGATTGCATTTGGATTTTCAATGCACTGCTGCAGGACTGCAGCAATTTACCGCTTTCGCCTAGCTGCTTCTAGACGTTTACTGTCTTTATCCGAGGAAGGCCTCAATGAAAATAGGTTTTGATCTCTCTTCCTTGCAGTTGATACTAAGAGACAGCTGTGACAGGTTTTATTATATAGAGGGGTCTTGCAGAGCTGGTTTATGCTTTTACATGGCAAGGTATTATTATCTAGTTGATGATGATACACTTAAGAAAGCTTTACTACAGAACACAAGGCAACGAAGGCAATGGGTCTAACGTTCCCCATAACAAAAAAACAATCCTGCTGTTCCTTCTCTACTTTCACTACAAAAGTGCCTATAGCTGTTAACTGAGGCATGAAGACTCATATTACCATCTGGAATAGATGACAAAGACTGCCAGACAGTCACACTCAGGAGAAGGTTGTTTTAGGTCTTCATTAGGTGGTATACATATGTAAAAAAAAAAAGTTTGTTTTTTTAAGATTCCGTTTAAATTGTTCACTATTCTGGCTTCATCTTTTGTGCCCCGTAGTTATTGGGTATTTTAGGAGGCTAAAGTTTCATGCATAAATGTTTCTTCCTAATAGAAAAGGCAATTTCAGGGCAGGGTGCATTTTTCCTTCTTTCGGCTTTAACAGTTGGTGGCTTTTGAAACTCAATAGGTATCAAAGTGTTTGGAGTCAATGGCCCCTCTGTCCCGGTTAGACGACAATCAGCCTTTATAGCCAAGTCAACAATGTATCTTCTCTTTGTGGGTGTTTGTCAAGGCTGACTTGAACAGAAGGAGACTTCAATAACTTATCTTTAGATATCGAAGATTTCAACACCAAAACTTTGATTTTAAAATGCTTGCCTTGTGACATCATGTTTTCGATATTGAAGCCATTGAGGTGGACTTGGATGACCTATTTCTGTCTTCAGGAGCCATTGTGTTTGAGGCACTATAAATTAATGGATTCCTGATGTCCTCAAGTACATTTCTGGGAAGAGACTGAAATTTAAACATTTCTAACAACTTCTTTGACCTCCGAGTCAGTATTGTGTTCCCCTTGTATCTCATCTCCCACAGTATCCACAATGACTGCTCTACATTTGTTGAAGTATGTAATCATTTCCTGCTTTGCTTAATGTGCTATGATAAACTTAAAACGGTAGGAGTCTTTAGACTGATGATCATTAGTCAAAGGTGTCATTTAATTGCAAATTTGCAGTGACAGTTCTTTCACACCTTCAATAAAGCTAATCTAACCTTTGGGTGGAGAAAACTGCGTTGAAGGAAACAATCTCCCAAATAACCATACATCCAAGAGTTAACAAGCATTTGCAATGCAATAGGTCTCGCATTTGTGAAAGCTAAAGCTCTTGGTGTTGGAAATGACAATGTTTAAAACCTTTTTTTGTATGCAGTAGAGTGATGATATCTGCATAGCGCTATTGCCATTGGTATGACCTCGAAATACAGCATGCCTTGCAGCGCAGACTCCACCTAGAAAGGCAGCGCAGGTAAAACTATTAAACCAGAAAGCTATGATAATGAAGCCTTACTGTACGAATTATGGGTGTGTTTGAGCCCCATAAACAAGTGTTCCTTTTCTCAATTAGCACACATTGTTTGAGTTTTGCTGTTATTCCTACAGCCGTTATTCGTACGCCCATATTTTACAGAAGCGCCATACCAAGAACAGCTGGTGAGGAAAAAAGCCTAGCGACTGCTGAAACAGCATTAGACATTTAGGAGGCCAAAGCAAATATTGCACTAAATGTAGTTCAGCATTGGCAATATTAGTGATTGAGGGGAAAACATGAATACTTTCCAGCATGCCCACATCACAACAAGTAAATATATCAGCGACTTATGAAAAGACACTCTAGCCAAGATACTCTAGCCAAGAAGCTCATGTCTGTGCTTCTCTACGTTAGACAGTGGTTTACAGCAAGGTCTGCTTAAGCCGCTCAAAAAAAACATTGTTCTTAATTGCATAATGATTTACAAGTATCTATTGCCACCTAGTGTAGGGCCCATGCAATTACCCAAACAGTGGTGCTAGGAAAAACAATAGTTTACAACGAACCAAAATAAAAAAATAATTTCCAAAAAACAAGGCCAAATTTCCATTAAAGTAACATTAATGCAGAGTTGATATAAATAGAAGGAAACTAAATGGTTACTTACCAGTAGGAGTAGTTTTGCAGCTTGAAGAGTTTTCTGGATTCACATGATGTGCATTATACCACCATCTAGTGGTTGGGTCCGGAATAGTCTCTTTTCTTCTTTTTCTTGTTTTGGTCGCGGTCGACCACCATTTGGAGCCAGGTACGTCCCCTGTGTGACGTCAGACTGTATCCTGGAAATCGACGTGCATGGTAGCCATCTTCGGATTCTTTATTCTGTGTTATTTTGTTTTGAAATCCTTCTGGTGGTCCTTAATAAACACTGATGTAGTCTTTTTCTTCCCCCCCGTTTGTTGCCTTTGTAGGGGTAGGCTGGGTGGGTCGCATGTGAATCCAGAAAACTCTTTAAGCTGCAAAACTACCCCTATTGGTAAGTAACCATTTCGTTTTGCAGCGTGAATCCTTTTCTGGATTCACATGCCGTGCATTAGATTATGTAGCGGTTTCTCCTGTTGTGTGGCGTTTTAAACTCGGAGTGAATTTTCCTGATTCATGCCCTTATATAGGTACAATTCACATTGCCCTTATATAGGCACAGAAATCAAGCCCTTATTTAGGCATAGCCTATGCTACCTAAATACAGGCATGGCTACTTCCACCCGTCCAAACGTCACAACGATTTCTTGGAAAACCAGCTTAAGCAGTTAGGGAACTTCCCCTTGCTTGAATATGGATTTGTCCAAGAACTCTTACTTTACAAAGAACAACTATTCCCTAGGGGTTCTTTCCTGACGTTCATATGCCCGCCTTTACGTCAAACTAGGGCATTCCTAAACACCTTCAAGGTATAAATATACCTTGACTTGCTCTAGCAAGATACGGTGGTTTCGGAGCAGTTCGAAGACCTGCTTGCCAGACGCAGCTCGCTACAGCAAGTGCAGAAGGAAGCTGACTCTCCAGCTGACCCACTGATCAGGAAGCTGCCTTTCTCCTGCCGAGAATCCAGCTCCAGTGTTTCCGACGCCCCTTGCGGGGTGTTGGGAAATCGAGTCCCGAGACAGATACCAGACCTCCTTCATTCTAACCAAGGTATGGAGCTGATTAGAACCTAGAGAAACCTTCGGTAGATTCTTGGCAAAAACTAAACCTTAGCGACACAATACTTACTTCTTCCCGCGTACTAGACTTAGGTTAGGTACATTGGGGTAGGTGTATTTTAGAAGCACCAGTTGAGTATTTTAGTCAGTTATTTATGTATGTATTTTAATATGGCTTAGAAACCATACAATGCTCTTACAGTATTACTTCATATTATTGTTTATGCTGTACGCATTATACTTTGCAGTCTGCATAACGATTGTAGCAGTTCACTTCTCTTGCATGAGAAAGAAGACTGTTGAATAAACTCATTTTATTGAAAACGCCAGTCTCACTATTTCTCTGCAACTCTGTAGAAACGAAGCTTGCACGACTGACTGAGTGTAATACTTATCTATTGTTTCCGCGACTGAGAGATATATTCTTATTCTTGGGAAAGAAAGTTGTCATGTTTATGCGGTTGTCAGAAACGAATCCCTTCTTGTGTATTCGAGAAAGTTTCTAGTGACCTCTGAGTTAGCTGGCAAACACAATTGAGTTTAGTATATTCGATAGTGACCTAGTTGACCTCAGCCCTACGTCTAATCTATTGGATATATTATTCCAATGCGCAGAGCCTATTGGGAACATAGGAACTACACTACACTCCCATATTGCGGAGGCTGTGGTGCAAGGAAATCTTTGCAAACAGGTGTTGTAGCACTTTCTGTCCAATTTGAGCTTCCTTATGTATGTCCACACAGTAATGTCTTGTGAAGGTGTGTGGTGATACCCATGTTGCTGCTGCGCAGATGGCATTGATGGGTTCGTTGGCCATAAATGGTAGCGTTGCTCCTTTCTTTCTAGTGGAGTGAGCTGTAGGTTGCATTGTTAGTTCCTTATTGGGCTTTTTAAAACATAGCTGAATAGCTTGCACTATCCATCTTGCAATTGTTGCCTTATTGAATGCAGATCCTGTGTTGGTGTGTGAGTAAGCCACACACAATTGTTTTGTTTTCCTTATTCCTTTTGTTTTTCGCAGATAGTATAGTATTGCTCTCCTAACATCCAAGGTATGCAGGCTTTTTATTGCTTTAGTTTGTGGATTTTTAAAGAAAACCGGTAGCAGGAGGTTCTGATTTAAGTGATATTTATATACCACCTTTGGTAAAAACTGTGGGTTGGTCTTTAAGATTACCTTATCCTTTTGGATTTGTAAGTAGGGTTCCTGTATTGTTAAAGCTTGTAATTCACGCACTCTGCGTAGTGATGTAATCGCTATGAGGAAAATAGTCTTTAGGGTGATATGCTTGATGTCTGCTGTATGCATGGACTCAAACGGTCCTTTCATCAGTTGGGAAAGTACAGTATTTATTGCTCAATGTCGGTACTGGTGCGGCTCTTGTTGGAGCTATCCTTTTTGCTACCTCTAGGAATCTTTTTATGAATGGTCTTGTGAAAAAACCCTTGCACAATTCTCCCCTTGTGTATGCCACTATGACAGCCAGGTGCACTTTTAGGCTTGAGAAATTTAGGTCGCTGTCCAAGAGGTAAGTTAGATATGTGATAACTGTTTCTTGTGTTTTTATGGTACTTGTTTTGTTGTTGGCCATTCACCATGTGGTATATCGCTTCCACTTTGCTGTATAGCATTTTCTTGTGGATTGATTTCTTGCCTCTTTGAGTATCTCCATGGTTCGTGGTGGTAGTTTGAGATGACCAAATTCTATGTATTTAATGTATTTCTATGTAATTCACTCTGGGGAACCTCCCTGTTGCAAAAACGGAGGTAATAAATTGAATATGCTACTTCCCAGTATGCATCTGTTCTTGGCATGTAGGGCTGCTGACATTCATATCTATAGCATAGATCGCCGCCTAGTGTTGGGTCCGGATGATTGCACATTGTTGTCCTGGAAGAGTCTTCGAAGTATCACGAGATAGGTGGCTCCTCCCCTGGACTACAGTGCGCATGGGCATCGACTTCATCCCCCGATTGTTTTTAGCCATTGTGGCGAAGATGGAGTGTGTAGGAAGGTAGATCCCTGACTATGGTTGCCCCCAACTTTTTGCCTGGTGTTTTGCTGGTTTTCTGACTTAGTTGACCTGGGACCCTGCTATTCAGGGCCCCAGGCCTACTGCTCTCTCTGTAAAATGGATTCCATGTACCTTAGGTACATATCTAAATTGGATACTGAGTCACCTTATCAGTCCCTGTACAGTGTACCTTAGGTACCCAGGGCATAGGTGTACCCAGGGCCTACCAGGGGCTGCAGCATGTATTATGCCACCCCTGGCTGGCCATCCAAATCTGACACAACTGGCTGCACGACAGCTGGGGCAAGGTGGTGTAATCACCCTTTGCTTTAGATATAGTATACCTATATCTAACCCTAAAATGGACACACAGATCTCCTATCAGTCACTCCTATGGCAGGCCTTAACAATCCTGAAGGCAGAGTGCTTGGAATCGTGTGAGATAGTGCTCTGGCATGAGCTGAGCCTGTCTGCGGCTTTCGGGATCCATCCCTTAGCCGTTTCCATGATATCGCATACCATATACTCTTAAGTGCATTATAATCCTCGCGGTTATATGCCAACTCTGGTATCGCTTTATCAAAACATGTCGAGTAAGGTGTCATACGAATTGGAATACTAACCCCTCGCCAATTCTGGCGACGGGGTTAGCATTCCACCCTTCTAGAGGGACACGACATGTATGTAACCCCTAACCCCGGTTAAAGTCAGACAGAGCCTTAGCATCCACAAAATGGATGCTGCCACCGAGACACAAGTCTGCCCTCCTGCTGCTGGGAGTCCTCCCAGAGCAGGAGATAAGGACAAAGAGTTTCCTGCCAGGGGCGGTGCCAGCACCTTCCCAGACAGGGTTTTGTGTATTGTAGGTAGGCAGGGCTTTAGAGGAAGGTGACTGCACGTGGCACCCCGGTGCTCACTGTGCATAGGCTGGCTGGAACCAGTTCCAGGGTCACTCCAGACCCTGTGCTGGGGAAAAGCCCGCCAAGGAAGTGGGTGTAACCACCCCCCTCCTAGTCCCACCCCTAGGGCAGGACTTAGTCGCGTGCCAGCCCCTTTTTACAGGATAAAGGTAGGAACTGGCCCCCTTCCAAATCAGATCATCTTTGAATCCTGAAACTACTTTCTGCGAAAGGAACTCAAGACTTCTTCCTAAGATTTCTCCCTTGTGACTAAGGAGTAGTCACCCTGCATCCGCAGGCACCATCTAAGAACACTGCGGTCTGCTGCAAGTCCTTCCTCCGGAATCCGACTGCCCAGCTCGACGAGAACCGGCTTCCCTGGCACCTCTGACCTCTACCTGCATCATCAGTCACGCTGAGATTCGTGGGTGTGACGAGACCTCGAGGGACCGGCCATCTTCAAGACTGCACGACTTCTTTCCAGCAAGCCCGCCGAGTGAATTCCTGGTGAGTGCTTTGGGGTCCGAGAAGCCCCCACCCTGAGCAGCTCCAGCACCGAAGAGCAGCCCCCCAGCATCTCCACGATCTGCGTGGGGCCCTTCTGCTTTTTACTGCTCACCGCGTTGTTTGGCTACTAGCCCGCTGGCTTGTGGCCTTCCTGACGACGCCCGATGACATTTCTGCTGCTGGTCTGGTTGCTCCAGACTGGCCCTTGCTTCCCTCCATCGGAGAAGTACCCTGGACCCTCCTGGTCCACCCAAGACGCCATTTTAGGTCCACCGCGTGGGCCTTGCATTTGCCAAGACTTGTTGCCCAATCCTGGGTCCAGCGACGTCGACAGCAAGAACCTTCGTGGGACAGCTCGCACCTCCATCCTGGTCGCCGACAACGCCTCCTGGTCCGAGAGACTGCAGAGCCCAGCAGCGCCCACTCACCTGACTGCGGTGACTTCGCCCGGTGCCATCCTGGTGCCCACTTAATCACTGGCTAGTGATTCAAGAACTTGGTCCCCTCTGCTTTCAGGTTTCCTTCTTCCTTGATCCAGGCTTGGATCCATCGAACTTTTCTTCACTGGTCGCCTGCCAGCAACTTCTTCCTTCCAGGCTCCTGGTCCGGCAACGAGATTCCCGACGTCTTTTCAGACCTATGCAGCTGCAGCCCCTGGGCTAGGTAACTTCGGCACTTCGGTGTCCCAGCATAGCCTCACTATCCTAGGGTCAGGATCCACTGTCGTTTTCTTCCTACCAGGTCGGGTTCGCCCGTGAACACTAACTTTGCCTTTACTAGCCTCCATAGACTTTGTCCCGCATCCCGCGTGAGAGTGCACACTCTGCACCCGAGTCCCCTAGGTCTCCTAGTAGTAATCTAACGATTCCCTAGTCAAGTCCTAGCGATTCCAAAGCCTATTAGAACTGTTACTTACCTGCTAGTAATTCGCATTCCACTTTTAAAGTATATGGTTTTTCGTGCCCCTCGGGCATTTGTGTATAACGTGCTAACTTAAGTATTTTCGTAAGAGTTTTGTTGTGTGCCTAGCACCCTGTCCTCATAAAGAGTACAGGGTTGTTGTGATTCTAATAAATACACTGTTTATTTTCATAACACTTGTGTGGTGTCCTTTCACTGGGTGTTCAAGGGGTAATGTGATGGTAAAACAGCTGGCTTAACACGCCCTCTAGAGTCTTAGCCTTAGACTGCTCGTATCCATGCTACTAGGATAGCTGGTCTATAAGGTTGACTTACAACCAATCATCAATAAGGGTTGTTTGGACTGATATATAGTGATCACTAGAATAGTGAACACTGCACATCAGGCCAACTTCTCACATTGGTGAGCAGCGGTTGGGATTTGAGCTTGCTGTTGTTTTACCACACATGCCCTAAGAATATCTTGTGAAAGATCACATAAGTACTAAAGGTACATATAACTTAGCTTAGAATACTCTGAGTTCTACTGAACCAGCTGTTGTAGCTCCTAGGGCCTAGCACACCCTAAACTACAACTCTAGCAAGGGATCAGTAGGCAAACATATAGTGTAGGTAAGTGCACCACTTACACCTCACTAGAAAAGCATGTCTACCCAGGGAGAATCTACTGAGACTCCCCTGGTCAGTGTTGACCCTCCACAGGTCACTTCAAGATATGCAGCTCTCAGTTTCCAGGAGATGAGACAAATCTGTGTCTCCAGAAAACTGAAGCAGGGGTCTAACCCCACCACTCCCTTTCTGATAGGTCTCTTAGAGACATATGATGCCAGAAAGCTTTCTCAGTTACATGAGAACATGCCAGCCTTAGAGGGAACCTCTGGGGATCCAGATCTCCCCAACACTGATTCAGCAGTTGAGGAGGAGGATCAGGAGGTACTCTCTGGGGATGAGGTAGACAAAGGTCTTGAGGTAGTCAGAAGGCTAACTAGGACCAACTTAGACTTACTTGGGCTAGGATCTGGGGGCCCCCCAGTACTGACCCGAAGTGGGCCTAACCTTGGAGTTAGGAGGGATAGATCTCTTTCTAGGGACTCCAATAGATCTCTGCACTCTAATGCCTCTTCTCAGGGGAGAAGGAATCCTCCACAGAGGAGATTTACTTCCCCTCAGAGAAGGGAGCATGAAGCTAGGATGAGACAAGCTGAACTGAGGATTGAAAGGGAAGAAATTGCCCTGGCCAAAGAGAAGCTTGCCCTGGCAAGAGAGCAGCAGATGAGTGGGCTAGCTCCCACTGGTGGCAGCAATCTCCCAAGAGATAGAGAGAAGGGTTTAGATACTAAACACCTGACTAAAATAGTGCCCCCCTTTAAGCAAGGGGATGATATCCAGAAATGGATGGCTGCTCTGGAGAGGGCCTGCACTGTGCAGGGCATTCCCCAGAGTCAGTGGGCAGCTATACTGTGGCTCTCCTTTGATGGTAAAGGTAGAGATAAGCTCCTCACTACAAGAGTAGAGGATGCTAACAATTACCAGGTCCTGAAGAATACACTGGTTGATGGGTTTGGTTTAACCACTGAGCAGTACAGGTTGCTGTTCAGAGACACCCAGAAAACTCAGTCTCAGGACTGGTCTGACTTTGTTGATTGTGCCACTAAGGCTTTGGAAGGCTGGCTACTGGGTAGTAAGGTTACTGATTTCAAAGGATTGTATAATCTAATTATGAGAGAGCAAGTCTTAAATAATTGTCAGAACCAGTTATTACACCAGCACCTGGTAGACTCTGATCTGACCTCTCCACAAGAATTGGGTAAGAGGGCAGACAAATGGGTCAGAACCAGGATTAGGCCCAAGAACCAAGGTGGTGACCAGAAAAAGGAATCAACCAAGCCTCAAGAGAAGGGTGGGAATAAATCTACAGATCAAACCACATCAGGGCCCCAAAAATCCTCTGAGGGGGGTGGGTCCCAGAATCCTTCCAACAACCAGAAGAAACCTTATTGTTATCCCTGTAAACAGGTGGGTCATTTAAAAACTGACAGCAGTTGCCCCAAGAATAACAATAAGGAAAACATACCCCCAAGTAACATTCCCAAACCTCCTGTTACTACTAGTAGTAATCCCCCAGGTGGTGGGAGTGCCCCCAAGAATTTGGGTGCATTTACTTTGGGAGTTCCTGGGGACTCTGGCCTAACCAGGTCCCCTGACTTAGATACTCTTGTCTGTGAGACTGGCATGGGGTTTGCCAACTTCACCACTTGTCCCAACACTTTGGGCAAGTACAGACAGGAGCCCCTCATCAATGGCATAAAAGTTGAGGCCTATAGAGATACAGGGGCTAGCATCACTATGGTGACTGAGAGCCTAGTCCCCTCAAGGCAACTTTTACCTGGTGCCACATACCAGGTGACCAATATTGATGGAGTACAGAGAGATCATCCCATGGCAGTGGTCAATCTCAGCTGGGGAGGTGTCACTGGCCACAAGAGAGTGGCAGTGTCACCAAACTTGCCTGTAGATTGCCTACTGGGGAATGATTTAGAGCTCTCAGCCTGGGCTGAAGTAGAGCAAGAAACCCATTTTAGAATGGTAAACATCCATGGTAAGGTTAGTGGGGCAGTGGTAGCCACCGCCCCAGTCCAAGATATCCTCCCTGAACAGGTCAGGAGGGCTGTGCCAGTCACAGCCCAATCTCAGACAACTTCCTTCCCAGAACAGGTTGTCAAGGCTGTGATGGTCACAGCCCACACCCAAACTGAGCCCCCTCCTGAAAAGGTTGGGAGAGTTGTGATGGCCACAGCTCAAACTCAGACAGATGACAGTGTTGTGAAGCCTGAAACTATGGATCACTCCACTCAGACAGAGAGTATTGAGGAGGAAGAGAAATCTCCCTCCCACCAGACTTTAGGAGAGGATCAGCCTCCTCAGGGAACTGATCTGACCCCTTGTGAAGAAACTGCCACAGAGGTAGCAAGGCCTAGCCTGGCAGAAACCCTGATGTCAGTGGACCCTTCCAAGGTGGGACCCAGTCTGGAGCAGGTAACCTGCCCCTCTCTACCCTGCCTCAGCCAGCCCAGGGCTGTAGAGGTCAGGGAGGCCAGTGTTGGACCCCAAAGGGCCCCCTGTCCAAAAGAATTCCCCAATCAGCAGATTAAGGGCACTGAAGCTAGTAGACCTAGCCAAGTGAAAATAAGACACACTCCTGAGGGATCCCCCTTAAAATTAGTTAGGGACCACCCACAGATGGACACTGTTGGGCACAGCCAAACTTGGGACCTGAGGGCCCCAGACCTGAACTGTCCCTCCAGTAAGCCAAACAGAGGGACCCAACCTCCAGCTGTAGGTAGCCAGAGGTTGACCCTGAGAGCCCAAAACAACTCAGTCTTGGAAAGAAAGGCCTCTATGGTGGATGATGATTGGAGGAAGCTGAGCCCAAAGTTGGTGGAGCCTCACTTCAGTACTCCATTTCAGCACCAGCCTTTTTCTTTGACAAAACACACCACAGGTAGAGATTCCCTATGGTGGAGACCCTCAGACACCCTTAGGGTGAGGGATTGCTTAGTGGACCATGACATAGGGGGTAACCATGCCAGTGCTGGTACTTCCTTAAATGGCCACTTAGGCAATATAGGCTTACCTGGCAAGGCTAGCCTTATCTCCTTTCGTTTGGGGGGGGTTATGTAGGAAGGTAGATCCCTGACTATGGTTGCCCCCAACTTTTTGCCTGGTGTTTTGCTGGTTTTCTGACTTAGTTGACCTGGGACCCTGCTATTCAGGGCCCCAGGCCTACTGCTCTCTCTGTAAAATGGATTCCATGTACCTTAGGTACATATCTAAATTGGATACTGAGTCACCTTATCAGTCCCTGTACAGTGTACCTTAGGTACCCAGGGCATAGGTGTACCCAGGGCCTACCAGGGGCTGCAGCATGTATTATGCCACCCCTGGCTGGCCATCCAAATCTGACACAACTGGCTGCACGACAGCTGGGGCAAGGTGGTGTAATCACCCTTTGCTTTAGATATAGTATACCTATATCTAACCCTAAAATGGACACACAGATCTCCTATCAGTCACTCCTATGGCAGGCCTTAACAATCCTGAAGGCAGAGTGCTTGGAATCGTGTGAGATAGTGCTCTGGCATGAGCTGAGCCTGTCTGCGGCTTTCGGGATCCATCCCTTAGCCGTTTCCATGATATCGCATACCATATACTCTTAAGTGCATTATAATCCTCGCGGTTATATGCCAACTCTGGTATCGCTTTATCAAAACATGTCGAGTAAGGTGTCATACGAATTGGAATATTAACCCCTCGCCAATTCTGGCGACGGGGTTAGCATTCCACCCTTCTAGAGGGACACGACATGTATGTAACCCCTAACCCCGGTTAAAGTCAGACAGAGCCTTAGCATCCACAAAATGGATGCTGCCACCGAGACACAAGTCTGCCCTCCTGCTGCTGGGAGTCCTCCCAGAGCAGGAGATAAGGACAAAGGGTTTCCTGCCAGGGGCGGTGCCAGCACCGTCCCAGACAGGGTTTTGTGTATTGTAGGTAGGCAGGGCTTTAGAGGAAGGTGACTGCACGTGGCACCCCGGTGCTCACTGTGCATAGGCTGGCTGGAACCAGTTCCAGGGTCACTCCAGACCCTGTGCTGGGGAAAAGCCCGCCAAGGAAGTGGGTGTAACCACCCCCCTCCTAGTCCCACCCCTAGGGCAGGACTTAGTCGCGTGCCAGCCCCTTTTTACAGGATAAAGGTAGGAACTGGCCCCCTTCCAAATCAGATCATCTTTGAATCCTGAAACTACTTTCTGCGAAAGGAACTCAAGACTTCTTCCTAAGATTTCTCCCTTGTGACTAAGGAGTAGTCACCCTGCATCCGCAGGCACCATCTAAGAACACTGCGGTCTGCTGCAAGTCCTTCCTCCGGAATCCGACTGCCCAGCTCGACGAGAACCGGCTTCCCTGGCACCTCTGACCTCTACCTGCATCATCAGTCACGCTGAGATTCGTGGGTGTGACGAGACCTCGAGGGACCGGCCATCTTCAAGACTGCACGACTTCTTTCCAGCAAGCCCGCCGAGTGAATTCCTGGTGAGTGCTTTGGGGTCCGAGAAGCCCCCACCCTGAGCAGCTCCAGCACCGAAGAGCAGCCCCCCAGCATCTCCACGATCTGCGTGGGGCCCTTCTGCTTTTTACTGCTCACCGCGTTGTTTGGCTACTAGCCCGCTGGCTTGTGGCCTTCCTGACGACGCCCGACGACATTTCTGCTGCTGGTCTGGTTGCTCCAGACTGGCCCTTGCTTCCCTCCATCGGAGAAGTACCCTGGACCCTCCTGGTCCACCCAAGACGCCATTTTAGGTCCACCGCGTGGGCCTTGCATTTGCCAAGACTTGTTGCCCAATCCTGGGTCCAGCGACGTCGACAGCAAGAACCTTCGTGGGACAGCTCGCACCTCCATCCTGGTCGCCGACAACGCCTCCTGGTCCGAGAGACTGCAGAGCCCAGCAGCGCCCACTCACCTGACTGCGGTGACTTCGCCCGGTGCCATCCTGGTGCCCACTTAATCACTGGCTAGTGATTCAAGAACTTGGTCCCCTCTGCTTTCAGGTTTCCTTCTTCCTTGATCCAGGCTTGGATCCATCGAACTTTTCTTCACTGGTCGCCTGCCAGCAACTTCTTCCTTCCAGGCTCCTGGTCCGGCAACGAGATTCCCGACGTCTTTTCAGACCTATGCAGCTGCAGCCCCTGGGCTAGGTAACTTCGGCACTTCGGTGTCCCAGCATAGCCTCACTATCCTAGGGTCAGGATCCACTGTCGTTTTCTTCCTACCAGGTCGGGTTCGCCCGTGAACACTAACTTTGCCTTTACTAGCCTCCATAGACTTTGTCCCGCATCCCGCGTGAGAGTGCACACTCTGCACCCGAGTCCCCTAGGTCTCCTAGTAGTAATCTAACGATTCCCTAGTCAAGTCCTAGCGATTCCAAAGCCTATTAGAACTGTTACTTACCTGCTAGTAATTCGCATTCCACTTTTAAAGTATATGGTTTTTCGTGCCCCTCGGGCATTTGTGTATAACGTGCTAACTTAAGTATTTTCGTGAGAGTTTTGTTGTGTGCCTAGCACCCTGTCCTCATAAAGAGTACAGGGTTGTTGTGATTCTAATAAATACACTGTTTATTTTCATAACACTTGTGTGGTGTCCTTTCACTGGGTGTTCAAGGGGTAATGTGATGGTAAAACAGCTGGCTTAACACGCCCTCTAGAGTCTTAGCCTTAGACTGCTCGTATCCATGCTACTAGGATAGCTGGTCTATAAGGTTGACTTACAACCAATCATCAATAAGGGTTGTTTGGACTGATATATAGTGATCACTAGAATAGTGAACACTGCACATCAGGCCAACTTCTCACAGAGTGCAACTGTGTGAGCGATGGCCATGCTAAGAGTAAGTGTAAATTCTGCAGCCGCTACAGGCGCCGGGGAGGAGGGCGGGCGATATGAATGTCAGCAGCCCTACATGCCAAGAACAGATGCATACTGGTAAGTAGCATATTCAGTTCGAGGCATGTGGGCTGCTGAATTCATATCTATAGCATAGAATAAATAGCAGTCCCTCCATTAACGGCGGCCGCCTGTGCCAGCTGCAGACGTTTGAAAAAGTGTCCTAAGAACAGCCTGCCCTACAGCTGCTTGGAGTGCACATCTACACAGTAGTGTTTAGTAAATGTGTGTGGTGTAGACCATGTGGCTGCTCTACAAATGTCTTCCAAAGGGATATTACCAAGGAAAGCCATGGAGGCCCCCAGCTTACGGGTGGAGTGGGCTCTGGGGGGGGGGGGGGGGACTGTTAAAGTGCGCTTAGCTTGGGGATAGCAAATCTGAATACACTTAACGATCCACCTGGCTATACCTGCTTTGGAAATGGGGTTGCCTTTGTGCTGGGCGGAAAAGGCAACAAAGAGTTGTTGTGTCTTCCTAAATTCTTTGGTCCTATCGATGTAATACATCAAGGCTCGTTTGACATCAAGAGTGTGGAGCATTCTTTCAGCTACTGTCTCTGGGTTTTGAAAGAACGCGGGCAGCTCAATGGTCTGATTGACATGGAACTGCGAAACCACTTAGGAAGAAATTTAGGGTTAGTGCGCAGCACCACCCTGTTGGAGTGAATTTGAATGAATGGCTCTTGTACAGTGAGCGCCTGTAGCTCACTTACACGCCATAGAGACGTAATGGCAATGAGAAAAGCCACTTTCCACGTTAAGAACTGAATCTCACAGGAATGTAGAGGCTCAAAAGGTGGGCCCATCAACCTGGTGAGGACCACATTGAGGTTCCATACAGGAGCTGGCAGGGTCCTGGGAGGGATGACCCGCTTCAGTCCTTCTAGGAAGGCTTTAATGGCAGGAACTCTGAAAACGGAGAGATGCTGCCTGTTTTGGAGATAAGCCGCTATGGCGGATAAGTGTATCCGAATGGAAGCATATGCTAGATTGCATTTGTAAAGATGTAACAAATAACAGATGATGTTGGGAGTGGATGCATCTAGCGGGTTGATGTCGTGTTCATTACAGTAAATGACAAACCGCTTCCATTTAGCTGCATAGCAAGCTCTGGGGGTGGGCTTTCTTGCCTCCCGTATGATATCCATGCAGTCAGGAGGCAAGTTAAGGTAGCCAAACTCTAAGACTTCAGGAGCCAGATCGCCAGGTTGAGCTGTTTCGGATCTGGGTGCTGAATGTCGCCACGGTTCTGCGTCAAAAGCCGGGGTGTGAGGTGCAGCCTTTGATGCGGTACCACGGAGAGGTCTAGAAACGTGGTGTACCATGGTTGGCGTGCCCACGTTGGAGCAACCAGGATGAGCGTCATCAAATGTTGCTTTAGCTTTCGTGTCACCAGCGGTATGAGAGGTGCTGGGGAAAAGCGTACGCAAATCTGCCTGACCAGTTCATCCATATCGCATTGCTCTGCGACTGTGGGTGAGGGAACCTGGCGGCAAAGCTTTGGCATTTTGCGTTTTCCCTTGTGGCAAACAGGTCTATCTCTGGATGACCCCACTGCTGGAAGTACGGGCGGAGTACTGATGGATGTATCTCCCACTCGTGCATTTGGTGGCTGTACCTGCTGAGCCGATCCGCCATCTGATTGTCCTTGCCCGGGAGGTGTTCCGCCATGAGGAAGATGTTCCTTTGAATGGCCCACTTCCACATGCTCTGAGCCAGATGAGACAACTGCGGAGAGTGCGTACCTCCCTGCTTTTGAATGTAGTACATGGCCGTCATGTTATCCGTCCGGATCAACACGACTTTGTTGCACAGATGTACTTTGAAGGACTTTAATGCCATGAAGATTGCCATCAGTTCTAGGTAGTTGATGTGCATCTTCTTTTGCTGCGTTGTCCATAGTCCCTGCACCGAGTAGTGGAGTACATGAGCTCCCCATCACTGGAGAGATGCGTCCGTCGTCCGGATAATCTGTGGCACAGGCTCCTGGAACGGTCGGCCCTTGCAAAGGTTGTGTGGATTCCACCAATGCAGAGAGTTGTATGCCCGACCGGTCACGAACACTAGGTCGTTCAACTGTCCTGGAGCCCGAGTCCACTGATGAGCCAAGCATTCTTGGAGCGGACGCATATGTAGCCTCGCGTGCGGGACTATGAAGATGCAGGAGGCCATCATGCCTATCAACTGCATGAACACTCTTGCTGGAAGCGAGTGTTGTAGTCTGAACTTTTGGATCAGTGACTGAATGCTGTCGATCCTCACCGAGTTTGGCTGAGCTGTGGCAGCCAGAGTATCGATAGTCGCACCCAGATATTGCCGCACATGGGCTGGCTGAAGGTGCAACTTGGGATAATTGAGTGAGAATCCCAGATCGTGAAGAAGGTGAATGGTGTGGGACATGTTTGCGGCGCACTCCTGGGCCGACTTTGCTTGGACAAGCCAGTCGTCCAGGTAAGGGTAAATGTGAACGTTCTGCCTCCTGAGGTGCGCAGCTACTATCGCCAGACATTTTGTGAACACCCTGGGCGCCGTGGTCACCCCGAAAGGTAGGACCTTGAACTGATAATGCCGACCCTGAATAGTGAACCTGAGGTATTTTCTGTGTGATGGATGCAGTGGAATGTGGAAATAGGCATCCTTGAGATCCAAGGTCGCGAGGAAGTCTCCC
This sequence comes from Lissotriton helveticus, assembly GCF_964261635.1. Lineage (NCBI taxonomy): Eukaryota > Metazoa > Chordata > Amphibia > Caudata > Salamandridae > Lissotriton > Lissotriton helveticus. The sequence goes on along the minus strand of NC_136057.1, from coordinate 357,869,905 downwards.
TGATTGAGCAACGGGAGAACCTGCTGCAGCGTGAGCATATGGAAGTGTTCTGATAGAATGTACTGATTCAGGGGCCTGAGGTCCAGTATGGGTCTGAGGGATCCGTCCTTTTTTGGGATTAAGAAGTACAGGGAGTACACTCCCGTGCCTTCTTCCTCCACCGGCACAAGCTCGATTGCCCCTTTCTGCAGCATGACGAGTACATCCTGCTGCAATAAGTGCAAATGCTCTGTGGACATAGGACGGTGTTTTGGTGGTATGTTGGGTGGAGTGGATGTTAACTCCAGACAATAACCGAACTGGATAAGTTTCCTGACCCACCGGTCCGTGGTGATGGATTTCCAGACGGGCAGGAACTGCTGGAGTCTCCCCCCGACAGGTGTAGTGTGGTCGGGGGGCAGTGACAGGGCGTCACTGTTTGTTGGTGGCAGAGGAGCGGGAGTTGTTGTTTCCACGACCTCTGCCCTTGGTGCTGTTGCCCAGATAGCCGCCTCTACTCTGCTTGGTGTAAGAGGACTGCGCCCCACCTTTATTGTATTGCGTTTGCTGGGACATCTGGCCTCTGGAAACACCTCTATTGCCTGAGCAACGAAAAGTGCTGCCCCGAAACTGCTGGGACTGGAGAGCCCCCATGGATTTTGCAGTTTCGGTATCCTTTTTTATCTTTTCCAAGGTGGTATCCACTTCAGGACCAAATAACCTATCAGGGTTTAGTGGCTGATTGAGGATGGTGGTCTGTATCTCCGGCTTGAACCCGGAGATTCTGAGCCAGGCCTGGCGTCTCAACAGGACACTGGTTTTAATGGCTCTGGCCGCGGTGTCCGCCACGTCCAGTGCACACTTAATCGAAGCGTTGGAGATAAGCTTCCCTTCCTGAATAAGCATCTCCGCTGACTCCTTATACTGATCTGGAAGATGTAACAGAGTCTCTAGAGTGTCATAGTGTGCCCTGTCATATCTGGCCAGCAGTGCCTGAGTGTTAGAGATACGCCAGATATTGGCCGCTTGAGCCGCCACCCTCTTCCCTGATGCCTCCAGCACTTTAGATTCCTTGTCAGGGGGAGGAGCATCACCAGTGGTCTGCGAGTTCGCCCTCTTCCGGGCATTAGAAACGACCAGAGAGTCCAATGGCAACTGGCCTTTGATGTAGGTGGGGTCGCCAGGTGCCCTCCTATATTTCTTTTCAACCCTAGGGTTGATCATCCTGGCCCGTGTGGGTTCCTTAAAAATGTCTGCAGCATGTTTTAGGACCCCTTTCAGCATGGGGAGTGTCTTGACAGTCTTTTCTGCTGTGGAAAAGGTATCAAAGAGGAAGTCCACCTCGATAGGGTCAGCATGCAGCTGGACGCCGTGGTTTTTAGCCGCCCTCTCAATGAGAGCATTAAACGCCGCCGAATCCTCAGTAGGAGAGGTCTTGACATTGTACATTTGAGGGTCCTGGGCAGTTTGCGGATCCCCTGGGTCCCCTGCATCTGCCCATGAGTCTTGGTGATCCTCAGGATCAGTGTTGGCAGGAAAGTTATACTCCTCGTCCTCACCTTCTCCACCCTCCACATCTGAATAAGTGGGTGAGGGTGTAGCCACTCGTGGAGTCCGTGGAGCAAGAGGCTCCACCATAACACGGGAGTCCACAGCAGGCTTCTTGCGCTTCAGAGGAATCGTGTAGGACTCCAAAGGCTGGGTTGCCGTGATCTTCCTCTTGTAGAGGGTTAGTTTCCCGGTGTCGGTGTCGATAAAGTGTTCCGACTGCTCCTCCACCGAGGGTTGTCGAGGTTTCAAGCTCCCAAGCGGCTGAGAAGGCTTCGACGCGCGCTTCGGTGACCGACCGTGGTGCGAAGGCCTTTGGTGCTACCTTCGGCGGCAACGTAAACAGGAGTGGCGTCGAAGACTTTGGCGTTGTGGCAGCCGGCTTCGCGGTGGAAGCATCCTTCGGTGCAGCCGCGGAAGCCTTGTTCCTGATGCGCTGTAGAGAGTCCGACACCTGCTTCGTAAAGGAAGCGGACGGTTTCGTCGACCCGACAGACGTCTTCGGTCCACCTGCGAGTGAAGACTCGAGCGTCGATGCCATGTTCGTATCCTGCAGAGGCACAGCATCAACCCTCTTCGGCACACTGTGCCCTCCTTCCGCGCCGACGGCCTTCGGCGCCAACGTTGACTTGTCGGCGGACTTGAGAACTGGGTGCGGGGCCCCAGTCTTCGGATCGGCGCCTTTGACCGATTTTGGCTGGACGCTCTTGGTCGACTTGCCCGGGTCGACGGCCTTCTTTGGTTTCGGCTGC